>NC_053392.1:97048964-97379202 GCF_905171765.1 Bufo bufo | reverse complement strand
TATTGCTGGTAGAGAATGTGGACAAACAAGCTCAGCAGGAACATTGTACTTTTCCCTTAGAATCTAATTTTTAATATAGTTCTATTGCAATTTTGAGTTGTGACAATTGAAATGAACTGATCTCTAACTGATAAATTGTAGTAGTTTGCCATAATGATATAAAGAATAGGTCAATAGATGAAGCAGATAAATATCCTTGTTTCTTTAGTTGATGCCTATTTCATTGGTGTTATCTTGGATGTATTTTTATTAACCTGGAACTGGTCCCAGTTTCTTTCCCCAACATCATCTGCCGGGGTAGAGTCAGGAGTCCCTTACACATAAAACAGTAAACCAGTTCCCCCCCAAAAAAAGGAAGACTTCTTTTAGAGACAGTTAGGGTCTGTCACTGGTAACCTAAAATGATTGTTTGTTATTAAATTTCCCCTGATGGACAATCATTTTGGTTTAAATCATCTGCCACTTCCCATAGACTATTAATGAGTTAATTCTGGTATAGAGTCCAAGGTACCCTCTCATCTGCTCTTTTAAAAGGGTGTGTAGACGTTACTGGTTGAATATACAGTACCCTTGAAAGTTCCCAAAATACAGTAAGGTTGTAGGCAATGGGCTGGATCAAAAACATGATCACAGTTGATGTGGGTTAGTAATGGCCAGATACAGGTACTGAAATAAGTAGCAGAAGACAGGGCCAGGAGGTCAAAGCACAGTCGGTACATGGATAGTCAGATGACAGGCTCGAGCAAGCCAGTTGAAACAGAAGAAATTCTAAGGAAATCATCAGCAAAAAGATTTTAAGGTTACAGAATGCTGACATCACACACAACAGTTACATAGTAACATAGTTTATAAGGCCGAAAAAAGACATCTGTCCATCCAGTTCAGCCTGTTAGCAAGTTGATCCAGAAGAAGGCAAAAAAAAAAAACTGTGAGGTAGAAGCCAATTTTCCCCACTTTTGGAGAAAATAATTCCTTCCCGACTCCAATCAGGCAATCAGAATAACTCCCTGGATCAACGACCCCTCTCTAGTAGCTATATCCTGTAATGTTATTAAACTCCAGAAATACATCCAGGCCCCTCTTGAATTCCTTTATTGTACTCACCATCACCACCTCCTCAGGCAGAGAGTTCCATAGTCTCACTGCTCTTACCGTAAAGAATCCTCTTCTATGTTTGTGTACAACCCTTCTTTCCTCCAGACGCAGAGGATGTCCCCTCATCACAGTCACAGTCCTGGGGATAAATAGATGATGGGATAGATCTCTGTACTGAGTTGGGTCTAGATAATATGTCACCCTGTACTTTGGAAAAGTAGACTTGTCTGACCTCTCATATTCTATTGCCCTGGTCTAATGTGATCTCGTTGTTTCTGATTTGGGGATCTAACTATGGTATTGGTCAAGATATCAAGGTGGTAGGGGAAAGATATATACATTGGTATTGGTAAGGATATGCATTGGTGTTTTTATTTCTTATACTTCTTAACACTCAGACCAGCCTTAGATAAAACTATTGACTTTCTGCGTCAAAATCTAAATTAGGATTTCTTGCAATGACCACCAAACCAATGCGATAGGCTCAGTGCCCTGTTAGAACAGTATATTATAGTTTCCCAATATGAAAATTATAAACTTCTTTTTTGTTTGGAAGGGAAGACACAATTAATTCACTTGGTATCGTTTTTATCCATGCATGCTTTAAACAGTGGTAGCTCCAAAGGTTTATTTTTTTGTTTGTTGGCTTATTCATTCTGTTACTGAGACTTGTTTATGTGGCATCCCTTAGTGAAAAGTACACTTTTCATCCCAGGAACAAATGAGAAAAGCGAGGAAGCAGATTTTCAAAGTTAAAAAGCCACTAATGTTCTTCTGTAGTGAAGGGTATTGCAGTTTTTGCCTTAAAGCAGTTTGAAGATGACAGCAGCCTGGTATTACAAGCTTAGCTTGAGAGACCATTTTATATCTTGCATTTATTGTGACCTTTTATGCACAACCCCTTTCTCTTTCCCCCCTCTGAGAAAACCATCCCCACATTCTAATCATTGCATAGAGCAATTAAATGTCTTCTACCAGCTGTGCTAGCAAACTTATCCTAAAGCAGAATGAAATGTGCTGTTCAGCCAGCAAGGGTATTCTTATCCAACCAAGGAAGCAAAGAACAAAAAAACAATATTTTAAGAAAAATAAATAGGGTCAGATATAAACAGATTCAAGTAGTGAATGTATGTTTGATTATGTATGATATCTTCCTAAACCATGGGAAATAATAAAAGAATAAAGACCTTGACTTGGAAAACTTGAATTATAGAATATGTTGGATTTAAAAAAATATATATCTTAAAAGAACACCTGGGCCAAAATGTATGCAGGGGGTAATTCCAAATGTAGGGTCTAAAGGGGGTGGGTGGGGTGCAGTGCATGCCACAGACATTTAATGAACACCAATGAAATAACATTTATGCCATGCACTGTCTCTTCAGAACCTCCACTAGGCAGAATACAGTCAACAAGATTTATGAAACAGTCTAAAAAAAAAACTGCCAAAAAAAAGAAAACAATTTACCATATTTTTCACCCTATAAGACGCACCTGCCGATAAGACGCACCTAGGTTTTTGAGGAGGAATATAATAAAAAGAATATTTTGAACCAAAAGGTGTGCTTTTGGTGGGTTTTGAACTATTGGTGGTCTGTGGATGACACTATTATGGGGGATCTGTGGATGACGCACTGTTATGGGGGATCTGTGGATGGCACTGTTATGGGGGATCTGTGGATGGCACTGTTATGGGGGCAACTGTGGATGACACTGTTATGGGGCAATTGTGGATGACACTGTTATGGGAGGATCTGTGGATGACACTGTTATGGGGGGATCTGTGGATGACACTCCTATGGGGGGATCTGTGGATGACACAGATATAGCATCTTCTGCTATATACCGTATGTGTCATCCACAGATTCCCCCCCATAACAGTGTCCCTGTGTAAATAGTGACCCCCAATACAGGGGGTGGAGGCCGGCAATTGGTGTTGAAATCGCAGCGGGGCCCGATGCAGTCACTGTGCTCTATTACATCGGGCCCAGCACACAGCAGTATTCATATGTAAAGTCTTGGCCATCCATATGTAAAGTGTAGGCAATCCATATGTAAAGTATAGCAATCCTCTGCGGTAGTGAAATCCAAGTAGTACTCACTACTAAACTCCCGTACTAGCAGGCAGGCTGGCCAGTCACTCACTTCATCACGCACATGCTCCTCCCACTTTATTAATGAAGCAGGCGGAGCCTGCGCGTGACGAAGTGAGTGACCAACCTGCCTGCTAGTACGGGCAGTTGCTGGCCTACAGCTCCTCCTCTCTCACCGCTGATACATCACAGGCCACGCTGTGCAGCATCGCGGCCCGCAATGTATCAGTGTTAACAGAGTAAAAATGGCAGCATTCGCCCCATAAGACGCATTGCCCCCCCCCCCCCAATTGGGGGGAAAAATTGCGTCTTATGGGGCAAAAACTACGGGAAAGTTATTTGGTTTCCTAGAAATGAATGATTAAAGGAGACATAAAATAACCCTGCCCAACTGTTTGTTGTTTTGCAGCATTTTCCCCTTGATCCTGAATCAAATAGTTTTGTAGAAATCCCAAAGAGAACACCAAGGTTAATCTCCTTCTGATCTACCGTTTCACTTTCAACTGAAGACTGACTGAGATTAATCAAGGGAGTTAGGCTTAATGATCTTTGTATTCTACTGTAGACAGGGCAGACATGAGAGGCTTCTGCTGCAGACAGTTTTCTTACTGTCAGATACAGGATGGCAGTGGCGTACATAGAGAAGTAAGGGCCCCATAGCAAGGATAAAACCAGACCCCCCACGCAGGACAGAAGGGTTTCTGCCTAAACCCTTTTCAATGACCCTTGGGTCATTTTCCCACTGCCTGATTTGCTAAAAGTTGTTACTTTAGAGGGTAGAGTCCAGACCAAGTTTTTACCTGCAGTAGAAGAGGAGATAATCTCAACTAAAACTGAGCCCGCTCTTGCCCTGGGCCCCATAGCAGTCTCATGGTCCCCCACTATGGTAGTTACACCCCTGCAGGATAGTGTGGAGGAGGGGACAGGGCTGACAGTCTGAGGCATATATAGAAAATACAATTTTTGTGTGGATTCTCTTTGTTTAGTGTTCCTTTAAAATCTTTTTTTTTAAATTAATTTAGAATTTTCCAGCAGGTAATTGAGGAGTACAGCCAAGAACACCAAGATTTTCCAATAATAAAATAAGCATGCGATTAAATTTTACTGCTCAGTTTTTATTTTAATCAGGAACTCTACCATCCTAACTAGTGTTGAGCGAAGCAAAGCATTCGAATTCGGTCCAAAGTTTAGGAAAACTTTGATTTACAATGAAGTTGAATTTCCTTGCGCTTCGTGGTAACGAATCAGGTTTTCCTAAAATGGCAGCTGCACATGTTACAAAGGGTAAGTAAGAAGCCTGGAAACGTGAGATCACCCTTGATTCGGTGCAGCCTGCCAATCCGCAGATAGCCATCCCCTGTGATGTCACAGCCCTATAAAACCCTGATCCTGCATGGTTGCTGCCATTTGACTGTGAGCTAATCATAGGGAGAGACGTGGCACGTGCTCATGCCCTAGGGACACTGTTGCTGAAAACTATTTTAAAAAGGATTATTGGAGAGGGAGACTGCAGGGAGATCATAGGGAGACTTTTTTGATACTGTAGGGAGAGCGTAGGGAGACAGCATGGAGACTGCAGTTTGAGTGTAATCACTGTGTGCATCATGTTCTAGTGAACCCACATTCTGAATTAATCCCTTATTTTAGGGATACAGTAAGTGTGCCTGAGTATATAAGGCAGGTGTAATCTCCATGTGCATCTTGTTCTAGTGGACCCACATTCAGAGTTAATCCCTTATTTTAGTGATACAGTTATATTGCGTTATATAGTGTAATTTTTTTGCCCTGTACATGTGTGCAGTGGAGGGAAATTTATCATAGAGAATGCCTTCTGTTAGCTGTTGCATTACATAGCGTCAGTATTTGGCCACAGTTAAATATTTTGCCCTGTACATGAGTGCAGTGGACCAAAATGTATCATAGTAAATGCCTTCTGTTAGCTGCCATGTTACACAGCGTCAGTATTAGGCCATAGTTAAATATTTCGCCTTGTACATTTGTACAGTGGAGCAAAATTTATCATAGCGAATGCCTTCTGTTAGCTGTTGCGTAACATAGCATCAGTATTAGGCCACAGTTAAATACTTCACTCTGTACATGTGTGCAGTGGAACAAAATTTATCATAGCAAATGCCTTCCATTAGCTATACAGTTGTTATACACTACAGCCAAAAGACAGTTGCCTGGGCACTCCTAAGGAACAGGCAGTGGCAAAAATTATCCTGTAGCCAGCACAAGTAGCAGCAGAAGAAGGGGTGGTGGTAGTAGCAGCTGCAGCAACAGGCCAGAGGTGCCACTGTCATCTAGCGGTCGTGTTTTGACCAACAATCGTTGACTCACTCTTCACAATCATCTCAAGTTACAACAAATACAAAAAACAGCCTGCAAATGTTGGGTTCCTCTGACACCACTCTTAGTTGGCATGGCCCAGGAACTTCCTCTATGTACTGAACCTGCCTCTTGCCTTTGCTCCTCTGTCTGTTAACTAAGTAATGTTTGCCACTAGCTCTACTTCGCATGTCAGTGATGATGACCTTTGTGGGGACAGTCAGCAGTTACAGGCCAGCACAGACTTGGAGGAGAGGTCCCCTGTGTACTCCTTTAGGAAAGATACATTTTTCAATGGATTTCAATAGCTTTTGTCACAAGATAACCAAGATAACACTGTGCCATGTGTTATCAGAGTCAGTTTTAGCTCAGCTACATCTGTATGTGGGAGCACATGTTCGAGAGGTCAGGGACATGCACAAGAAGCAGGTGAGGGGGACACAAGTGACTCGCAAATATATGTAGATGATAATGTAGCCGATTTCATGTGGGAGCCGGTTGAAGAGGTGGCATTATCATCAAGGGGCGAGGGTGGCAGCATGCCTGTGAGACACCAGGGTGGAATCAGTGGGAGATCTGCAGCCAAACACAAGAGGGGTACACCGTCTGCTACTCAGGACACTGACTACCTGTGAGGGACATTCTGGTAGTGCATGGGTTCATAAAAGAAGCAGGAGGCAGGCATCACACAGTGGTGGAGGGAAAATTCTATACTCAGTGCTATACGTAGTGTGGGAATATTTCACACAGTCACTGGGGGATGTTAGCGTGGCACTATGCTGGATGTGTGGGCAGAAGGTGAGGCGAAGCCAGGGTGCTAATGTTGGCACAACGGCCCTGCTTCAACACATGGAGCTACAACATAAAGTGGCGTGGAAAGCCATGCTGCTCATTTAGTGTTAGAGCCTGATGCAGCAACCGCTGCATCTCTCACCAGCCTGCACCCTCTCTCCAGGGCTCATCAACATCAGCAGAAGGAAGCTGTCGTTCCTTCCCATGGACTTCAAAGTCATCTATTGCTCTTGATGGTCCTCCTCCTCATCATCACTTGTTTCGACAGCAATTGATCACTGAAGCCATTGCAAAAAGACAACAGAATGCGTGTACTCATCTAGTGGTGCAGATGCTTAATGTGCAACTGGCTAAGTTGCTGGTACTACAGTCCCTCCCTTTCCATGTAGTTGACTATGGAAGTAGTATGTAGTGGAAATATTTTTTTTATGCACCCCTTGGGGGGGCAGGTCTTAATGATGGCCATCCCCATCTTTTGCTAGCTTTACTTCTTCCAAATCATCATTTGCTGTATCCATGTCTGAGAAAAGTCAGCAAGATGCAGAGGGAGGAGGATCTGGATGTTCCTGATGACATATTATCATCAATATTAGATGATGCGAAAAAGGAGGAAAAGTAGATGGCAGAAGAAGGGTCTTCCACCTGTAAGACAGGAGAGCGCTGGGGTTCAAGAAGTGGGTTCGCAACTAGGTGGGGGGGGATATATTCTTCTGTAACTCCGGGAATGCGTCATGACCATTTTTTTCTCCTCTTTTATGCGTTTGTTGGATCCAACTGCCAGTCACCTGATCCAACATGAGGTACTCGTCATATAGTATAACTTTAATTAGAAGGTAAAATGTATATAGTGGTCAACTATTGACTTTGTTCAAGTGTCTACTGACCCATTCAAAGCACCAAGGGATCATCCAAACCATAGTCAGGGACAGCTGATGTCAGAGTAGGCAGAGGTCATGCAGTCTAATACACTGCGTGCAGAATTATTAGGCAAATGAGTATTTTGACCACATCATCCTCTTTATGCATGTTGTCTTACTCCAAGCTGTATAGGCTCGAAAGCCTACTACCAATTAAGCATATTAGGTGATGTGCATCTCTGTAATGAGAAGGGGTGTGGTCTAATGACATCAACACCCTATATTAGGTGTGCATAATTATTAGGCAACTTCCTTTCCTTTGGCAAAATGGGTCAAAAGAAGGACTTGACAGGCTCAGAAAAGTCAAAAATAGTGAGATATCTTGCAGAGGGATGCAGCACTCTTAAAATTGCAAAGCTTCTGAAGCGTGATCATCGAACAATCAAGCGTTTCATTCAAAATAGTCAACAGGGTCGCAAGAAGCGTGTGGAAAAACCAAGGCGCAAAATAACTGCCCATGAACTGAGAAAAGTCAAGCGTGCAACTGCCAAGATGCCACTTGCCACCAGTTTGGCCATATTTCAGAGCTTCAACATCACTGGAGTGCCCAAAAGCACAAGGTGTGCAATACTCAGAGACATGGCCAAGGTAAGAAAGGCTGAAAGACGACCACCACTGAACAAGACACACAAGCTGAAACGTCAAGACTGGGCCAAGAAATATCTCAAGACTGATTTTTCTAAGGTTTTATGGACTGATGAAATGAGAGTGAGTCTTGGTGGGCCAGATGGATGGGCCCGTGGCTGGATTGGTAAAGGGCAGAGAGCTCCAGTCCGACTCAGACGCCAGCAAGGTGGAGGTGGAGTACTGGTTTGGGCTGGTATCATCAAAGATGAGCTTGTGGGGCCTTTTCGGGTTGAGGATGGAGTCAAGCTCAACTCCCAGCCCTACTGCCAGTTTCTGGAAGACACCTTTTTCAAGCAGTGGTACAGGAAGAAGTCTGCATCCTTCAAGAAAAACATGATTTTCATGCAGGACAATGCTCCATCACACGCGTCCAAGTACTCCACAGCGTGGCTGGCAAGAAAGGGTATAAAAGAAGAAAATCTAATGACATGGCCTCCTTGTTCACCTGATCTGAACCCCATTGAGAACCTGTGGTCCATCATCAAATGTGAGATTTACAAGGAGGGAAAACAGTACACCTCTCTGAACAGTGTCTGGGAGGCTGTGGTTGCTGCTGCACGCAATGTTGATGGTGAACAGATCAAAACACTGACAGAATCCATGGATGGCAGGCTTTTGAGTGTCCTTGCAAAGAAAGGTGGCTATATTGGTCACTGATTTGTTTTTGTTTTGTTTTTGAATGTCAGAAATGTATATTTGTGAATGTTGAGATGTTATATTGGTTTCACTGGTAAAAATAAATAATTGAAATGGGTATATATTTGTTTTTTGTTAAGTTGCCTAATAATTATGCACAGTAATAGTCACCTGCACACACAGATATCCCCCTAAAATAGCTAAAACTAAAAACAAACTAAAAACTACTTCCAAAAATATTCAGCTTTGATATTAATGAGTTTTTTGGGTTCATTGAGAACATGGTTGTTGTTCAATAATAAAATTAATCCTCAAAAATACAACTTGCCTAATAATTCTGCACTCCCTGTAAACAGTCTGAGGCCAGGGCAAATAGCTTGGGGTCAGTACAGAGATCAGTCAGAGGTCAGGTCAGGCAGCAAAGACTAAAAGATACGAGTCAGACAGAAGTTACTACTCACCTTTGCGGGACACTTGAGTAATGAGTACTACAACCTATTGCACAGGCAGCCTCCCATAGGGGAAGGTGAATGAAGTATCCCAGGTTGGCCAGCCTTTGGCTGGAAAAGATTAGGGTGCACACGTGCTGGCTTTTTAAGAGCGGGAGAAAGTGTGTCTGCACTACAGGAACAGACAGGAAGCAGGTCTCATCTTGCGTGGAATGAACAGAGATGTCAGTGGGCCCAAGCACCAGAGACCTTATCATAACATCAATGATGCAAATGAAAGAAACTTTGTAATATATCTTATTAGAGAAAAATGCCTCTTTCTTCACTTATCAGGCTCCTTTCCTACACACCTCTTGTATCAGTCTGGACCATATCACTGCATCTGATATGGGGACACACTGCATAATAATTTTGTGGTTATGTTATCACCTGATGAGCCACAGAAGGCCTGGTGTCAACATTTGACCTGTGGATGAAGTGACCCTGACTACATGTGTGGTCACCATATACCGTAACCCAATCTTTCTTTAGCAGAAAGAGTTTCACATGAATTGACATTACACGTGTACATCTCTTAAAAAAATTTTTTTTTTTAAATGACACCTTCTTATACTCTAAAACCATGCGATTTCAGTAGTGATGAAATAATTGCGGTGTCCATATTCTGCCAATGTGCCAATGCCCCACATGCTTTTGAATAATTTTGCTCAGGTAATGTGATCCCGGTTATTTTATTAATTATTTCTTTCTATAATAAATATGTTAATTAATCATAAAGTGATGCTTCTGCATAGTGCATACAGAACAAAATATGTAGAGGCCCAAAAGATTTTGTTATGTACCGTGACTCCATAATCTTTTTATTTGGACTGCCCTTACAGGCGAGATGATTACTTGCAGGGAATTCTGTATGTCTGTGCCTTTTCTATAAGACTCCAGAGGCAGAGGCAAACTAAATGTGAACCAGACGTCTTACATGCTGCGTCATTACTTCTGTACCCTTGAGTGAATCACATTACCCATGAGACCTGTACTAGAAAACTGTGCAGGTTTCGGTTGCCCACGGCAGGGAGCCACAATTATGTAGAGAACTGAGTCAACCGAAATAGAAACAGCCCTTGTGTTTTCCTGTTCAAAGTGTGCACATTAAAGGGACTGTAAGTTTCTTGGCTTCAACTATCTACAATTTATGCATTTCTTCTCCTGCGCAGAACATGAATGTGAATATATCACAAGAGCTGCCACATCCTGAGTTCCCATTCTCACCTTCTAGATTGAGAGCACAGCTTGCCTCATGATAGGAGGGAGAATTGTTTTGACTTTTAAACGGAAATTGTGATGCATTGTGTTTAGAAAATGCTATGCAACAATATATATAAGTATACATTTCCAGCCTACTATACTGTTACAGATTTGTACTGTATAGTATAGATTTCACTCTCCTGTGTTGGAAATGTCTGCCTTATTGTCAAAAGTAAATACATTATTTAAAGGGTCTGGCCACCTTTTTGGGGGGATTTAGGCAAACTCCCTTCCTCACCACACCTGCAAAAGGGAAGCCTGCTTACCTGTTCCCCACCGCAGGGTCCCAGCTTCTTCGCTCCTGAGCCTCGGCTGCCTCGTTTGGGTCCCTCTCTGTAAACACCTAATTTTACGCCACTGACTAGCTGCAGAAGTGACCTGACCCTTTTAAGTGAAGTGAATTGTCAATGTGATGCAAGGGGGTCAGGTCACCGCTGCAGCCACTCATTGGATGCAGCAGTATCGAAGCAGGTATTTATAGCAGGGCACCTGAGCGAGGCAGCCAAGTCTGGGGAGTGAAAAAGCCAGGATCCTGCTGCAGGGGGCAGGTAAGTATACCTCTTTTTTTGCAGGTCTGGCCAGGAAGGGGTTTGCCAAAATCTCCCTTAAAAGGTGACCAACTCCCTTAAAGTGAATGTCTTCCTCCTTACTGGAGGGGGGCCTTAAAGGGGTTGTCTCACTTCAGCAAGTGGCATTAATCATGTAGACAAGATGAATACAAGGCTCTTACTAATGTATTGTGATTGTCCATATTGCCTCCTTTGCTGGCTGGATTCATTTTTCCATCACATTATACACTGCTCGTTTCTTTGGTTACGACCACCTCTCAATCCATCAATGGTAGCTATAGGTATAACCTATGTGCATTGCTGCAGTCCCGGCCACGAGAAAGACAGATCTTATACCTATAGCGTGCAAGCACGGCCACCGTTGCTGGATTGCAAGGTGGTCATAACCATGGAAACAAGAAGTGTATAATGGAAAAATGAATCAAGCCAGCAAAGGAAGCAATATGGACAATCGCAATACATTAGTAAGTGCCTTGTACTAACTTTATCTACATGATAAATGCCACTTGCTGAAGTGAGACAGCCCGTTTAAGTTATGTTCACATAGATGTCATGATTTTCATTTATAATGGTAGCCATGGCACTGTGCCAAATCCATTGTATCACCTTGACTAACAGACTCCATTGGGTTCATCAAGTTTCCTTTAAGGTTTCTGCCATTTTGACAGCAATATTAGTGATCCAGTTGACTTATTCTTGTTCAATATTTCTGCTTGGCGCTATTTAATGGCCACCTTCATTGTTTACTTGCAGTGGATAGCAACCTGTCCTGCTTCTGTGGTGGACACATGAGTTGAAAATTATAGTAGGAAGTGTTATACCTTTGTTTGCCCAAATCAGTATACTGTAACTCTGAAATCACACATTGGTAGATGCATAAGAAAAAGGTCTCCACCTAGCCTCCATTCCTCGGGATCCTCTTCAGAAAGGAGTGGACAGATCAACACTGGTGGGTGATGTCATAAACTGTGCCAGCCACATTTTATGGAGGAGTAGAAGCACTAGCCTGTCTCTGGGATTGTGCCAGCTGCATTAAGTTGCTAAATCCTACAGGCAAAGTGATTTATACTGTAGGTCTTCATCCCAGGCATTATATGGCTGAACAACTCTACAGCTGATTACATTTCCACATGAGGGAATACATGTAACTTACAGGTATATAGAACTGCGTACATGGTACGTATTCTATCAGAGATGGACAGTCTTCCGTGCGGAGGTCTATAGCTATGGTGGTCACTATCATGGAGTAGGACTGCCCACTGGACTCCTAAGCCCAGAAAGAGAAGAAATTTAACTGAATCGATTACAGGTTCTTCTAAATGTTTTTCCCACAAATGTGCACAAATGCTCTACTCCTCCCGTTCTAAAACATGGTCGAGGCCGATTGAACTGTCAGATGAACATGTCAAATTACCTTTAATTTTGTAATGCAGAGCGTACTAATTGTGCTTTCTCAACAGCATCCAATTTTTGCAGATTCTTAGGCAGTAAACTGCATATTGATGTACCTCACATGTGCAGCGAGCCCCTGAGGAGCCAGTGCTGAGGATGGGAGTGGTAGTGGCCTTGATGAGATGTTGTGTCATGGTGAACCCCTCAGGCTGTTGCTTCCTGGGGATCAGTGCAGTAGAAATGTAGTTTGAATTAACAGGCCAGAAGTGAATGTACAGATGTAGCATAGTTAACATGCAAACTCTTAACTCAAGTTTCTTAACTCATCACATTATCTTGAAACAAAAACCACTAAAAAGCAATTAAAGGTGTTTGCTTATTGCATTTAGTTTAGATAACACGTCTCATAAAGCATGTGTGTTAACTCCACTACATCTGTATAACAGTCACTTTTCACTTTGTATAAAATATAACTTGTAGTACATCCAGTAGCAACAAATTGAACATGCAGTTTCTGCCATTAGTTGAGAAGGTATGGGGGCAGGCAGGATGACTATATATTGGCACTTGTGGGTATAAGTGTCCACTGTAAGGTTCAGTCTTGAGCTTTATCTGGCCTAGTGGTATAGGTGATGGGTGTCTGAGCCGTAGTCCCTCACCATGAAGCAGTGTCTGTAAAGCTGTATTACGCTCATCACTCTGCTGTCTTTTCTCTCAGGTGCTTTCTTAAAGCTGAGTTTTGCTCTTCTCTCGCTAAAGAACCCTTCCTAGAAGTTGGAGCTCTCACATGTGCTTCCTCTCCTCTCTGTAGCTATCCTGGAACTCCTGGAAGAAACAACCAGACAACCCCTACCAAGAGGGGAGGAACAGGGTGGTTAGCCCTGTTCCTGCCAGCCATTGCCAACCATACCTCCTCTATCTGGTATGGCCAATATATGAAACATACATAACATTACAACATACAGTACAACTATTTACAATTGCAAATACCCTTAGCTCTGGGGGGGTACTGCATATGTATAAAGCATTGCCTTAAAGGGGTTGTCCACACTTTATTAAGTGATGGCTTATCCCTCATTAGCTAATCAGTGGGGGTTCGACACCCCGCACTCCTGTTCGACAATAGCTCCGGCACCAGAAGTAGTCAGCTTTGTCTACTTTGTAGTGGACTGAGCTTATCACTACAGCGCTGCACTTTTTGTTTCAAATCCATGGTACTACTTTCTAGATTCAACAATCTAGAAAAATGCAGTTTGGACTTCTGTTAAGTTGGCACAAATATCGCTTACTACATCAAGTAATTAGCTCCATTCACAAGATGTTCTTAGCTTATTGATGACTGTCTAGTGGATGGTCAAAGAGGTTGTCTGAGATTAGGAAAAGAGGTCTACTCTTTTTCAAGACAAAGAGCAGTTCTTGTCCATAGGGTTTGTCTGGCATTACAGGTCATCAGCACCTTTCTAACATAGACTATCAAATATGTACTGTTAAAGAGTAACTTGGATATGTTTTTAAAGTGGGTGTATTGTAAGTAAATGTCCTATTGTTTAACCCTTTAAGCATTCAGCTTCATACTTAAAGAACCACTTAGGGGTGTTTTTGTTTTGTTTTTTGCCTATATAGGCAATTATTAAATGAAAACTATAGAGGCTCTTGTGTATGTCTTGTGTATATCTGTTTTATTTGATGTTCCATTTGTGGGTTGTCTATCCTCATGATTCCTTCTTCCCCTCAGATACGGATCTCCAAACACAACCTACATTTCCCATCATGCCTGTGGTTTTGCAGAGACAGAGTGTCCAGACCCTCATCACACAACACTCCTATGAGTGCTATCTTAGGGAAGCCATTATAGATCAGTGACAGAACTTCTGCCCCTCACACTGCAGTATGTGTGTATCAGTACAGCTGCAGTCTGTCTCCCCTGTCTGCTCTTACATACAGAAGACAAGGGAAAGCAGTGTGAGGCTGCATCTCATAGAACTACACTGGAGTTTCAGCATACAAATAATACAGTCAGGTAGTGTGGGTCAAGGAGTTGTATTACTTTACAGGGACTTACCTACTAGTTCACTGCTCCCATGGTCCATTGGATACGGAAGAAATTATCTCTTCAGCACTACTCTATGCATAGGACACATGCAGAGAAAAAAGGAGGGTAGAGCAGGGTGGGGAAGGGAGATGTCTGAGAGCTACCAAGAAGCATTTGATGGGTGATAATTTGGGTTGAGCGAACCCGAACTGTAAAGTTCAGGTTCGTACCGAACTTTAGGATTTTTAGACCCCAGACCCGAACCCGAACTTTTCAGTAAAAGTTCATGTTCGAGTTCGGTGTTCGGCGAGTTAATGGCGCTTTTTGAAAGGCTGCAGAGCAGCCAATCAACAAGCGTTTAACTCGTGTGCCCTTAGAAGCCATCACAGCCATGCCTACTAATGGCATGGTTCTGATTGGCCAGTGCAGCATGTGACCCAGCCTCTATATAAGTTGGAGTCACGTAGCGCTGCACGTCACTCTGCTCTTATTAGTGTAGGGATAGGATGCTGCTGCTGTGAAGGAGAGAATAGGACAGAATCAGTCATCAGAAGTGCCTGTTAACTCAGCGATCTACAGCGATTCTGTTTTGTGGGTGCAGTGCACCATTTTTTTACCCTGCCTTGAGCCCAGTGACACAGAAAAATAACTTTTATCCGTCTGTTAGTTAGCTGGGCGTCTGCGGCCATTTTGTGCAAGTTCAGTGCACCAGCACAGTATATGTGCATTTGTCACAGTGAAATATAAGCTTTAAATACTGCAATTATATTCTGGGTTTAAAAAAACGCCAATTTTTTTTGCAAGATAATACATTTTGGGTCCTTTGCTGAATTAGTGACAGTCAAATTCAAACTTTAAATACTGCAATTATATTCTGGGTTTAAAAAAACAGCCATTTTTTGCAATACCCTACATCTGGGGCCTTTGCTGCATTTGTCACAGTGAAATACAAGCTTTAAATGCTGCAATTATATACTAGGTTTAAAAAAACACCCATTTTGGGCAAGATAATTAATTTGCGGCCTTTGCTGCATTTCTGGCAGTCCAATACAAGTGTTAGATACTGCTGTTATATTCTGGTTTTAAAAAAACACCTATTTTGTGCAAGATAATACATTTGTGGCCTTTGCTGCATTTCTGACAGTCCAATACAAGCGTTAAATACTGCGGTTATATTCAGATTTTTAAAAAACACCCATTTTGTGCAAGATACTACTCCGAATCTCCTCCTTGCTCACAGTTAGAACGCCGTCATCTCGCAATGCGCGAGCTCACGCATGCGCAGTTCCTTCCCTGAGGTTGATGCCAGCACAGGGAAAGAACACTATACCGGCACTGCGCATGGGCGAGGTCGCGCATCGCGAGATTACTGCGATCTAACTGTGAGCAAGGAGGAGATTCAGAGGACGCAGGCGGTGCTGGGCTCCTTCACAGGGGGACGTGGCTGGGCACCAGGAAGGTTAGTACAGCCCCTTGGGCACCTTACCAGGGTCATTTACATATCTATAAAATCATTTTTTAAACACAAAAAAAGCACATAGCCCTATAGGACAGGTATATTGCGGACATGCTAGCGGCGATCTAGCCGTGCATGTTCGCAACTCTATAAGCTAAATCGAGGTGACAGAATCCCTTTAAATACTGCAATTATATACTGGATTTAAAAAAACGCCCATTTTGGGCAAGATAATAAATTTGCGGCCTTTGCTGCATTTCTGGCAGTCCAAAACAAGTGTTAGATACTGCTGTTATATTCTGGGTTTAAAAAAACACCCATTTTGGGCAAGATAATACATTTGCGGCCTTTGTTGCATTTGTGACAGTTAAATACAAGCTTTAAATACTGCAATTATATACTGGGTTTAAAAAAACACCCATTTTGGGCAAGATAATACATTTGCGGCTTTTGCTGCATTTCTGGCAGTCCAATACAAGTGTTAGATACTGCTGGTATATTCTGGGTTTAAAAAAACACCCATTTTGGGCAAGATAATAAACTGCCAGAAATGCAGCAAAGGCCGCAAATGTATTATCTTGCCGTGCAGCGAAAAGAGTAAGTACCCTCCTACCCGCCTGAGATCCCTAGCCCTGAATGGCAGCATTTCAAAATTCCTGGCCTTTGAAATCCTGTCATTCTGTCTGGTGGAGACGGAGAGTTTTTAAAGCTTTGTGGCGGTGGCTGTCCCACAGTACGTCGTTCCCAGTGGCCACTACGTTTTCAGGCACGCCATCCCTTCCCTGCACAACCAAGTGGGGGCAAAATCAGGTGTGCACTGCGCAACGCCTTCTGTGGCAAGGTCCACCTAACTACGGATACGTGGACCAGTAAGCACGGTCAGGGACGTTATATCTCCCTAACAGCACACTGGGAAACTGCAGTGGCTGCTGGGCCTGAGTCGGATAGCAGTTTGGCGCATGTCCTTCCACCACTGAGGATTGCAGGGCGTTTCTCTTTGCCTCCTGTTGCTTCCTCCTCCTCCTCTTCTTCCTCATCCTCTACCGCCTCCTCATCCAGTCAGCGTAACACCTCCACCACCAACTTCAGCACAGCCAGGGGTAAATGAAAGCAGGTAGTTTTAAAACTTATCTGTTTGGGGAACAAACCCCACACCATGCAGAATTTGTTTACGGGCATTACAGACTGATGAGTGGTTGGTGCCAGTGAGCCTCAAGCCCGGCCTGGTGGTGTGCAATAATGGGCGAAATCTCGTAGCAGCTCTGGGCCTAGCCAGTTTGATGCACATCCCTTGCCTTGGCACATGTGCTGAATTTGGTGGTGCAGAGGTTCCTTAAAAAGTACCCCAATATGTCAGAGCTGCTGCATAAAGTGCGGGCCGTCTGTGCGCGCTTTCGGCGTTCTCACCCTGCTGCTGCTCGCCTGTCGGTGCTGCAGCATAACTTCGGCCTTCCCGCTCACCGCCTCATATGCGACGTGCCCACAATGTGGATCTCCACCTTGCACATGCTGGCCAGACTGTGTGAGCAGCAGCAGGCGATAGTGGAGTTTCAGCTGCAGCACACACGGGTGAGTCACTCTGCGGAACAGCACCACTTCCCCACCAACGAGTGGGCCTCCATGCGAGACTTGTGTGCCTTGTTGCGCTGTTTCAAGTACTCCACCAACATGGCCAGTGACAATGACGCCGTTCTCAGCATTTCTATCCCACTTCTATGCCTCCTTGAAATAACGCTTCGGGCTATGATGGAAGAGGATGTGGCACAGGAGGAGGAGGAAGAAGGATCATTTACAAGGTTTTCAGGCCAGTCATTCACAAGTGGCTCCGAGAGTGGGTTCCTGCACCCACAAATGGCAGGTACACAATTGTCCAGCCAGTGCACAGTTCTGGAGGATGACGAGGTGGAGGATGAGGAACCATGTTCACAGCAGGGTGGCACCCAAACCAACTCATGGCCATCACTGGTGTGTGTCTGGGGGGATACAGAGGACACAGACGATACACCTCCCACAGAGGACAGCTTGTCGTTGTCTCTGGGCAGCCTGGCACACATGAGCGATTACATGCTGCAGTGTCTCCGCAATGACCGCCGAGTTGGCCACATTCTAACCAGTGCTGATTACTGGGTGGCCACCCTGCTGGATCCCCATTACAAGAACAACGTACCGTCCTTAATTCCATCACTGGAGCATGATCGGAAGATGTGCGAGTACAAGCGCACGCTGGTAGACGCGCTGCTGATGGCATTCCCACCTGACAGCGGTGGCACAGTGGAAGCACAATGCGAAGGCAGAGGAGGAAGAGGTCGCCAACGCAGCTGGGGCACCGCCAGCACCTCAGAAGGTAGGGTTAGCATGGCCAAGGTGTGGAAAAGATTTGTCAGCACGCCACAACAACCAGCACCACCAGCTGATATGGAACGTCTTAGCAGGAGGCAGCATTTCAGCAACATGGCTGATCAGTATGTGTGCACACGCCTACACGTACTCAATGATGGGTCTGCCCCCTTCAACTTCTGGGTCTCCAAATTGGGCACATGGCCTGAGCTTGCCCTTTTCGCCTTGGAGGTGCTGGCCTGCCCTGCAGCCAGTGTATTGTCTGAACATGTGTTTAGCACGGCTGGGGGCGTTATCACAGACAAGCGCAGCCGCCTGTCCACTTCCAATTTGGACAAGCTCACGTTCATTAAAATGAACCAGCCAGGGATCCCACAGGACTTGTCCGTACCTTGTGCAGCATAGACATGTATACCGGCCTCACCCAGCCATTGTTATACTCCAGCGCACTTTCCCATTGTTTTATTTTTATATTTCCCAATGTTTTACCCTAATTTAAACAACAACAACAAAAAACAAAAAAAAATATTAAAACCAAAATCCAGTGTTGGCTACCTCCTCCTCCTCCACTGCCGCTTCCACCTCAACCACCTCCGTGTGCTGTCCGCATCCGTCGCTCTGTTCCGTAGTCCACAAAAAAATATAACCTGTCTTATTCTTGTCCGTTTTGTGGACAAGAATAGGCAGTTATTTCAATGGCTGTCCGCGCCGTTCCGCAAATTGCGGAACACACACGGACGCCATCCGTGTTTTGTGGATCTGCAATTTGCGGACAGCAAATCACACAACGGTCATGTGCATGTAGCCTAATTCGTCTGTTACATTGGGTGAAATTCACAAATTTTTGGCTGTGATATACCCCTGCTCTACATGGTGGACAGGGAAATACATTTCACTGATTCATCTGTTACATTGTTGTGTGACATTAAACAATTTTTGCCTGTGATATACCCCTGCTCTACATAGTGGACAGGGAAATACATTTCACTAATTCGTCTGTTCCATTGTTGGGTGACATTCACCAATTTTTGGCTGTGATATACCCCCGCTCTACATTGTGGACAGGAAAATACATTTCAATAATTCATCTGTTACATTGTTGGGTGACAATCACCAATTTTTGGATGTGATATACCCCTGCTCAAGCTAGTGGACAGGGAAATACATTTCACTAATTCATCTGTTACATTGTCGGGTGAAATTCACCAATTTTTGCCTGTGATATACCCCTGCTCTACATTGTGGACAGGAAAATACATTTCACTAATTCGTCTGTTACATTGTTGGGTGACATTCACCAATTTTTGGCTGTGATATACCCCTGCTCTACCTAGTGGACAGGGAAATACATTTCACTAATTCGTCTGTTACATTGTTGGGTGACAAATGCTCATCTTTTGCGCTAGAAAGTACATTTGTGTCCTACACTGCATTTAGGACAGTACAAATGGTGAGTCAAGAACAAGTACAGGCGATAGTAGATTGGGTGGCTGACAGTGCCTCCAATTCCTTCACATTGTCTCCCACCCAGTCCCCTGCTGAAAGATCAGAGTTGGCACCTACAGCCCATGGCCATCTGTCTTTCAACTCACCCCCAGTGGAGAAGATTGAGTGCACTGATGCCCAACCTCTTATGTTTCAGGATGAGGACATGGGAGGACCACCGCAGCACGT
Organism: Bufo bufo; assembly: GCF_905171765.1. Classification (NCBI taxonomy): domain Eukaryota; kingdom Metazoa; phylum Chordata; class Amphibia; order Anura; family Bufonidae; genus Bufo; species Bufo bufo. The sequence goes on along the minus strand of NC_053392.1, from coordinate 97,359,503 downwards.
CTCTGATGATGACGAAACATAGGTGCCAAATGCTGCGGCTTTCTGCAGTCTGCAGACTGACAAGGAGGGCAGGGGTAAAGAGTGGGTGGAAGATGATGTGAAGGATGATGAGGTACGAGACCCCACATGGAATCAAGGTCATGCGAGTGACATGTGCAGTTTGGAGGAAGAGGCGGTGGTCGCACAGAGGCAACAGCACAGCTAAAGAGGGAGCAGCGTGCAAAAGCGTGTTACATTCTTGGGTGACATTTTACAATTTTTGCCGTGAATAAACCGCTGCTCTGCATAGGTGATATGGACCTAAATTTAAAAAAATCGTCTGTTACATTCTCAGGTGACATTTTACCATTTTTGCCGTATACAAACCCCTGCTCTGCATGGCTGACAGGGACCTAATTTTTGTAAAAACGTCTGTTCAATTGGTGGGTGACATGAACCCAGTTTTGCCATGAATAAACCCCTGCTCTGCATAGTTGACAGGGACCAAAATTTTAAAAAATCGTCTGTTCCATTGGTTGGTGACATTAACCCATTTTTGCCGATGAAAAACCCCTGCTCTGCATACGTGACAGGGACTTAAATTTCTAAAATTCGTCTTTTATTTGACGCGCGCCCCCTCGTTTCATTCGATCCTTCTGCTTTAACAACTTGTCCCACATTTCCGCTCGATCACATTTCAGCCATTGACCTCTCTTGGATGTGGTATTCCTTTCTCACGCTCCCTCTCCGGCATGGAACCCTGACTCCCCGTTACCCGTGATCACCATGATAGGCGCATAAAAGAACATCAAAAGTTGATAGAGAAGATATCCAATTGGATCGTGGACGTCACGGGCACGTGCAATCAGGCAGAATTTATCGAGAGTCAACAAAGCGGCAGCAGAGCCTCTCCTGTCTAACGTTTTCCTAATCCAAACTACAGCAGTGACATTCCCTGTAACCTTTTATTAATCATTCCAATAACAGGGCATCTTAAGAGTCCTGTATTGTTATTTATCATCACTACCACCCCGAGTCGGGAGTGGGTAATTGCAGGGCATCCCTCCTTTACTTGGATGCTTCTGCCTCAATAACTTGTCCCACATTTCCGCTCGATCACATTTCATCCATTGACCTCCCTTGGATGTTGTATCCCTTTCTCAGGCTCCCTTTCCGGCATGGAACCCTGATTTCATGTTACCCGTGATCACCATGGTAGGGGCATAAAAGAACATCGAAGGTTGATAGGGAAGATATCCAATTGGATCAAGGCCATCACGGGGACGTGCGACATGGTGGAGCAGTATGTGTGCACACGCCTACAGCTACTGACTGATGGGTCTGCCCCCTTCAACTTCTGGGTCTCCAAATTGGGCACATGGCCTGAGCTTGCCCTTTACCGGCTTGGATGTGCTGGCCTGCCCTGCGGCCAGTGTATTGTCCGAATGTGTGTTCAGCACTGCAGGGGGGGGTGATCACAGACAAGCGCAGCCACCTGTCCACAGTCAATGTGGACAAGCTCATGTTCATTAAAATGAACCAGGCATGGATCCCACAGGACTTGTCCGTACCTTGTGCAGAATAGACATGTATACTGGCCGCACCCAGCCACTGTTATACTCCAGCGCACTTTCTCTTTGTTTTCTTTTTTATATTTCCCAGTGTTTTGGGGTCCTCCCAAATTTATAAAAAAAATATAAAAATTTTAAAAATATAAAAAAACTACAAAAATAGTGTTAGCTATCTCCTACTCCTCCACCACCGCTTCCACCTACACCGCCACGTCCACCGCCTCCTCAACCTCCTACTCCACTTTGACCTCCTCCTTCTAGTTCAAGATCATTATTTTTAACTTTTTTAAAATTCTATGTTATTTTAATTCACTTCCCTATCTACATTTGTTTGCAGGGCAATTGTCCTGCTCTTAACCACATTTTGCTTCCTTTTGTAGCCCTCTAGCCCTTTCTATGACTTTTTTAGAGCCATTTTAGTGCCCCAAAGTTCGGATCCCCATTGACTTCAATGGGGTTTGGGTTCGGGATTAAGTTCGGGTCCCGAACCCAAACTTTGCGGCGAAGTTCGGCAGAACCCAATGAACCAGAACTTCCAAGTGTTCACTTAACACTACTACTGAGCCCTGCAATGTGCAGCAGTATATGACCACATGTGAGGTGTGGCTATATTCAGGAAAACATGGATAACAAATATTACTTTTTTCTCATGTAACCACTTGTGAAAATTAAAAATATGGAGCTAAAGCAACATTTTATTGGAAGAAATAAAATTTGTCTTTTTTACAGCCAAGTTTTTTTAAATTCTATGAACAGCCTGTGGGGTCAAAGTGTTCATTACACTCCTTTATAAATTGCATGAGGTGTATAGTTTCCGAAACGGGGTCACTTCTGGGGGGGTTTCCACTATTGGGGTACTTGAGGGTCTGTTCAAATGTGACCTGTGACAAAAACCATATGGTGTTCCTTTCTGTAAATGACAGAATCAGGGTAACAAAGATTGAGATTTATTTTACTGTTAACCCTTGCTATGGAAAGGAATGGAAAATCTGGAAAGAATTAATTTTTAAATTTCACCTCCATTTTGCTTTAATTACTGTGAAACATCTAAAAAGTTAACAGTTTCTAAAATCTCTTTTGCATAATTTGAGTGGTATAGTTTCTAAAATGGTAAAATGGGGTCATTACTTGGTGGTTTCTATTTCGTAAGCCCTTCGAAGTCACTTCAGAAGTGAATTGGTCCTAAAAAAGGACATTAGAAAATGAGAAAAAAAAATGTTTCTAACATTGTAAGCCTTCTAACATTAAAAAACAAAAACAAAAAAACCCATTAAATTACATTTTCAAAATGATGCACACATAATGTAGACATACCTTGAATGTTAACAATGTGAACTATTTGTCTTAAAAGGGTTATCTGGGTTCAGGGCTATTACCTCTTCTGTATTCAATAAGAATGTATGAAAAGACCATGGGGGCATTTCCTTGCTCCGATGCTCCCCTTTGCCTGGCTGCATCACGAGCCTGTTTGTTGTGAGCCAGTGATGTAGTGTTTCACTGCACTATGCTAGGCAGAGGCTTCCACATAGCAGTGAGCCTGATGGTGTCATGGGGGCACAGATGGGTGGTTTATAGCGCTGCCATAGTTCTTTTAGAGGCGGGGTCGATTTTGGTTGGCATGCCAATTTATTTCTGGTATATAATATGTATGCTTACACTTTTTTCATATTTTGCGCTATTTCCATTGTAACAGGACATCCAAAGAAGCTCTATTTGCAGAAGAAAACAACAGCCCCCTATTGGGGCTTTGCACACAGACAGAACTAAGACCCTACAGCTCTCCTATCACCGAGAACCAGGCAATCACGTGATCGCTTGGTCCAATTGAGGAAGCGGCATAGACGCTTCCAGTATTCACTGCACAGTGCACATTGAGCGTTAAATACAGAAGACGGAAGGCTGAAGAGGCAATAAACCCCCTCTGTCTTCTCCTCTGGGTCACCAGGGATCTGACCTATTTCTGCTAGATTGCAGTTCAAAATAACAGTGAAGGGCTATGTACAATAAACTTATGTTTGTGGTGCACAGTTGTTAATTTCTTATCATCCAACTTCACTCAATCTCAAAATTTTAATTAAGGGTACTTTCAGACTAGCGTTAAAGTTTTCCGGTATTGAGTTCCGTCATCGGGGCTCAATACTGGAAAAAAACACATCAGTTTTGTCCTAATGCATTTTAAATGGAAAGCAATCCATTCAGTATGCATCAGAATGTCTTCCGTTCTGTCCCTTTTACGGTATTTGGCCAGAGAAAATACCGCAGCATGCGCAGTCCTTTAAAAATGTGAAAAAAATAAATACCGGATCTGTTTTTCCAGATGACACGGGAGAGACGGATCCGGTATTTCAATGCATTTGTCAGACGGATCCGGAAACAAATGATCTCCGTTTGCATATGGATAGTTCCGGCAACGGAACTGCCTGCCGGATTCTTCTAATGGTAGTATGAAAGTACCCTTAATAAGTATTTGAAAGTAAACATTTGGAAAAATCACAACTACTCACATTGCAATACTTTATAGGGACACCTACCATACCTACCATATCTGACTATTTAAGCAGGAAAGAATCAATATGTAGAAACCTTTGTATAAACCTATAGATGGCTTAACAGAAAGATGGAAATGTTGATGAGAGTGGCGAAATTACTGTGAGCTCTTCAGTTTTTAGGAGTAGAAACAATCAAGATTTTGTTGTGAATAGTCAGGAACTGTAAGAATATTTTCCTTTTTCTTTCAATGAACTAAACTAAGCATTGCTTTGTGAAATTTGGTGTGAGGCCTTCACTTAAGAAGCTTTGCATAATTCCAAGATATTTATTATTTGGCTGTTTAAAGTTTGGCTTTAAGGGAAAAAATGTATTAGGAATTCATTGTAATGTTTATTGGATTATAGATTAAATATTAAAAATATACAGAAAGTCCTCCATAGATCTCTATTTCTCGGAAAATGGGTTATAATTTATTCTTTTTTTTTGCATTTTTCATGAGATAACTCTGAAAATAATACATTTTCGGAGATTTGCGGCAAGGAAAACACATAAAGGAGGCTTGTTTCATTTATATCTATTTCACGGCTGCAAAAATATATCATCATCAATAAAATTAGTAACAGGACATAAAAGTGTGATAATAGCTATGTATAACAGCATTGACATAATAAAATGGTGTCAGTCAGCTGAATTTAGTAAGTTGCGGCTGTAAATACACATATGAGTGATGGAATAAGGAGTGCTAGTGTAGTTTTTCATGTGGAAAACTCCAATGATTGACCACATTGCTACCCATAGATTGTGCTATGTCTGGCAGTGCAGCTCGTCCACACTGAAATGAATATGGCCAAGGTGCGACACTAGGCACAGTCCATTGACAAAAGTGGCACCATTTCTGGAAAAAGGCAGACTATTTGATGTACTGTAATCCTGCAGGGCTTTTTAATAGCAAAGTCAACTGAACTATGCAAATTCTGCTTCAATTGAAAAATGCTAAATAAAATGTATAGACAGATTAAATAATCTACCCACAGCCTTGATAAAAGCGTAGCATACTACTGGCATTCCCACAACCACCTCCATCAGGTAGTACTCACAGGGCTCGCTTTTTCAATATTAAAGAATTATTAGGAACACCATACTAATACGGTGTTGGACCCCCTTTTGCCTTCAGAACTGCCTTAATTCTACGTAGCATTGATTCAACAAGGTGCTGATAGCATTCTTTAGAAATGTTTGCCCATATTGATAGGATAGCATCTTGCAGTTGATGGAGATTTGAGGGATGCACATCCAGGGCACGAAGCTCCCGTTCCACCACATCCCAAAGATGCTCTATTGGGTTGAGATCTGGTGACTGTGGGGGCCATTTTAGTACAGTGAACTCATTGTCATGTTCAAGAAACCAATTTGAAATGATTCGAGCTTTGTGACATGGTGCATTATCCTGCTGGAAGTAGCCATCAGAGGATGGATACATGTTCTCAATCTGTTTACGCCAAATTCGGACTCTACCATTTGAATGTCTCAACAGAAATCGAGACTCATCAGACCAGGCAACATTTTTTCCAGTCTTCAACAGTCCAATTTTGGTGAGCTCGTGCAAATTGTAGCCTCTTTTTCTTTTTTTTTTTTTTTTTTTTTTTTTTTTTTTTTTTTTTTTTTTTTTTTTTTTTTTTTTTTTTTTTTTTTTTTTTTTTTTTTTTTTTTTTTTTTTTTTTTTTTTTTTTTTTTTTTTTTTTTTTTTTTTTTTTTTTTTTTTTTTTTTTTTTTTTTTTTTTTTTTTTTTTTTTTTTTTTTTTTTTTTTTTTTTTTTTTTTTTTTTTTTTTTTTTTTTTTTTTTTTTTTTTTTTTTTTTTTTTTTTTTTTTTTTTTTTTTTTTTTTTTTTTTTTTTTTTTTTTTTTTTTTTTTTTTTTTTTTTTTTTTTTTTTTTTTTTTTTTTTTTTTTTTTTTTTTTTTTTTTTTTTTTTTTTTTTTTTTTTTTTTTTTTTTTTTTTTTTTTTTTTTTTTTTTTTTTTTTTTTTTTTTTTTTTTTTTTTTTTTTTTTTTTTTTTTTTTTTTTTTTTTTTTTTTTTTTTTTTTTTTTTTTTTTTTTTTTTTTTTTTTTTTTTTTTTTTTTTTTTTTTTTTTTTTTTTTTTTTTTTTTTTTTTTTTTTTTTTTTTTTTTTTTTTTTTTTTTTTTTTTTTTTTTTTTTTTTTTTTTTTTTTTTTTTTTTTTTTTTTTTTTTTTTTTTTTTTTTTTTTTTTTTTTTTTTTTTTTTTTTTTTTTTTTTTTTTTTTTTTTTTTTTTTTTTTTTTTTTTTTTTTTTTTTTTTTTTTTTTTTTTTTTTTTTTTTTTTTTTTTTTTTTTTTTTTTTTTTTTTTTTTTTTTTTTTTTTTTTTTTTTTTTTTTTTTTTTTTTTTTTTTTTTTTTTTTTTTTTTTTTTTTTTTTTTTTTTTTTTTTTTTTTTTTTTTTTTTTTTTTTTTTTTTTTTTTTTTTTTTTTTTTTTTTTTTTTTTTTTTTTTTTTTTTTTTTTTTTTTTTTTTTTTTTTTTTTTTTTTTTTTTTTTTTTTTTTTTTTTTTTTTTTTTTTTTTTTTTTTTTTTTTTTTTTTTTTTTTTTTTTTTTTTTTTTTTTTTTTTTTTTTTTTTTTTTTTTTTTTTTTTTTTTTTTTTTTTTTTTTTTTTTTTTTTTTTTTTTTTTTTTTTTTTTTTTTTTTTTTTTTTTTTTTTTTTTTTTTTTTTTTTTTTTTTTTTTTTTTTTTTTTTTTTTTTTTTTTTTTTTTTTTTTTTTTTTTTTTTTTTTTTTTTTTTTTTTTTTTTTTTTTTTTTTTTTTTTTTTTTTTTTTTTTTTTTTTTTTTTTTTTTTTTTTTTTTTTTTTTTTTTTTTTTTTTTTTTTTTTTTTTTTTTTTTTTTTTTTTTTTTTTTTTTTTTTTTTTTTTTTTTTTTTTTTTTTTTTTTTTTTTTTTTTTTTTTTTTTTTTTTTTTTTTTTTTTTTTTTTTTTTTTTTTTTTTTTTTTTTTTTTTTTTTTTTTTTTTTTTTTTTTTTTTTTTTTTTTTTTTTTTTTTTTTTTTTTTTTTTTTTTTTTTTTTTTTTTTTTTTTTTTTTTTTTTTTTTTTTTTTTTTTTTTTTTTTTTTTTTTTTTTTTTTTTTTTTTTTTTTTTTTTTTTTTTTTTTTTTTTTTTTTTTTTTTTTTTTTTTTTTTTTTTTTTTTTTTTTTTTTTTTTTTTTTTTTTTTTTTTTTTTTTTTTTTTTTTTTTTTTTTTTTTTTTTTTTTTTTTTTTTTTTTTTTTTTTTTTTTTTTTTTTTTTTTTTTTTTTTTTTTTTTTTTTTTTTTTTTTTTTTTTTTTTTTTTTTTTTTTTTTTTTTTTTTTTTTTTTTTTTTTTTTTTTTTTTTTTTTTTTTTTTTTTTTTTTTTTTTTTTTTTTTTTTTTTTTTTTTTTTTTTTTTTTTTTTTTTTTTTTTTTTTTTTTTTTTTTTTTTTTTTTTTTTTTTTTTTTTTTTTTTTTTTTTTTTTTTTTTTTTTTTTTTTTTTTTTTTTTTTTTTTTTTTTTTTTTTTTTTTTTTTTTTTTTTTTTTTTTTTTTTTTTTTTTTTTTTTTTTTTTTTTTTTTTTTTTTTTTTTTTTTTTTTTTTTTTTTTTTTTTTTTTTTTTTTTTTTTTTTTTTTTTTTTTTTTTTTTTTTTTTTTTTTTTTTTTTTTTTTTTTTTTTTTTTTTTTTTTTTTTTTTTTTTTTTTTTTTTTTTTTTTTTTTTTTTTTTTTTTTTTTTTTTTTTTTTTTTTTTTTTTTTTTTTTTTTTTTTTTTTTTTTTTTTTTTTTTTTTTTTTTTTTTTTTTTTTTTTTTTTTTTTTTTTTTTTTTTTTTTTTTTTTTTTTTTTTTTTTTTTTTTTTTTTTTTTTTTTTTTTTTTTTTTTTTTTTTTTTTTTTTTTTTTTTTTTTTTTTTTTTTTTTTTTTTTTTTTTTTTTTTTTTTTTTTTTTTTTTTTTTTTTTTTTTTTTTTTTTTTTTTTTTTTTTTTTTTTTTTTTTTTTTTTTTTTTTTTTTTTTTTTTTTTTTTTTTTTTTTTTTTTTTTTTTTTTTTTTTTTTTTTTTTTTTTTTTTTTTTTTTTTTTTTTTTTTTTTTTTTTTTTTTTTTTTTTTTTTTTTTTTTTTTTTTTTTTTTTTTTTTTTTTTTTTTTTTTTTTTTTTTTTTTTTTTTTTTTTTTTTTTTTTTTTTTTTTTTTTTTTTTTTTTTTTTTTTTTTTTTTTTTTTTTTTTTTTTTTTTTTTTTTTTTTTTTTTTTTTTTTTTTTTTTTTTTTTTTTTTTTTTTTTTTTTTTTTTTTTTTTTTTTTTTTTTTTTTTTTTTTTTTTTTTTTTTTTTTTTTTTTTTTTTTTTTTTTTTTTTTTTTTTTTTTTTTTTTTTTTTTTTTTTTTTTTTTTTTTTTTTTTTTTTTTTTTTTTTTTTTTTTTTTTTTTTTTTTTTTTTTTTTTTTTTTTTTTTTTTTTTTTTTTTTTTTTTTTTTTTTTTTTTTTTTTTTTTTTTTTTTTTTTTTTTTTTTTTTTTTTTTTTTTTTTTTTTTTTTTTTTTTTTTTTTTTTTTTTTTTTTTTTTTTTTTTTTTTTTTTTTTTTTTTTTTTTTTTTTTTTTTTTTTTTTTTTTTTTTTTTTTTTTTTTTTTTTTTTTTTTTTTTTTTTTTTTTTTTTTTTTTTTTTTTTTTTTTTTTTTTTTTTTTTTTTTTTTTTTTTTTTTTTTTTTTTTTTTTTTTTTTTTTTTTTTTTTTTTTTTTTTTTTTTTTTTTTTTTTTTTTTTTTTTTTTTTTTTTTTTTTTTTTTTTTTTTTTTTTTTTTTTTTTTTTTTTTTTTTTTTTTTTTTTTTTTTTTTTTTTTTTTTTTTTTTTTTTTTTTTTTTTTTTTTTTTTTTTTTTTTTTTTTTTTTTTTTTTTTTTTTTTTTTTTTTTTTTTTTTTTTTTTTTTTTTTTTTTTTTTTTTTTTTTTTTTTTTTTTTTTTTTTTTTTTTTTTTTTTTTTTTTTTTTTTTTTTTTTTTTTTTTTTTTTTTTTTTTTTTTTTTTTTTTTTTTTTTTTTTTTTTTTTTTTTTTTTTTTTTTTTTTTTTTTTTTTTTTTTTTTTTTTTTTTTTTTTTTTTTTTTTTTTTTTTTTTTTTTTTTTTTTTTTTTTTTTTTTTTTTTTTTTTTTTTTTTTTTTTTTTTTTTTTTTTTTTTTTTTTTTTTTTTTTTTTTTTTTTTTTTTTTTTTTTTTTTTTTTTTTTTTTTTTTTTTTTTTTTTTTTTTTTTTTTTTTTTTTTTTTTTTTTTTTTTTTTTTTTTTTTTTTTTTTTTTTTTTTTTTTTTTTTTTTTTTTTTTTTTTTTTTTTTTTTTTTTTTTTTTTTTTTTTTTTTTTTTTTTTTTTTTTTTTTTTTTTTTTTTTTTTTTTTTTTTTTTTTTTTTTTTTTTTTTTTTTTTTTTTTTTTTTTTTTTTTTTTTTTTTTTTTTTTTTTTTTTTTTTTTTTTTTTTTTTTTTTTTTTTTTTTTTTTTTTTTTTTTATTTTTTTTTTTTTTTTTTTTTTTTTTTTTTTTTTTTTTTTTTTTTTTTTTTTTTTTTTTTTTTTTTTTTTTTTTTTTTTTTTTTTTTTTTTTTTTTTTTTTTTTTTTTTTTTTTTTTTTTTCTATTTGTAGTGGAGATGAGTGGTACCCGGTGGGGTCTTCTGCTGTTGTAGCCCATCCGCCTCAAGGTTGTGCGTGTTGTGCCTTCACAAATGCTTTACTGCATACCTCGGTTGTAACGAGTGGTTATTTCAGTCAACGTTGCTCTTCTATCAGCTTGAATCAGTCGGCCCATTCTCCTCTGACCTCTAGCATCCACAAGACATTTTCGCCCACAGGACTGCCGCATACTGGATGTTTTTCCCTTTTCACACCATTCTTTGTAAACCCTAGAAATGGTTGTGCGTGAAAATCCCAGTAACTGGTCAGATGGTGAAATACTCAGACCGGCCCGTCTGGCACCAACAACCATGCCACGCTCAAAATTGCTTAAATCACCTTTCTTTCCCATTCTGACATTCAGTTTGGAGTTCATGAGATTGTTTTGACCAGGACCACCCCCCTAAATGCATTGAAGCAACTGCCATGTGATTGGTTGACTAGATAATTGCATTAATGAGAAATAGAACAGGTGTTCCTAATAATTCTTTAGGTGAGTGTATAGTTTTAAGGGAGAAGATTCAGTAGAACTTGTATTTCATTCATTTAAATCCCTGCTCATTTTGGGCTTTGAAGTAAAGGAGGAGGAGCTATCAGTGACTGACAGCCTTCCCTCTATGACTGTGTATACAGCTGTCAATCACTGATAGGACCGCCTCCTGGACTTCACAGCCCAGAACGAGCAGGAATTTTTGTTAATGAAATACAAGTTTTACTGAATCTTTTCCCATAAAATTTACCAATATGCTCAGCTCCTCCTGCTCCATCACAGGCTGCCGGGATATTATTGTGCATTTTCATGGTGACAGGTTCCCTTTAAATGAGTTGTATGTTAATAGGAATGTGTCATCACAATTGCTGGTGAGGTTATTTTTAGAGAAGTGGAATTCGATCAGAATTTCAGGATAAATTTGATTCGCCTACAAGCCGAATTTCCCCGTTCTTCATGTCAGCGAATCGATTTAACCTGAAATAGTATAAAAAACAAAAAAAATTCAAACTTACATCCTCCATTTGCTCGCGACGGGCCGCCAGCCTCCATCTTGCTTTAAGATCTCGGCCGAAATCCTGTGCGGCACGAGATTACATCCTCACGCCGGCCGGTGTGATGACGTCGTACGTCACCACGCCAGCCGGCGTGATGACGTAATCTCGCGCCGCACAGGATATTGGCCGAGATCTTCAAGCAAGATCGCGGCGCCCGGCCCGTCGTGGGCAAATGGAGGCGGTAAGTTTGATTACATATTTTTTTTTATTGTTAATTTTACACTCAGATGCCGTGATCATGTATGAACGCGGCATCTGAGGGGTACAATGACAGGGACGGCGCTATCGCAGCTACCTGTCATTACACCCGCTACTTACAAAAAATGCGCTTAGTCACGAAGTAATTCATCACAAAGCAAATTTTTTTGTGAAATTCTGCGAATCAGCCTAATTGAACTTTTAAGAAATTCGCTCATCTCTAGTTATTTTATATGTTCTATATTATTAGCTTTATTTTAAATAAATCCTTAAGGTTTTAACACTAATGATAATTGATGATAATAATAATGTATGTACTGATAAATTATCATGGTATAATAATTAATAAAGAGATGTAATAAAGAGATGTAAAGAATTGGGCTCAAAGTAGTTTTCAGAAAATTCAGGATAGGTCATCAATATCCATTTGGTGGGGATCCAACATCTGGAACAGCCCTCCCCCGGATCAACTATTTGAGGAGACTGCAACACTCCAGTGAACACTGCTGCCTTCTCGCAGCTTACCAAGCACAGTTCCATCCATTTAATAGCAGTTATGCTTGGTATCGCAGCTCAGTCGCAATCACTTGTATGGGACAGGGCTGCGCATAGGCCATGTGATTTATGAAAGTAATATCACTGGCCATGGAATAGTGTTCCTTTATTCACTGTTGGGTAGCTTATAGAAATACTTTCTGCAGAGGAAAGGGCAATTTTCATTTGCCCTTCTGAAAGGGACCCAGGGAAGAACCCATTTCTATTGGCTATAATGCAAGGAATAGAGGACTGCTACTGTATGCAGAGATGTGGCTGTGGGGAAGGTGACTGAACACGTGTGACCAGCTGCACACAGCTCATTAGGTGGACATAGTCATTTCTATATACTGTGAACACCAGGAGGCGCCATACTCTGCAAAAAAAATTTATGCTTCTTCATATGATCTTTTTATTTTTTTTATTTTTTTTAAGGAAAAGGCAAATATTCTTAATTTGTTATTATCTAAATATTATGTGCAATGGCTATTTTTGGCATATTATTTTTTGGTATATTATGTGATATATTTATAGAGCCGGTCATTATGTACGCGGCGATACCTAATATTTGTGTTTTTGTGTTTTTTTTCTCTATTTTTTATTATAAAATCAGGAGAAAGGGGCGTTGTTTTTTTTCATTTGAAATTTTTTTTTTATTATTAAAAACACTTTATTTTACTTTTATTATTTTTTTTTTACTTTATTTCTGTCCCACTCTGGGACTTCAATGTTTGGGGGTCAGATCCCTTCTGCAATGCATTACAATACATTTGCCTGAGGCTGGATCTCCTCGGCTTCCGTATAAGGCAGGTCCCCGTCACTGCATCGCAGGGACCCGATGGGATCCTTCACCCGCCGCAAACACATCTATGTCTCAGTCAGCGATGACTGTGGCATAGAAGAGGTTAATCCACCGATATCGGCTTTTACAGTGATGCCAGCAGATACAGCAGGGGCCCGGCTATCAGTGCCCACCTGATCAGCATGACATAATAGTACATCAAATTGCTGCAAGTCACCTGCCACTATGACATACTATTACATCATGTGTCATGAAGGGGTATTAGACCCAGTGCAGCAGGTGATCATTATGGATGGATGAGCTGAATTTTTGCACCAGGGCCCATGCCATTATAAATATGTCTGCATCTACAGGCTTTATGGAGTATACATACGGCTGCTAATGCCATTATTTGGTAGACTTTTTTTTCCCATTCAGTCTTGTAACACATTTTTAATTGATATATTTTTTTTTATTATTTAACAGAAATTTGCAGCTGAGATTCTTGGAGGGCTGCCATACTAGAAGAGACCTGTTCTGTTTTCTTTAAATATTTCATAGCTTATTTAATCAGACAAATGTAGCATTATGTATAACACTGACAGAGTATTGCAATCTGTGATGATACACCTCGTGACTGTTACCAGCTGTAAATTCTAAATCCAAGTATCGGATGAACTTATTGAGACACTGCCAAGAAATTTCTATCTCAGCATCGGAAAACACCATTGTCTCTTATCCAAAAATATCTCAATACAAAATGTTTTTTTCTCATGCATTGCTAACTCAATGCAAATTAGGAAGGTAATTTAATTAGAAGAAAACATGAATGGCAAATTATAATCACAGTCTCACTAAGTCTGGGCTAACTGTGAAAGCAGATAGTGTCTTAAGATATATATATATATAAAGTGCTATCTCCTTCGCTGGAACTTTATTGCAAAAAAAGCCTTTAAAGGGGGTTGTCTAATTTCCTTTTACAAAGGTGAGATGGGACTAAGCCCTGACCATCAGGAGGCCAGATAACAGTGGAGCTGACCAGCACTGTTGCAGTAGCTATTCTGTTGCTCCCTGCAATGGGAGCCACTGAAGCAGCGGAGTACTGGTTCGCTCCGTTGTTTCCTCGCCTCCTGGTGGTCGGGCTTAGTCTCATCTTGCTTTAGTAACAGTGAGATGGGAAAACCCAGATGCCCAGATGTATGGTTTTATTATAAAATACATTTGCTGCAGTCAGAGCTCAATGTTTTTGTTATAGAGCTCAAAATCACCTATATAGTCATAGAAATACTCAGTAAAATCATAGCTGCCTACAGCACGCACTAGAGGGAGCATACAGTTTGTACATTGAACTCAATCATAAAGCTGTATACAGTAAGATCCCACTAGTGGTCATTGAAAGAAGACAGAATTTTCTCACTATCTATTTTTTTTGTATTTAAAGGGGTTGTTCAGCCTAGGAGCCCACAATCCCAATGGTCGAACCTGTGTTCAATTAAAGAAAAACTCACCTGTCCACAGTTGTGCCATTCCCACTCCACTACCCTATTCCAGGCCACTTCAAATTCCCGCTGGAGTGGAAGTGGCTTGGTCCTGTGACTAATGCAACCAAATCACTTGTGAGTGATTGTGTGTTCTAGCAAATGTGACTGCTGACTGCCTCACACAGGTAAGTTGTTTAAAAAAAATGGCCATAGGTTATGATCATTTGATGTTAAGGTGCTAGGCCAGACAACCCCCAGTAAAGACTATGGACACCTTCCCAGTCATTCCAAAGCATCTAGAAGAAAAAATGAAACCATTTTAGAAATAATCTTAATTAAGTATATCTCCAGTTTTGCAACCGTTGTGTCTCAATGGTTAAGACAAACTCTCTGTCATCAATCCCCTTCTTGACATCTTACATTTGATAGGTTAGTCACGTTTCCATCCATCTGGCCCCTACTTGTTACTGACCCTCAAATTTAGTAGCAAACTGAGGAAAGGTACACTTATTGACAAAAAAAAAACGCACCAAGGAGTTGTTGGAATCGAATGAAACTTTCTATGTGTGAATGTAATAATGAAATATGTAAAGTAAGTGATTACAATATTATATTGAAACTATTTGGTAAAACTGGACAATTGAAAGTAGGCTCTAGTACCCCATTGGTCTTCCACTAGCCTAGATGCAAGATGAGATACGGTTGGACATTTAGGCATACAGTTTCCATATGGTATCACAATGCCCAGATGTTGCACACTAGTAGGCTGCTGAGGCTGGTGTCCCAGCTGGTCCTATAAATGCTCGGTTGGTGAAAAACCTGCCAAATCTCAAACAGGACATGGATTCAAGACAATTCCAGTCCATAGAAGGCCAGGTTTCTTGTTCACTGTATGATTGCAAAGGAAAGCGACAGCAGCTGATTGTGAACGGCAGAATAAGCAATGGGCTCCATTATACCAAATTTCCTTCTACTAAACATATTAATATGGTCCAGACAGAGACAGGGTGTGTAATGAATGTGCCACCTGTGTCTGCATGGTGGACAATGAAACTGTGGGAGCCTCTTGTGCTTGTCAGCAGATCAAATGATCCTCTCTACAGGTGGTCTGTCTGGGCCGCCCGGACCTGTTCGCAATGTGTGCAAGTCTATAATGTAACCACTGCTCCCAATACCTCCAAACTGCTAGGTCAGAATAGCAGGAAACTTGTCAAAAAAAAAACATCCTGGTTCTCTCATTCCAATAATGCATCCACTCTCAAAGTCTGTCAACTGAGCAAAGTGTCTGTCAACTATTGTTTCCAAGAGGTACACTACTGAGAAGTAACATAAAAGCCTTTTTGTAGGGCACTACAGGAAGCACTTTACCACCCTCTTGTGGCAAGAACCAGTGTCTAGTCAGACCATGTCTATGTCATGTACTTACCGGTCCGCTCTCCCACGACACGGCTAGGCAAAGGGTGGAGGCTTCGTCATTTCCAGCTAGTTCTAAGAGCCTGGACTCGTGACAGGGGCACAAACCAATTAGATCCAGCCCTAGCGACCCGGGTGTGATGATCCAGCTCTAGTGACCACGGGATGGTGCCCTGAAGCTCCATGCATAAGTAGTGGGGTATTTAAACAGGCCTCTGCATTGATCAGTTGCCTGTGATTGATGTTTCTCTGACCCTCACAAGCTATTGTACAATTGATATTCCTGACTATGACCTGGCTTCCTGGTTTTCCTAACTTCGCTTATGGATACTGATTTGGCCTCTGACATACTCATTTGGTTTTGACCTTGGCTTGGTATTTACACTGCACCTTGGTATTTCTGACCTGGGCCTGAACCTGAATTTGTTTTGCCTTATGTTTTGGACCCTGACATGACCTCTAGTGTTTTCACCCAGCTAGTCTTTACTTCTACCTTAGGTATTCTGTGCAGCATCTATTTCTCCACTCCTGGTTTTGACCTGGTCCATATTTCTAATTTATAGTGTTGGGAGCGAATATTCGAATTGCAAATTTTAATCGCGAATATCGGCACTTCGAGAATTCACGAAGATTTAGAATATAGTGCTATATATTCGTATTCACGAATATTCTAGATTTTTTTTTTCATCTGAACCCATGATCCCTCCCTGCTTCTTGCTTGTGGGCCAATGAGAAGGTTGCAATTTCTTTGTCTGAGCTTAGCAACATTCTGAGAGAGACAGCAGTGTCATTGCTGTGCTCTGTGCTTTGCTGTGTCATTACATTAGATAGTAAGTTATCTCATATATATAATACAGATAGTTAGTGGGAGATAGTCAGTGTAGGTTAGATCGTGCTATAGTGTAGCTGATAGGTTCCAGTGCAGGGTGTTAGGTAGTGTGATAGGTTCTGCTGTCCATACATACATGCTACAGACATAGTGCTGTGATGTCACAAGTTCACAACAATACTTAGTGCACCAATCAGTAATATGTAGTCAGACCTGCTAAAATGTAAAGTTGCCCGTATTGCACCAAAATATGCGCATCATTAATTGCCGATTTTCGCAATCGCAAATATATTAGAGTACTCTATCTGCATATAAAGCTATTGTGATGTTCTGCCGTGCCAACCATTTTCTCCAGTCTCAGGAAACTTTTAGCAGCTTGAAAAATGTAGCAAAAGTGACCCACGCCTGTATTTTGCACGCAATACGTGCATATTACATTGCCGATTCTCGCAATCAAGAAAATAATGACGAATATTTGCCCAAATATTCGCAAAATATTGCAAATTTGAATATTGCCCCTGCCGCTCATCACTATTAATTTATTCTCTACCTTATTGTGCATTGATTATTCCCTAGTGGCAGTCTGTCACTACGTTGTTTTCTCCGCAGCTTTCCCTTTTAAGCCCAGCACTTAGCTTAGCAGGGACTGCTGTCCAGTTGTGGACCGCTGTTCAGGGCAGTCATGCAGTTAGGTAGGGACAGTGGTGCGGGAGGATTTTAGGGCTCACTGCTCCCAGCCGTGACAGTCTATAACCATTTATATATATCTGCCTTAGATATAACTGCATGGCAAGTTTTGCAGCAATCCAACATTTCTATCTGGATGTGTTTTTTTTTTTGTCAATGAGTGTACTATGACTGCAGAATAAGACTGCACAAGGATTGTGTGTAATAAGTAACTATGGAGACATACTTTTCAATTATTTTAAAGAGTTTTTTGAAATCTTTTTTTAACCCTTATTTTTAGAATAAATTACCTCACTCGCAACAACTATGCGGAACGGAACCGAACTGTGCACTGCTACAATCTTGAGTTCTTACATGTGCCCCCCTTACATAGTTACATAGTTGTTAAGGTTGGAAAAGGACAAAAGTCTATCAAGTCCAACCTTTAATCCTGCTATATTGATCCACAGAACAAATCCCCGGATTAATGTCCATCTTCTTGTTAAAAAAAGGGTTGGGCTAAAGGCAAAGGGTGTGTAGAACAAGATTTCTATACATTGTGATAAGCCTCAATGTTATTTTGAATTAAAAAGTCATCTAAACCATTTTTGAAGCCATCTACTGTATTTTCTGTGACCAGCTCCTGCGGCTATTCCAGAGATTCACAGCCTTTACAGTAAAGAATGCTTGTCACCTCTCATGACTGAATCTTTTTTTCTCCAGGCGTAGGGAGTGGCCCCTTGTTTTTTGAGGGGGTTTAACACAGAATAGCTTCCCTCAATATTTTTTGTATGGCCCGTTTATATATTTTTACAGGTTAATCATGTCCCCCTGTAGACGTCTTTTTCGTCACAGTGTGTACAATGCATGGGTCACGTGTAGATTGCAGAGAGTTATTTTTCTCTAGTATTTTTTTTTTTATGTAGTCAGTGCTATAGGACCAAATATTGCACAGATTGTCAGGGTCCCGGTGCTCTCATTCAGTGACACTTAGTTCAGTGGGTGCCATAGGGATGGAGGTTATTTTTTTTAGTAAGTATGTTATTGCAAAGCCGTCTTATTCTTCAAGGAAAACCCAAGAAGAACTGTTTGCAAAGCTGCTTCATTCCCCTTATTTGAAGTCTTATTACGGTTCACGCAAGAGGAAGATAGATCACTCTTTCAGCTCGTCTACATCTGTAAGCTATGGACTATATTTTATGATTAGCTCACGATGACAAGGCAAATGTGTCCACTATTGAAATCAGTCATTATAGAAGAGGATCCTGAACCAGTCTCCTCACAAATTCTTGCTACATTTTGTAAAATGAAGACATAGTCTATTATCTGCCTAAAATGACTCTGCTCTTATACAATATGGGAAGGAGTAAGTGAAAAAGGAAGAGCGGAATCCTTCAGTCCATAATTTCTTCATCTCCAGACCATTTTAACCTGCCCATTCCTATCAAAATCTTACAGTGCACAGGCTCAAAAAACACAGGAGGGTGTTCGGTACAAGTCTGAACATGGAAGAGCTTCAGAAATTCCACAACTCGGGTTTATAGATCACAGCGACATCTCCGAGAACCGGCACTGCTAGCATTTGGCATCACTTGAAATGCTGAGAATATTATAAGTCATCTAGGCACTTGTACCAAGATGTGTTAAATCTGCCTCCACATTTGGCTGCTGGGTACAGTAAACTGGCTGGTATAACGGGGCTGTGACAACACTGACTCTGTGATGAGAACAGACAGGCTGCTGCTGTTATGTTTTCAGCTTCTGAAGGCTGCTGATAAGACATATTTTACATAGGAAAGGTGAAGTCAAAGTCGTCTGATAAGAAAACTGTGTGTGAAAGCAGAGTGAGGTAGTGCCACCTGTTCCTCTGCACCGCAATAGTGGTAGCCCTTTACTGTAGAAAGTTATTTGTGTGGCTAATATGCATATAGACAGAGATCTGGGATTGAATGACCATACTTTCCTTCCACAGAAAACCATTGATTCAAACACTAGTTCAAATTTATGCTTTAACAACTTCTGATAGCACCAAAGTTGCAGCTGATTACAACTACAGTGTGCAACTCGATCACCTGGTCATCACATCCCATTCATTTCAGTGTGGAACATACCCATCGCTTGATAGGCAGATGTGTACACATGTCTTACCTTTGCTCTTGGTTTAACATATCCCGAGATGTGAGAAGCGTGAGAATATTGTCTTTTTTTTTTTTTTTTTAGGATTTTGCAATAAGGTGTCACGAGACATCTATCTTGTATGTGTCTATGTGTGGCCATACAGTGGTTGTTATGGGAACTGCAGGCTGTAAAATAGTTTAGCAAAACTGTTATGAAATTCTTTTGCGCAATATTGGAGTCCTTAATGAAGATGATCAAACTTCCCAAAATCGGAAGTCAGATTTGACTCTGCCCCAGTAAATTCAACCCGATTTGAAAAGTCGTGTTAGACGTATCTGACACTCTGGGGTCTCCTTGGACTGTATCTGTAATGTCGCACTCCATTGGATGGGAACACTCCATTTCATGCTATTTTATGCATTTCCTTTGTCACAGCTGCTAAATTCAGGCTGGTGAATGCATTACATACATCCAACACTAGAGGTCTCTGTAACACCATTTATATAGGTCAGCCACAGGAAGTTAGTGGGAGATTAGGAGTTAGGAGGAGAGGAGAGGAAACAGACTTGGCTCTGTTCTCCTGGGCCTAGCCCAGGGGACCATACTACTGCAACCTTTGTAGTCCAAGACTAGGACTTTTTGATCCTTTACTGTAATACCCCTTCCAGGTATTAAGAGAATAATTTCTGTATGTTGTGCAACCTTTTTTAAAGAATGTAGCATAGAGTTTGCCTGCCATGAGGGAGACCGCCCTTGGGTTGCTGAATCACAGAAGTACTGAATATTGCTGAATTACTAAGTGCTGAATATTTAGTTACAAAGGATCCAACCTATATTGAAAGGCTGAGTAACCAGAGCAAGATCAGGAACCAAGTATAGTAAGATCATTACTCCTACATAGATGAGCTAGAAACCTACCACCATACCACCTCACTCAGCGTGCTATTGGGATTTGCATCTCTACCATTTTGATGTTTGACAAAGTGCTAATATTGGATAATACTTATTGCAAGAATACAATTTACAAGTAAAGTTCCTGTTTGGTTCAACTACTGCCTCTCTCATCATTAAACTCTATCTCCTAACTGCACCTTATGGTGCTGGCATCACAAACACAGGGGCCCAGCCACCAAAGCACCCTAAGCATACCCATTACCATCAAGGGCACCTCAACTTCCATCTGGCTGGTGTTCCCTGCAACAGAGAGTGCCCCGGAGGATTTGGTGCTGTCTTCCCTTCCACTGCAGGCTGGCCCAGGGAGCTACATCAAAAGTGAGTACAACTACTACACCCATCCAGCACACTATTACACTCACATATTGCCCCTGCTATCTGGCACATTGCATATCCAACCCCTTTCAAGCTCTTCAATGACAAGATAGAGTTAATCAGTGACATATATGGCTATGGGTAAGCAGGTGATAGTGGGTAGTAACAAACAGCATGTTTAATAATACACTACACAGTTTGTTTTTTCTAATTAAAAAACTGTCCAAAAATGATCCTTTTTGGTTGCAGATACCTTCTTCTCTGTCTTCTGGCCTATAAATTGATGGCTGCCATTTTGAGCGATTCATGCTTTAAGGATTCGGATTTGCTGAAATTAGAATTTTGGAGGTAATTTGGAATAAATTTGATTTGTTAGAACTGATTTCCTCATCTCCAGTCCTTAACCAAATTCAAGAAAAGGTAAGGCTGTACACATCTATATTGCCCATTTCAGGGGCCTCCTGACTATTAGTTCTTGTTTCTTAGTGTGTCTATTCTGTAGCATTCCATACTATGGTACGTAACGTCAAATTTGCAGTAATTAAAAAATCACACATATGATATTTCTTTCTATGAAGAAATAATTACACCCTTGGCTCTAACGCTGTACCTGATATTGCTCCCTTACACAACCTCCATAAGACACTTCTTATAGTTGTCTATCAGTCAGTAGAGATGTCGCGAACATAAAATTTTCCGCTCGCGAACGGCGAACGCGAATTTCTGCATATGTTCGCGAACGGGCGAACCGCCATAGACTTCAATAGGCAGGCGAATTTTAAAACCCACAGGGACTCTTTCTAGCCACAGTAGTGATGGAAAAATTGTTTCAAGGGGACTAACACCTGGACTGTGACATGCCGGAGCGGGATCCATGGCAAAACTCCCATGGAAAATTACATAGTTGACGCAGAGTTGGATTTTAATCCATAAAGGGCATAAATCACCTAACAATCCATTTTTTTTTTTGAGCAACGTGATTTAAAACATCCAGTGTGTGTATACGATCAGGTATGATGTTGTATCGATCAGGTAGTGTAAGGGTTACGCCCGCTTCACAGACATTGACAGACCAAACTCCCCTTTTTTATCTGCGAGGTATTTGTGAGTGAGTGACACCCTGTAACGGTATAAGTGGAGGCCTAGCCACTAGCCAGTGGCCACAATACAGTCTGTGTGGGCCTGACACACACTGGCTTGCAACTGTGATTAGATCACAGAAAAAGATTAAATAGAATTTTTTTTTATCTGCGAGGTATTTTCTGTGACACCCTGCATGAATGGTGTGCACACAGTACTGTCTGTGACTGAGCCTGCAGCCTCTCACACACGGGCAGGCAACTGCAATATATATATATATATATATATATATATATAAAAATTTAAAAAAAAGCAGACTGATGTACCAGCCCTGAAAAGAGCTTTTTGGGGTGCTGTCAGGACGCTGTCCTTACAGCAGATGAGTCTGTGGACACAGAACACTGCCCTAGCTAACGCTTTCCCTATTGAATCAGCAGCAGCAGCACTGTCCCTCCTCTCACTGAGAATGCAGATTCCGAATGAATCTAAAATGGATGCTGTCCAGGAGGTGGGAGGGTCTGCTGCTGATTGGCTGGAATGTGTCTGCTGACTGTGAAGGTACAGGGTCAAAGTTTACTCAATGATGATGTGTAGGGGGCGGACCGAACATCGCATATGTTCGCCCGCCGCGGCGAACGCGAACAAGCTATGTTCGCCGGGAACTATTCGCCGGCGAACTATTCGGGCCATCACTATCAGTCAGCGGTTGACATAATTTGGTAGAGTTTTTTTTGTAGACTTGAATGTGTTCAGCTGGTCCATGTTTTAGGGGCATCTGGCATGCACAGCGGAGTAAACCATATCACTGCATCTCGGTGGGATTTCAAAGCATTGTTTGACATGGACATTAAAGAACCATCCATTTCTTTATTTTTCAGTAATTTCTGGTAGATTTTACTGGTTTCTCTGTAACAGTTGATTCATTCTATGTTGGTGTAGTACTGTAACTTTCTTTCCTCCAGACGCAGAGGATGTCCCCTCTTCACAGTCACAGTCCTGGGGATAAAAAGATGATGGGAGAGATCTCTGTACTGACCCCTGATATATTTATACATAGTAATTAGATCTCCCCTCAGTCGTCTTTTTTCTAAAGTGAATAACCCTAATTTTGATAATCTTTTTGGGTACTGTAGTCCACCCATTCCAGTTATTACTTTATTTGCTCTCCTCTGAACCCTCTTTAGCTCTGAAATGTCTGCCTTATTCACAGGAGCCCAGAATTGTACACAGTACTCCATGTGTGGTCTGACTAGTGATTTGTAAAGTGGTAGGACTATGTTCTTATCACGGGCATCTATTCCCCTTTTGATGCAACCCACTATCTTATTGGCCATGGCAGCAGCTGCCTGACACTGGCTTTTACAGCTTAGTTTGCAGTCCACTAAAATTTTTAAGTCCTTTTCCATGTCAGTGTTACCCAGTGTTTTACCATTTGTATGTACGGGTGACTTGCATTATTCCTTCCCATGTGCATAACCTTACATTTATCAGTGTTAAACTTTATTTGCCACTTCTCTGCCTACCTGAAACTGTGTAATTGTGCCCTTTTAAAAAAAAAAAAAATTGTTGCAAACTTAGTAGAGTCATTGAAATCATTGCCCTAGAAAGTGCAATAGACAACAGGTTATAATGTATTATTTTATGCACTTACAGTATTTAGTGCTGACATATTCCACAGAACTTTAAAGACATTGGCATCAAACTGTCCACAATGGGGCTCACAATATAAGCTCAGTACATATGCCTTGGAAGAACATACAAATTCCATGCAGATGTTGTCCATGTTCAATTTTGAACTTAGGACCCCTGCTCTGCAAGGCACAAGTGCTAAGGTGTGATAGGCACGAGTGTGATATTCCTTTGATGGGACTTTTTAAAGTCATTTTTGCTTTGACTTTGAGTTGGCAAATGGTAAGCCAAATGTATCAGAAGTTGCATGATGTTTGTTAAATTTAAACCTTACATTTTTGCCTAGAGATGCTACTCTGCTTTTCCCATGCCACTCCACTACTGGAATGTTTTTTTTTCTATAAATCTGACATGAACCAAAGAATTATATGTAGCAACACGCACTTTCACACGATTTCTCGAAAGTGGCAAGGGCGGTGTATAACGGCAAATGTTGGTTCAAAATGGCACTTGCACTGAAATTTATAATTTTAGTACACCAGAAAACTGGCATACACACTTGAAACATTCCTATATCTGTAAAATTCAGGTGTTTGTCTCTAATTACCTTGCATTCTGTTCTCTGCACTTCATTGTTTTAAGCAGCTGAAGCCTTCATGTCCTGTTGTTACTTCATTTGGAAACCTGACATTCTAATAACTACTTTTGGCACATTGTAGCAGCAGTTCAAGGAACAGGAAAAATAAGCAGAAATGTACAAGAATTCTGAGGTCAAAGAATTTGTTTATTGGCACCATTGAGTCCAAGTAAAATAAGAAACCTGACAAAAAAAGAGGCTGTCAAATTATGCCTTACAGACACAGATAGATATTTGGCAGATAACTACTGTACCTAGCAGAGTGTTGCCCTATATAACTTGTCAGAGGCAAAATCTTAGCAGATATGTGAGGGCAGAAAGGATCACAGGTAATTGTAGGTAGCTTCTCCTGCTAAGCTTAGGTCAGTTGTACGCATTATACCTAGATACTTTTTTTTATACATTTTAGAATACTTAGGAATATAATTTTATAGACAGATAACATATATTTATAAGATGACAGAATAGAAGTAAAAAAATATAAAAGTATATATAATTGTGGCGAAACCAACCTCGCCATTGGGTTTTGGAGGGGCCTGTTTGCCAGCCTCTTGGCCCAGGATTATGAACCCTCTCATCAGCCCATGCTAAACTTTTGAACCCCTGGTCTAATTCGTGCCATTTTGGGATATTTTAAATGCCTATGTGTACTGTAAAGGGTGGAACATTGTATATTTGAGTAGTGATGTCTGTCCTATTGTCTCCACGTGTGTATTGGCGATTTCCCTTTGTCCTGAGAGATAATTGAATTACTCCTCAGTTGTCTCCAGGACAGAAGACATTGTGTATTCTCCTGCCTGTGATGATTACATTAACCCGTGTAAGGTAATTGTATCACAGGCAGAGAGGAGGATTTTGTGTGGGAGTGTTTTACTGTATTGTACGTGCTTATTGGTTGTTTTTACAAAACCCTGTGGGTGGTAACCTTGTTGGAAAATGTGTATAAGTCAATGCTTGTGTGTTCAATAAAGAGTTCCTGTTTTACCCTTCATCATGTTGAGCCTGGTGTTTGGGTAACTGATCGACACTGGGGATTGCTATACGCTGAAGATTTGCTATACTCCCCTGGCTATACTATTAGCTCTTGTAAGAGCTGTTCCTGCTCTCTGGATTTAGGAGAGGTTCACCCACTGGAGCCTGGAGCCTTGTCGTAGGTCCAGGGTGGGTAGGAGACGGCGAGACCTCAACCAAGCTTCGGCGGTTCGTGGGGTCTGCAGTGCTTACGGTGTCAAGTGGAGTGCTTGGAGTCCTCGGGAAGCACTAGGAGCAGCTATCGACAGAGGTACCCGGTCTGGGTGCCAGGAGATCTGTTACAATAATCATAAAAATATGTAATAAAAATGCAGTTTATTTGTTATATTTTGTATCATCATAAACATTTTTTATGGACATATTAAAAAACCATAATGAACAATAAAGATAAGTAATACATGTCTATAGCTAAATATACTGATAAGAACGCATTACCAGCATTTACTGATTAGCTGTAAAATGATTATAAGTACCACCAAAATAATCATGGACACTTTCTTTTTGTTTTGTTTTGTCTATTTTACGAACTGTCCAGAAATTTCTGGACAGTTAGCAACTCTGTTCATTAACTAGATCTATATGTTATAAACTTGATTATATATATTTTACATTCATTCTGTGTTGCACTTGCAGATGACCTCCCCATTCACCACAGCCATGGGATCGAGATCAGGGAATCTAGAGATAGCTGCAGGTAACAGAGGTGGGACAAGCATCTATTAGACATTTACTTTACCTGTCGAAAAAATAAAAACTTAACCTATGACCTGGCTACGAGTATTGGGTTTTTGTAACGACTTTAGGTAGGACAGACAAGGACAGTGAGCACTAAGGCAAGTACCCAGCCCGGAAATAAGGTAATAATGCACTTAATAAAGTAGATGCAAGCATTATATATGGACAAAGTCCTCACTCTGATAGGATAAAATCTGAGACACTTAGCCAATATATTTTGATCAAAACACATCTGTGCCCGCCTACCAAGCGCCAAGGTGGTCTCAGGTCAGACGGGTCCTACACTAAACCTATCTAAGCCATTGGGCTTCTATGTTCAGGAGCGCAGACCCCGCACATATGGTATGCTGCTTCTAGTCACCTCCATGTGCATCAAGCAACCGATGGGAGGAGGAGCAAGCACACCTATATGTACCACCTAATCAAGGCGGTCTATAAGATAGGAAAGGCAAAAGTGCAAAGGAATGCTACTCTAAAGATAAAATAGGAGCGCATTCACACTTGAAGGTGCCAGCCCGCTTTCGCTATCTACTTGCAGTACAAGCCCTAGATAGCTAGACCGCAACTGGTCAACGGTCCCTACGCTAACAAACAAAGACTCATAAACACAATACAGAGTAGTATGTACATACCACATGAGAGACAAAGAGTGGTTAGACAACAACCCAAGAACCAGGCGGACTAGACAGTACCAAATGAGATACAGAGCGTGATCAGAAGACAAGCCGGCGTCAGAAGCACAACCAATAGAAATAAGCACAGGAGCAAGAACCAGGAACACAGTTAGTGAGTCAAAGACTATCACTGGCACTAGAACCAGAGCCTCATAGGTCCATGACTTGGTGCTCCATTAGTCAGAAAAACTAGCACATAGCAATAGATCAGCTGAGCCATCAGCCCACTGCTAATCTCTCCCAGCACACACCTACTGCTGGGAGAAACAGAACATTGTATCCTGTTGCTAAGGATGTGGTCGCGTCACCAGGGGGCGTGGCTCAGCAGCATGTTTCTCCCAGCTAGGCCATGCCAAGGCTGAGGACCATTCCGCTGGAGCCTGGACAGGTGAATTTGTTACAGTTTTAACTGAAAAATTATTAGCTCCATAAAAATAATTATGCAAATATACCGTATTTTTCACCCTATAAGATGCACCGGCCCATGAGATGCATCTAGGTTTTAGAGCAGGACAATAAAAAAAATATATTTTTCATTAGATCTCAGATCAGGCCAGCAATCAGATCCCCAATGTTAATCAGACCTCATCTGAGCCCCAATCAGACCCCCAATGTTAATAAGATTCTTAATCAGACCTCAGATCAGACCCCCAATGTTAATAAGACTCCAGTAAGACCTCAGATCAGACCCCCATGCCTTAGATCAGCCTCCCATGCCATTTTTGAGCCCCCATGCCAATTTTTGGGGCCTGTAATGGCCGACATTTATTTATCCTGTGAATGCCTAATGTACCTCCAGCCACAGAATACAAAGTTATTTGCTGTCAGGTGAACGTCTGTTGGCAAATTTTTGGGGCCTGTAATGGCCGACACTTACTTCTGTATCCGGTGAATGCCTAATGTACCTCCAGTCACAGAATACAAAGTTCTTTGCTGTCAGGTGAACGCCTGTTGGCTAATTTTTGGGGCCTGTACTGGCCGACACTTATTTATCCTGTGAATGCCTAATGTACCTCCAGCCACAGAATACAAAGTTCTTTGCTGTCAGGTGAACGCCTTTCGGCTAATTTTTGGGGCCTGTAATGGCCGACACTTACTTCTGTATCCGGTGAATGCCTAATGTACCTCCAACCACAGAATACAAAGTTCTTTGCTGTCAGGTGAATTCCTGTTGGCTAGTTTTTGGGGCCTGTACTGGCTGACACTTGCTTCTTTATCCTGTGAATGCCTAATTTTTTAGACTGGAATTGAAAATCAATGGGTCTGTAAACGTTCCGCTAAATTGTGGAACGGATGCGGACCCATTTTACAGACGTGTGAATGGACCCTATATGTATTTGACATGTATTTACCGGTTGCTGTCAGTTCTGGCTAATTTAGGCCGAGCTATTACCCTAAAACCGAGTAATATTACAAAAAAACTAAATACATGTTATAAACGATTTATATAACTTATTAGAAAAAATATATATATATTTATGGCAACTTTTCCAATAGCAGGATCATCTCCTGCACCCCCTTCATGGCCTGACGTTGCCTCTCCTCCATGGCCTTCATGCGCTCCTGAATGGCCCGCATATCATTGCGCTGCTCCTTCTACATTTTGGCCAATTTGGCCTTCAATGTCTTCAGTCCAGTTTGAAAAAAATATATATGAACATTATTTGCAATTCTTATTAAACCTTTAAACCTTTATTTTGTGGTGCATCTGACTTTATGATCACTTGCTATTACACCTCTTTGTGATAAAAGTTGTCAAAAAAATGCCTTTTTTGAGAGTTTTAAATCTTTGTTTTAAAAGGTGTCCACTTCAGGGGTTAGTTGGTATGATATTTTTTATACAGCTGGTTGTTACAGATGCAGCAAGACCTAATATTTTTCCTTATTTTTTAGTTATTTCTATTTTACACAATAAAAGCATTGTTGAACCAAAAACAATTCATGTTTTACTGTCTCCATATTTTGAGAGCCATTGTCTAATGGTAGGGTCTCATTTTTGGCAGAATGAAATGACCGATTGTTACTATTTTGGGGGGCATATGCCTTTTTTGATAGCTTGGTGTTGCACTTTTAGTGATGTTAGGTGACTAAATAATATATATTTTTTAATTGTTTATTATTTTTATTTTTAAAGTGTTCACCAGAGGGGTTAGATCATAGGGATATTTTTATAGAGATGGTCGATATGTACACGGCGGTACAAAATATGTCTGTCTATTTTTTTACTTTTTATTTTTATTTTATTTAAAGTCTTTATACACATTGACGATTTAAATCTCAATACGTTAGTTAATGATATTTATGATCATTATATAGTTTATTAGTTAGTGATATTTCAGTACAGTATAATTTTATTTTGTTTGTTAGTTAGTGATAGTTCTATAGAGTTTAATATTATTCATTTGTTAAGTTAATGGTTTTAATGTAGATTAAAGATTTATTGTCCAGTGTTCTTTTTTTGTAATACTATAGTGTATGTTGTCGCCTCATTGGTGGCCCTTTTAATGTTTATATACATGTTATGAATACATAATCATATTGCTATGTGCACATATTTACCCTCCTGGCGGGGGCTGGTGATCGCCTCCTCTTCCTCCGAGTCCTGAGATGGGGCGGTGCTGGAGGGTCCAGCACTTTCCACCTCCACCTCCTTCACTTCTCCCACATCTGGTGGGGGTGGCTCAATAGGCTGGGAGGGTCCGGCCTCCTCCTCCTCAACCTCCACAACCTCCACGGCCTCCGCCGATCGCTTTCTCCGAATGGAGGGAATAGGAACTTCTGTGATCACAGAATGTTCAGATTTTAGATAAACAACTCCGAAATCTTAAGAACATTAGATATAAAGAAATTCCAATATGGAGGAATCTATATATAATTGCAGTGGCTGCCATCTTTATGATGCATAACTCAATAAAAAATGAACAGCATGCAAAAAGACATCCCCTCCACAGTGTCTTGATGAAACAATGGGGCGAGAGGAGACCCATGGGATGGGATTATCTCCTGAGTGGATCATAGGATGATCTACTTATCTACACCAGAGTCGGCTACTTCTTAATCCCATCACTAACACAATAGAACAAAGGGACAAATAAACTAACACATTCATTGGGAGTCTCAGAGCAGAGTTAACCCTTATTGCGTTTATTGATTCACACCATGCAACTTTATTGGGGAATAGGAAAGATGCGGCCTATAAACTCAACCAAAAAATCATGGTTTATAGTTCCATCTAACCCAAATAGGTCAGAGTGGGGGTCTCCATAGTCCTGGCTCAATAGCCCGTAGGAAGGAGGCTAGCTGTCACGAACCGGCAGGACAGGTAGTGAATCCTCTGCACCAGAGAGGCGATGGCGCGGGTTGTACTAGAGGACCGGTTCTAAGCAGTTACTGGTCTTCACCAGAGCCCGCCGCAAAGCGGGATGGATTTGCAGCGGCGGTAACTACCAGGTCGTGTCCCCTAGTAACAACTCGACCTCTCTGGCAACTGATAAGGCGTGGTACACAGGGAGAAGGCAAGAGCGTAGTCGGACGAAGCAGCGGTCAGGGCAGGCGGCAAAGGTTCAAAGGCGAGTGGACGGTAGCAACGGGTACGGCAACAGGTAAGGCAAACTAATATCATAGGGAACGCTTTCTCTGAGGCACAAGGCACAAAGATCCGGCAGAAGGCTGTGGGAGGAGAAGGTTTAAATGGGCAGTGCACAGGTGCAGCCTAATTAAGTCAGCACTGCCTCTCACAACCTTAACCCTTAATAACCCCTTTGGACCAGGCACCAATCACTGGTGCACTGGTCCTTTGAATCTAAGAGTCCCGGAGCGCGCGCGCCCTAGAGAGCGAGGACGCACACGCCGAGACACTGGAGTGCTGCCTGGGGACATACGCTGTGAGCGCTCCGAGACCAGCAGGGGACCCGGAGCGCTCAGCGTAACAGTACCCCCCCCCCCCCCCCCCCCTTTGGTCTCCCTCCCTTTTTGGTACCGAAGAACTTGCGGATGAGACTGCGGTCCAGGATGTTCTCCTCCGGCTCCCATGACCTCTCCTCAGGACCGCAGCCCTCCCAGTCGACCAAAAAAAATCTTTTCCCCGGGGAGATCTTGGTCGCCAAGATCTCCTTGACAGAGAATATATCGGAGGTACTGGCGACAGGGGTGGGAGAAACAAGCTTGGGAGAAAAACAGTTAAAGATAGCAGGTTTAAGAAGGGAGACATGGAAGGAGTTATGGATTCGGAGACACAGTGATGGTTCAGTCCGTCACTTGTCTGGCACAAAGCCAACACATCACCCAAAGAACACCATACCCACAATGAAACATGGTGGTGGCAGCATCATGCTGTGGTGATGTTTTTGAGCAGACGGGACTAGGAAACTGGTCAGAGTTGAGGGAAACATGGACAGGGATATTCTTGAGCAAAACCTGTACCACTCTGTGCGTGATTTGAGGCTAGGACGGAGGTTCTCCTTCCAGCCGGACAATGCCCCCAAACACACTGCTAAAGCAACACTTGAGTGGTTTAAGGGGAAACATGTAAATGTGTTGGAATGGCCTAGTCAAAGCCCAGATCTCAATCCAATAAAAAATATGTGTTCAGACTTAAAGATTGCTGTTCACAAGCGCAAACCATCCAATTGGAAGGAGCAGAATCAGTTTTGCAAGGAGGAATGGGCAAAAATCCCAGTGGTAAGATGTGGCAACTGCTCATAGAGACTTATCCAAAGCAACTTGAAGCTGTGATTGACGCAAAAGGTGGCTCTACAAAGTATTGACTTTAGGGGGTGAAAAGTTATGCACATTGACGTTTTCTGTTATTTTGTCCTATTAGTTGTGCTTTACAATTAACCAATTTAAAAGAAGGTCTAAGTTGTGGGCATGTTCTACAAATTAAATGATGCAAATCCTCAAACAATCAATGTTAATTCCAGGGGGTGAGGCAACAAAAAAAAGAACGAAGTCAAGAGGGGTGAATACTTTTGCTTAGCACTGTATACATTACAGAGTGTTGGCAAAACATACAAAAGTTATTTACGCATCTACCTGGGCATTTTTCGTCCCGTCAATAAGCGCACGGCATCATAGCGAGTTAGCAACCAATGACCCTGTGCGCTCGTCCACTCTGCAGGACGGAAGGCCGGGTTTGTACCAGTGGCGGATCCAGAGCCTGGTCTCGGGAGAGGCACTTCCAGATTATTTTCTGTCCACCGCCACAAAACAATGGTGCTTATAGAACAGACTCCACAGTGTAGAGGTATACTGTATATTGTGTGGCACAGTGTATGCTATATGTGTATAACAAACATATTCCACATGAAAACTTAGAATTACTTGGCTTGGCCCTTGGGGATCTCGGACACCACTTCAACACTTTGAACGGGGGGCTCGGCGGAGCTGATGTGTTTTATCCTAATGAGAAAGATTTCATAATAAGTATTTGGAGAAGGGGCAGAGGGATAGCAGAGCAGGGAGAGGCTGGTGCTGCTACTAGGTGGTCATATCATGGGGGAGCAATAAAGCCCACCATAATGCCCCCCCCAGTAGAAATAATTATCCTTATAATGTGCAAAACATACCCCCTTGTAATGCCCCAGGTGAGCTAATGTCCCCATAGTGCCCCCATAATGTGCCAGTATATAATACCCCTATATAGTGCCCCCAGTAAATGCCCCCATAGTGCTCCACACCCTCCTTCCTCCTAGTGCCCCCCATAATGTACCAGTATAAAATGCTCCAGTAGATGCCCTCAGTGTCCCCCATAATTTGCTAGTATAAAATACCCCTTCTTATTGCCCCCCATAGATGACCCCATAGTACTCCTCTCCCCCCTTCCCCATAGTACCCACCATAATGTGTCCCAATATAAAATTGTACTGTACAGAGCACCCCATATAAAATACCCCTTCTTTGTGGCCTCAGTAGATGCCCCTATAGTGCTCCCAATAATGTTCCAGTAACAAGAGCAACCCCCCAATCATGTGCCAGTAATAACAGCCCCCCCCATGTGCCAGTAATAACAGCCCCCCCATGTGCCAATAATAACAGCCCCTCCATGTGCCAGTATTAATAACAGCCCCCCCATGTGCCAGTATTAATAACAGCCCCCCCATGTGCCAGTATTAATAACAGCCCCCCCATGTGCCAGTATTAATAACAACTCCCCCATGTGCCAGTATTAATAACAACCCCCCCATGTGCCAGTATTAATAACAGCCACCCCCATGTGCCAGTATTAATAACAGCCCCCCCATGTGCCAGTATTAATAACAGCCCCACCATGTGCCAGCAATAACAGCCCCCCCATGTGCCAGCAATAACAGCCCCCCCATGTGCCAGCAATAACAGCCCCCCCTATGTGGCAGTAAAAGTATTGTATATATAAAAAAAAATAAAAAAAAACACATACTTACCTCCATGTCAGCAATGCGTGGGGCGCCCTGACGTCACTCTGAAGCGCCCCGGGAGCCGCACGGATGGTAAGTATACTGCTCCCCACTACACTTTACCATGGCAAACAGGACTTTAGCGTCCTGGAAGCCATGGTAACCATTCAGAAAAAGCTAAACGTCGGATCCGGTAATGCGCCGAAACGACGTTTAGCTTAAGGCCGGATCCGGATTAATGCCTTTCAATGGGCATTAATTCCGGATCCGGCCTTGCGGCAAGTGTTCAGGATTTTTGGCCGGAGCAAAAAGCGCAGCATGCTGCGGTATTTTCTCCGGCCAAAAAACGTTCCGTTCCAGAACTGAAGGCATCCTGATGCATCCTGAACGGATTTCTCTCCATTCAGAATGCATTGGGATAATCCTGATCAGGATTCTTCCGGCATAGAGCCCCGACGACGGAACTCTATGCCGGAACCCAACAACGCAAGTGTGAAAGAGCCCTTAGCCGACTCCAGGTAGCCTAGATTCTTGTGATCCGTAATTACCGTAATAGGGTGAATTGCTCCTTCCAACCAATGCCGCCATTCCTCGAACGCCAACTTAATGGCCAGCAATTCCCTATTCCCCACATCATAATTCCTTTCAGCAGTACAGAGTTTTTAGAGAAAAATGCACATGGGCGTCATTTACTAGGTGAAGGACCTTGCGACAAGATTGCTCCTACCCCTACCTCGGACGCGTCAACCTCAACAATAAATGGCTGAGTCACGTCCGGTTGCATCAGAATAGGGGCCGAAGCAAAACATTTTTTCACAGCAGAAAAGGCCTGTAATGCTGCATCAGACCAGACAGAAATATCTGCACCCTTCCTAGTCATGTCTGTTAAAGGTTTAACCACCGATGAATAGTTCAAGATGAATTTACGGTAGTAGTTGCAAACCCCAAAAACCACATAAGCGATTTCAGATTTTCGGGTCGATCCCAGTCCAACACGGCACGGACCTTCTCGGATCCATACGAAAACCTGAGGATGAGAGCAGGTAACCCAGAAATTGCACTTCCTGTACAGCAAATACACACTTTTCCATTTTAGCATACAATTTATTCTCTCTTAGGATCTGTAACACCTGTCTCACATGATCCTGATGAGTCTCCATATTAGGCGAATAAATTAGTATGTCATCAAGGTATACAACGACAAATCTCCCCACCAGATTATGAAAGATGTCATTGACAAAGTGTTGAAAAACCGCAGGAGCATTGGTTAACCCAAAGGGCATGATCAGGTTTTCAAAATGACCCTCAGGGGTATTAAATGCGGTCTTCCACTAATCCCCCTCCTTGATCCTTACCAGATTATATGCCCCCCTCAGATCCAACTTAGAGAACACCTTGATGCTGCAATTACAGAAAAATATTCACAAAATGTCCCTACTTGCCGCAATAAAAGCAGACTCCTTTCAAGTGACCCAAGCTTTTGCCAGGAGTAGCCCCTCCTAACTGCATAGGATCATCACAAGGCTCAACTACCAGTGTCTCTCCACCATAAGTGTCAAAGGAAGCAGTACCCTTATTGGACAGTACGTCCTGAAGGTGAGGACCCATAGATCTCTCCCTCAGGCGTCTATCTAGACGTACAGCAAGGGACATAGCTGCCTCCAATGACACAGGATTTTAATGAAAGGCCAACGCGTCCTGCAGTCTCTCAGAGAGACCCTGACAGAATTGGCTATGGAGAGCAGGATCGTTCCACTCAGTATCGGTAGCCCATCTCCTAAATTCAGAGCAATAGGTCTCCGCGGAACGTTCTCCCTGCCGCAAACTCCGTAACTTGGTCTCGGCCTGAGAGATCCAATCCGGGTCATCGTAGATGAGACCCAAGGCTCTGAAGAATACATCTACCGACCGGAGGGACGGTGATCCGGTTGGCAGAGAAAAAGCCCAAGATTGGGCGTCCTCTTTAAGCAATGAAATAATCATACCCACACGTTGACACTCATCCCCAGAAGAGTATGGACGCAGCTTAAAGTATAATTTACATGACTCCCTGAACCGGATGAAATTGTCACTACCCCCGGAAAACCTGTCCAGGAGAGCCACCTTCGGTTCAGGACAGGCCTGGGACCCACCACCTGAACCAGCAGCCTGTGGACTCTGAATCTGCAAGACAGTTGCGCGGAGGTCTGCTACCTCCAAAGTCAGATTCTGCATATGTTCGACCAGTGCAGACATAGTATCCATAGCTGCACAGATCAGGAAAAAAATGGCGGTATCGGCTTGGGATAATGTCACGGATGTAGTAGGGGAGAACACCAAAAGACAATCAAGAAGGAAGGGGAAAGACACTAGGCCTCACCGCTAGGGAAGGAAAAGGGTCACCACCTAAAAAACCCTGCTCCTGGCCCTAACTCCTATCCGTATGGGCACCTCTCGATGGTAGAGATACCCATACACGGGAACCTAGAAAACCCTGGTGACCCTCAGATGCCCTAAAGATAATGACAGGGCAGAGACCACCCGTTCCTTCCCTGGTGAAGGAACTAGCGTCTCACTGAGGCCTAGTAAACAACCAGGGGGGGGAGGGGGGATACAAAACACAACAAGCGGAACACCTAACTTCAGAGGATGAAGGATGAACAGGACTTCAACACGAACCACACTCCAGCTCTTCCAATACCAAATGAAGCTATCCCAAGCAAGGAGTGATGGGAAAAGTCAGACTAAATAAGGCGAGGTAAAGGTCACATGATCCACACCTGAACAGGAGGTGTGGACATACCAGCAACACACAGACAAAGTGAAACCAAAAGAGGCTGTCAGATCACTAATGCGTAGATAATCTTTCAGACCTTCTGAGACTTGCCACAGATGTGACAGGTATATAGTGTGTGTGTGTGCGGTATATAGTGTGTGTGCGATATACTGTATAGTGTGTGTGTGCGGAATATAGTGTGCGGGATGACAATGGATGTGCATGTTAAATATATTTCTATGCTTTCCATACAAATATCTTACTAACATAGTGGGTGTGATGTCACGGGAATACTTAGTGCAACAATCACTAATATCTAGTGAGACCTTATAAAATGTGAAGTTGAGTGCACTTAACAAAAATTAGAATCGCAGAAGGTCGCACTGGCAATTTTTTTATAACACTCTTTATGCATATAAAGCGATTGTTCAGACATGCAGGTGAAATTTAATCAAATACACTACTTTAATGTAAGATTACTTACAGTCACCAGGAGTTCTTCCTCTTCGTCGCTGAACTTCGTTCCAACCATCGCATCCATCTAATTTCTAGTCGGTGCAAACCAGTTGCTGTAGGCCACGCCTTCCTAGCGCATGTGCTCTTGCGATTAATACTTTGAAGAAATTTCGCAGATAAAAAAAGAATGCTTGTCGATTGCAGATTCGCTTAATACTTCTGGTATGTCAGTGTCCATGTTGTGGGACTATGTGTGCACATCTAGTAAGTATTTTGTGGCTGAAATATGACCTGGAGGTTTTTCATGTTTGCCTGCCATTAAACTGAATGGTACCCGCCGCGAACCTGCGGTTTGCGAACATTTGAGCGATTTCGAGCGATGGCGTTCACGAACCGTCCCATCAGATGTTTGTCCATCACTAGTTATGAACAGGATTTTTTGAGCAGATTGATATATATCTTTCTGGAATAATAAAAGACTATTAATTTATTCATTTAAATCTTTGCTCTTTTTATGCTTTGAAGTCATGTGGGAGGTGGCACTCAGTGATTGACAGCTCCCTCTCTATTCAGTTATATTCAGGGAAAGCTGTCAGTCATTGAACAGGAGCCCCACAAGACTCCTAAGCAGAGATTTTAATGTAGTGATTACAAGTTTTACTGAATCTTTCCCCATAAAACTACAGGTATGTATCAATCTGCTCAGCTTCTCCTGCTCTATGACATGCTGCCTGCACACTGCACTGCATTTTTGTAGTGACATATTCCCTTGAAATAACCCCAACTTTTTGAGTACTGTAGTCCATTTATTACTTTGGTTGTCTGCCTTTTGAACCCACTCGATCTCCACTATGGCTTTCTTGTACACTCGTGCCCCAAACTGTACAGAATATTCACTGACTGTTGAGTCGTAAACTGGTAGATCATGTGTATATGGCATTCATGATCATAGTTGCCTTTGTATCAGCTGCCTGACATTGATTGCTACATTGAAAGGAGTTGTCCCATTAAAAAATATTCTGCATTTTTCCAATCAGCGCCTTGATCTGAATACTTTTGTAATTGCATGTCATTAAAAATTTAGTACACCCAGTGAGCTGCTGTTTGTTCTTTTGCCTATTTTTTGTCTGTCTCATTGAGCTGGTCGAACGTACTCAGTTTAAATCTTAAGCTGCCACCAGCCATATGTTCTATTACAGGGATGCTGAACCTGTAGACCTCCAGCTGTTGCAAAACTACAACTCCCAGCATGCCCTAATAGATGTAGGCTGTCCAGGCTTGTTGGGAGTTGTAGTTTTTCAACAGCTGGAGGGCCACAGGTTGAGCATGGCTGTTCTATTAGAAGCTGTGGCAGTTGCAGGAAGACAGCTGCAGCAGAAAAGACACCCCCTGCCCCCCACCCGGAGCTGCCAGGCCAAATATAATCTAACAGAGCATTTGGAGCTGTAAATGTGGGGATCTCTGGATCCATGTGAGGTATAGTACTGGTTCTAGCTTTGTTAGGTATTGTCATACTATAGGATGTCTGATTTTGACTTTTTGCATCAATCACGCCATAACCCCTTCAACCCCTTAAGGACACAGCCCTATTTCACCTTTAAGGACTTGGCCATTTTTTGCAAATCTGACCAGTGTCACTTTAAGTGCTGATAACTTTAAAACGCTTTCACTTGTCCAGGCCATTCTGAGATTGTTTTTTCGTCACATATTGCACTTCATGACACTGGTAAAATGAAGTCAAAGAAATTATTTTATTTTTGCATAAAAAATACCTAATTTACCAAAAATCTGGAAAAATTTGCAAATTTCAAAGTTTCAGTTTCTCTACTTCTGTAATACATAGTAATACCCCCAGAAATTGTGATGACTTTACATTCCCCATATGTCTACTTCATGTTTTAATTATTTTGCGAATGATATTTTATTTTTTTGGGATGTTACAAGGCTTAGAAGTTTAGAAGCAAATCTTGAAATTTTTCAGAAATTTACAAAAAAACTATTTTTAGGGACCACTACAGCTCTGAAGTCACTTTGCGAGGCTTACATAATAGAAACCACCCAAAAACCACCCTATTCTATAAACTACACCCCTCAAGGTATTCAAAACTGATTTTAAAAACTTAGTTAACCCTTTAGGTGTTGCACAAGAGTTATTGGCAAATGGAGAAGAAATTTGAGAATTTCATTTTTTTGCCTAATTTTCAATTTTAACCCATTTTTTCCACTAACAAAGCAAGGGTTAACAGCCAAAGAAGACTGTATCTTTATTGCCCTGACTCTGCTGTTTACAGAAACACCCCATATGTGGCCGTAAACTACTGTACGGCCACACAGCGGGGCGTAGAGTGAAAGGTGCGCCGTTTGGTTTTTGGAAGGCAGATTTTGCTGGACTGGTTTATTTACACCATGTCCCATTTGAAGCCCCCTGATGCACCCCTAGAGTAGAAACTCCCTAAAAGT
Source organism: Bufo bufo (assembly GCF_905171765.1). NCBI lineage: Eukaryota > Metazoa > Chordata > Amphibia > Anura > Bufonidae > Bufo > Bufo bufo. The sequence continues at coordinate 97,321,635 of NC_053392.1, read as the reverse complement.
GACCCCATCTAAGAAACTACACCCCTCAAGGTATTCAAAACTGATTTTACATACGTCGTTAATCCTTTAGGTGTTGCACAAGAGTTATTGGCAAATGGGGAAGAAATTTGAGAATTTCATTTTTTTGCCTAATTTTCCATTTTAACCCATTTTTTACACTAACAAAGCAAGGGTTAACAGCCAAATAAGACTGTATCTTTATTGCCCTGACTCTGCCGTTTACAGAAACACCCTGTACACTACTGTACGGCCACACAGCGGGGCGTAGAGGGAAAGGTGCGCCGTTTGGTTTTTGGAGGGCTGATTTTTATGGACCGGTTTATTTACACTGTGTCCTGTTTCAACCCCCCTGATGCACCCCTGGAGTAGAAACTCCCTAAAAGTAACCCCATTTTGGAAACTACGGGATAAGGTGGCATTTTTTTGGGGACTATTTTTAGGGTACATATGATTTTTGGTTGCTCTATATTACATTTTTGTGAGGCAAGGTTACCAAAGGTCACTTTTAGCGAGTTTTTACTCTAGGGGCGCATCAGGGGGTCTTCAAAAGGGACATGGTGTCAATAAAAAAGGCCATCAAAATCGGCCTTCCAGAAACCATGTCGGTCCTTTCCTTTTGCGGCTTCCCTTTTACTGATACAGCAGTTTACGACCACAAATGTGGCATTTCTGTAAACTGCAGTACCAGGGTAATAAATGTTCTGGCCCCACATGAAGGCGAATGAAGGTGTAACTGATAATGACTTTGTGACTGTCCTACCTTCGTATCCAAGCAGTGGAGCAGACCGGACCGGCAGATGCTCAGGTTAGATGGATCCAGACGTAGACATGAGGATGCAATCAAACGTGGGTTTATTTGATCCAGAGCAGTGACATACGGTGATGGAATACAGTAGATGCTGTCATGTGGATGTCTTTTCTGAGGCTAACTGCTGAGGCAACTGCTGAGGCTAATGCTGGTCAAAAACTGATGCCTTCACAAGCCAAGGTGTGTGTCTCCAGTCACAAAGGATGCAGCACTAAAAAAGGCTACAGGAAGTGACCAGGCCCAAGGCTGCAAAAACCACGCCCAGAGATAAAACTTTATAGACAACGAACGAGGCGTGCAGCATACAAATTCCGGCCAGCAGATGGCAGCAGAGAACAATAGACTTAAACAACATAGGTAAAACAAGAAATAATACAGTGCAGAAATTCAATATGAAAGGAACAGCACACTCCCCGTCTGAAATTCACTTTGGGGATTTCACTATGACGAATGTCCATAAAATATAAACAACCTGTAAAAGAAAACATGTTAGAATGCAAACATAGATAGTCCTGTTTTCCAACTTGGAATGGAGAAGATCTGCGAAGCTTGATACAGTCCTGTTCACCCATCAGGGACGTTCTCGATGGGTCTCATCCAACTGGAGAAACGTTCAAAGCGCTGACAACTGAAGCTGGCTGTTTGCTTCGTTCCAGTGACTAATGCTCTAACTTCAGCGCGGATTTCTGGATCATTATCCGGATCCTGGATGCTAAAAACTTCCTGTACACATTCGTCTGCCTCTCCAAGCAGAAACTCTGGACCTGTAAGCCAAGTAGAGTTAGTAAAGGAACCTATAGACATAGGCCTAGTGGCATGATCTGCCGGATTAAGTTCGGATGGTACGTAGTGCCATTGTTCAGGTTTGGAGGACCTCCTGATTCTCTCTATGCGTACACATAAAATCGCTTGGTCCGATTGCGGATGTAACCTAAAACGACCTTACTGTCGGTGTAATACTGGACTTCAGCTATGTCGACACCCAGTTCTTGTTGTATGAAATCCGCAATCTCCACTGCCAACACAGTCCCACAGAGTTCCAGTCTGGGAATAGTATGATCGGGCTTGGGGGCTAACTTAGCCTTACCAAAGACGAATCCAATGTGATTTTGGTTGTTGGGTTCTGTCACTTTCAGATAGGCAACCGCTGCGATGGCCTCCGTGGAGGCGTCCGAGAACACGTGGAGTTCTTTCTTTATGCTAGAGGAAAGTGAGGTTTTAATATAGCATCTCGGGATGTGGATCTCATCCAAGGCACACAAAGATCGCTTCCAGGCTTCCCATTTTTGCTCTTTCTCGGAGGGAAGTGGGGTATCCCAATCCTTGACTGTTTCAGAAAACTGTCTCAGTAGAGATTTACCTTGTATGGTAATGGGCGCTACAAATCCCAGCGGATCAAATAGGCTGTTTACTACTGATAGGACGCCTCGCTTTGTGAATGGCTTGTCTGCACAACTTATCTGAAAACCGAAGGAGTCAGCCGAGAGATCCCATCTGAGGCCCAAGCTCCTCTGCACAGGTGGACTGTCCAGTCCCAAGTTAATGTCCTTGAATCCTGGTGCATGATCGCCTGATTCGAAGGCCCTCATAACGGCCTGGCTGTTTGAAGCAATTTTGTGTAGTCTAAGTTTAGCTTTGTACAACATACTTTGAGTCCTTTTGAGCAGATCGATAGCCACTTCTTCAGTCGGTAGTGACTTGAGTCCATCGTCTACGTAGAAGTCCTTTTCTACAAAGTCTCTGGCGTCTTTACCGTACTCGGATTCTCCCTCTAATGCAGTTCGCCGAAGGCCGTAAGTTGCCACGGCAGGTGAAGGGCTGTTTCCAAATACGTGTACCCTCATACGATATTCTGCCATCTCTGCGTTGGTGTCATTATTCTTGTACCACAGAAACCTGAGGAAATTCCGGTGGTCCTCTCTGACTACGAAACAGTGGAACATCTGTTCAATGTCGGCGGTGATGGCAACGAGCTCTTTTCTGAACCTCATCAGCACTCCAACTAGGTTATTCGTCAGATTAGGACCTGTGAGAAGGACATCATTAAGAGATACACCTTGATGTTTGGCGCTTGAGTCGAAAACAACACTAATTTGATTAGGTTTCCGTGGGTGATACACTCCAAATGAAGGCAAGTACCAGCACTCGTCGTTCTTCCCTAAGGATGGAGCTGGTTCTGCATGGTTGTTGCGGAATATTTTGTCGATAAAGGCGACGATGTGTTCTCTCATCTCAGGCTTACTGTTCATGGTACGCTGAAGAGAGTTAAATCTAGACAGAGCTTGTTCCCTATTGTTCGGGAGTCTTACCCTGGTAGCTCGGAAGGGTAATGGAGAAACCCAGTGATTGGTTTCGTCTTTAAGGAACTCATTGTCCATTGATAAATTCTCTGTCCTCTACTGACAAAGCTACTTTATCATCGTCCTTGCTTGTGTGAAAGACTAATCTTCCCAAGTTGTCAGCAAAGAAGGGAGGAATGTCGTCAGGTGGTTGTATGAGGTCTGGAGGCTTCTCTTTCACCTCATAGTGATGAGGGCAAGGCTTAATGCAAGTTGTGCGTCCATCTCCACGCACGTACATTTTGAAAGAGCGGATTCTTGGTTGATCCAAGCATACATTTCCTATGACCACCCGTCCCAAGTCCAGTCTCTGGGCGTATGGTGCATAGTCGGGACCATTACACTGTTGACGCACCTTGTGTACCCTTAGATTGTCTCTGCCAAGCAGGAGTATAATCTCGGCGTTGTTGTCCATAGGTGGGATAACGTTGGCTAGGTGCCTTAGGTGTGGATGGTGAAATGCAGCTTCCGGGGTAGGAATCTCATCCCTATGGTTGGGTATTTGATCGCATTCGATCAGAGTCGGTAGAGGTATTTCCGTATTTCCACTGACGGAACAAGCGATGAATCCTTGTGCCCTCCTGCCGCTAGTCTCTATGCGACCCGAGCAGGTGTTTAAGATGTAGGGTTCTGATGGTCCCTTTATTCCGAAGGCTTCAAAGAATTTAGGTCCTGCTAGGGAACGATTGCTTTGGTCGTCAATGATGGCATACATTTTTACTGCCTTTTCTGGTAGCCCCTCCGGGTAGACCTTGATTAGGCATATGCGGGCACAACATTTCTCACTCTGGCCCTCCCCACATACGTCCGAGCATGAGCAGGAAACGGCAGTGGCTGTGTTAGCGTGGTTCTGGGGCTCCCCGCCATGACTTTGAGCAGGACTAGTAGTGACAGCAGCCGGTGAATCCCTTGTGAGTGGAGTTGGGTGCATAGCTGAGGCATGTCTTTCAGTATGACACTCCTCACACTTGATAATGGATTTACAGTCCTTAGCCATGTGCTCCAATGAAGCGCAGCATCTGAAACATACCCCAAGCTCGGTGAGGACTTTCTTGCGCTCCTGTATGGTTTTGGATCTAAATCCTCTGCATTTGTTCAGCGAGTGTGGTTTTTTATGAATGGGACATTCACGATTAAAGGCCTTGTCTCCTGATGAGGTAGTGTACTGTCTACCAGTGGGTACTGCAGATGATGGTAGGTTAGTCTTTCTAACATTCACGCTGCTCTTAAAGTCTCTGTGTTTATGTACAATACTTTCATACCTTGATGATGGTGTCACTGAGGCTGTAGTATTGAACTCCAGGAAGTCAAGGCTGGGGTCATTCCTCATCTGGGACTGTTCATCGATGAATCTGCAGAAATGAATAAATGGGGGAAAAGTGACGTCATGCACTCTTTTGTACCTTGAGACTGATGCCGCCTACTTCTCTTGCAGGCTGTATGGTAGCTTCACGACAATTGGGTTCACCCCATGGGCTGTATCCAGGTAGCACAGCCCGGACAGACGAGGGTCTCTTTTGGCGAGCTCCAGTTCCATGAGCAAATCACTTAAATCCTGAAGCTTATGGACATCTTTGAGACTGATCTTGGGGACGTTCTGCAGTCTCCTGAATAGTGCCTTCTCTATTGCTTCTGCACTGCCAAAGGTGCGTTCGAGTCTCTGCCAGGCTGCAGCGAGACCTGCTTCTGCTTGTCCCACATAGACAGTTCTAAGGCTCTTGATGCGATTTGTGGAGCCTGGGCCCAGCCATTTGATCAAGAGGTCGAGCTCCTGCTCTGCGGTTAGGTTGAGGTTGGCGATGGCGGCTTTGAAGGTTGCCTTCCAGGCTCTGTAGCTCTCCGCACGGTCATCAAATTTTGAGAGACTGGTGTTAATTAGCTCTCTGCTCACCATAAACCTGGCAAACTCAGACATATCTGATTTCTCACTGCTTGTTGCCATGACAACTTGTGATGCCCCTGGGGCGTATAGGCTGCGTGGCGTGAAAGGGTGAGATGCTTCCGGGTAGAATGATGTTGCTGCAGGGTTGAGCTGTGGTCTAGCCTCTGTAGATTCTAATGACTGCTGCTTGAGCTGTGGAGGTAGGCCAGGAAACACCTGGTGGCGATCTTGCTGTAATAACTGCCCTTGAGAGAGCACGTCTGGGCGACTGTTATTGGATTGCTCGGGTGCTGTGGGTGTCACTGGCACTGCAGGTAGAGCTGACTTGGAGGTTTCAGTGTTGTTGGCTTGGACAGTACTGCACACTGGGGGTGGTGCAGATAACTGTTTCAGTATGTAGTCGCTGGTGCGATCAACTGGATCATCTATCTCCTCTGGTGGTAAGCAGACTGAATCAAGGCCTTGGCTCAATGCTTTCTCAAGCAGTCTTACTCTTGCTAATGCGATTTCCTCTTCCCTCTCTGATTCGAGGATCTTTATTCGAGCCTCTGCTTCTGCTTCTGCCCTCTTGGCTTCTGCCTCCGCTTCTGCCCTCTTGGCTTCTACCTCCGCTTCTGCCCTCTTGGCTTCTACCTCCGCTTCTGCCCTCTTGGCTTCTGCCTCCGCTTCTGCCCTCTTGGCCGCCGTCGTCTGTGCTTCTGTTCTCGCAAGGACTTCTTTTTCGGTGAAGGAACGCCTCACTTTGGATAGCTCTGCGTTTATGCGGGCCTCTAGTAATCTGTCGCTCAGGTTGGAGCTTCTAGAGCATGATGATCTGTAGGACCGTCAGGAATGTTTGGACGAATGTGATCTGTGTGATCTGGTTTCTTGTAAATGAGAGATGCGGAGTTCCACTTTATCTTTAGCGTCCAGCACCATGGCGTCTCTTTGTCTGTCTATTGATTCTGCCTTGCACAATTCTGACGGGGCTTCTTCTATATTAGAGTCTTTTAGAAAGGTTATATACCTTGTGGACAGTCTCTTGTATCTTTCATGGGCTGCGTTCAGCCGCCCGACGGCAACTTGTAAACTGGTGGCATCGCCTGAGGAGGACTTAAGTCCTGATATGAGGGAGGAAACTTGTTCCCATAGCTCTTCCAGGTTGTCACATAGCTCATCTTTCATGGTGTGATAGTTTTCTGTGATCTTTATAGTTGGTTTGAGAGAGCGCCTTGGTCGCGTGACTTGGTCTGCTGGAAGTGTGGGTTCTACCTCCAGCTCTTCATAATGATCAGTATCAGGTTGCATTTGCTTTGTTTCATCACTGGGGAACTGTACGAGGTCCTTTTCGGCCATTTTGATTTAAGGTGCGCTGTCTCTTTAAGAAAATGAACTTTTGAATTGGGGGCTGAAAATTGCAGTGCGGCTCAGATGAGGCAACCCGATGAGTTTCCCAAGGTGTTTTGAGTGAATTGCGGGGTTTTGGTTTGAGGGAGGCCCCGCGTGCGTGAACAGTTCTTATATCATGCGAGCAAGGGTTAATAAAGGATGTAGAAAATGGCTTGGCGAGTAGTGGAGGACTTCCAGGCGAGAATATATCTACTGCGGACACGCCGTGCTTCCCCTTAGGCTTATGGGACGTGCACTGTTGCTGGGCAGATTTGCTGGGAGTGGGCCTGTTGCAGGGGAGGTTCCTGAGTGTGGCACTGGGCTCTGAGGGAACCTGTAGCCGGGCATTGGACATTCAGACGGATATTGACTGGGGTATAAGGCTCTAAGGCAGTTTTTGACTGTTCTGTCCCCACATGAAGGCGAATGAAGGTGTAACTGATAATGGCTTTGTGACTGGCCTACCTTCGTATCCAAGCAGTGGAGCAGACCGGACCGGCAGATGCTCAGGTTAGATGGATCCAGACGTAGACATGAAGATGCAATCAAACGTGGGTTTATTTGATCCAGAGCAGTGACATACGGTGATGGAATACAGTAGATGCTGTCATGTGGATGTCTTTTCTGAGGCTAACTGCTGAGGCAACTGCTGGTCAAAAACTGATGCCTTCACAAGCCAAGGTGTGTGTCTCTCCAGTCACAAAGGATGCAGCACTAAAAAAGGCTACAGGAAGTGACCAGGCCCAAGGCTGCAAAAACCACGCCCAGAGATAAAACTTTATAGACAACGAACGAGGCGTGCAGCATACAAATTCCGGCCAGCAGATGGCAGCAGAGAACAATAGACTTAAACAACATAGGTAAAACAAGAAATAATATAGTGCAGAAATTCAATATGAAGGGAACAGCACAATAAATATTAACTTTTGTTTGGTTGTTAACCCTTGTAATGGAAAAGGAGTGATGGGAAATGAAATGGAAAGTGATGAAATGGAAAAGTGCCAAAAAAAGCACAGTTTTTTGTTTTTTTGACCGTGTTAATCTGGAGGGTTAGGTCATGGAAAATTTTTATAGGGGAGATTCTTACGGACGCGGCGATACCTAATAAGTCTACTTTTTTTTTACAATTATTTAGTTTTTTGACTATATTATCCTTTTCGATACAAAAATCTTTTTTTGTATCTCTAAAGTCTAAGGCCTCATGCACCGTTGTGTGCATCCGCGTCCGTGGGTCTGTTTTTTTTCGCGGCTCCATTGACTTTCAATGGGTCCGTGGAAAAATCGGAAAATGCACCGTTTGGCAGCCGAATCCGTGAGCTGTGTTTCCTGGCCGTGAAAAAAATATGACCTGTCCTATTTTTTTCACGGTCAACGGTTCGCAGACCCATTCAAGTCAATGGGTCCGTAAAAAATCACAGATGCACACAAGATTGTCATCCGCGTCCGTTTTTTCCTATCATTTCAATAGCAAACTTGACTTAGATTTTTTTTCATTTTTCATGTCCGTGGATCCTCCAAAAATCAAGGAAGACCCACGGATGAAAAAACGGTCACGGATCATGGACCACGGACCTACGGACCCCGTTTTTGTGGACCTTAAAAAAAAATGTTCGTGTGCATGAGGCCTAAAAGGCATGACCAAATATTCAAAATGTCCTTCCGGAGTCTTAAAAGCAGTTTTCCATTCGTCTTCTTCTATAATTCGAACTAAATTGTATGCTCCTCTCAAATCGAGTTTGGAAAACCATGAAGCCCCCCAGAACTTGACTGAGCAGATCGGGGATTAAAGGAAGGGAATATTGATTCTAAATGGTGATCTTGTTCAATTCCCGATAGTCAATACAGGGTCTAAGGCCTCCGTCCTTTTTTTTTGCCAAAAAAGAACCCAGCCCCCATAGGAGACACAGAGCGTCGAATGTGTCCTTTAATGAGACTTTCCTTAACATATTCTCTCATGTAATTGCATTTAGGAACAGATAAATTATATATCCGCCCCTTAGGAAACATAGACCCTCCCACTAGTTCAATAGCGCAATCATATGGTCTATGGGGGGTAAGCTCTCGGGGTCAGATGAGGAGAATACATCCATATATTACTCGATGAATGGAGGTAAAGTCTTGGATTCTGCTGAGACCCCTGCTTGTACAAGAATCACATTTAGGGCCCCATTTTTAAAGCTCCCCTCTGGCCCAATTTATCACCTGGTTATGCAATTGGAGCCAGGGCATACCTAACACCACATCAACAGTTACATTTTCCAAGATTAACAGAGAGCAAATCTCAGTATGGCACACCCCTACAGTTAAAGTTATTTCAGGAGTATAAAACTTGATCATCATAATGGGGTGTAATCTATGGCTACCATGTAAACAGGGGATCCCCACCTGAAGAGCAAACTTAATATCAATAAAGTTAGCGGCAGATTCAGAGTCGATAAACTTACCTTACCTGAACCCTTGTTAGTCCCTAATGAAATAGTAACCGGTACTAATAATTTACTTTTAACCACCCCATGGAGTACCTTGTCTTTAGATCCCTCAGTTTTGGGTGATCTTCCGGAAGGAGGGATCTTGGGACACTGCCGGATCAAATGATCGGAGTCGCCACAGTAAAAACATATACCATGGCGGCAGCGTTGGTCTCTTCTGCTCATACCAATCTGCATGGGTTCATCAGCAAAAGGCTCGGACTTGATTCCCATGGGACAGACCTCTGGTTTGGACATAACCTGGGAAAAAACTAATGTTCCCGCTGTCTCTCCCTAATGCGTCTGTCCAGTCTTACTGCAAGAGTCATTGTTTCTTTCAAGGTCTCAGGGGAAGGATAACCTACAAGCATTTCTTTAAGAGTCTCAGACAAACCAGATCTGAACTGACTTTTGAGAGCAGGTTTATTCCAACCAGATGGAACGCACCACTTTCTAAACTGAGTACAGTATTCCTCTACTGGTCGGTCACCCTGCACCAAACCTTTCAGCTGACTCTCTGCTACGGTTGCTTTGTCCGGTTCATCGTATAGCAGCCCTAGGGCCTGAAAAAACGCACCTACTGACTCAAGACACAGCGAGTCGGGGGGTAATGAAAACGCCTACTCCTGGGGGTCACCCTCTAACAGGGATATAATAATTCCCACTCACTGTGGCCAGAGGCCAGAAGAATGGAGTTGCAGTCTGAAATATAGTTTGCAACTCTCCTTAAAGGTTTGAAAACTTTTGTGGTCCCCTGAGAACCGCTCAGGAAGTTTAACGTCGGGTTCCACCTGTAAAGCGGATGAGGGGGAAACAGTGAGGTTACGGCCAGCTTCTTGAGCTTGTAACCTCTCTCCTAGCTCCTGAACAACCTGGGCCAGGTTCAGGACATGATCCGTCAGGTTTTGCAGGGGATTCATAGTGGTAAAGTGGGCCTGTGAATCTGTCACAAAGAGGGGGAGGGAATGGTGCACCACTGACTCCACCCACACCCCTGTACCTGCCTACATGCACTATCCATCCTAGGTAAGGGAGCACAACTGGGCGGCATTCCCTAGCCTTGGTAAGTGCGGAGGGACAAACATAGAATGGTCAACAAGCCGATTCAGAACCAGGAGATAACTACAATACCAGAGGATAAGCAAAGTCGGGTTTTAAAACAAGCCAAAGTCAAAAACCAGGAGAAGCGAAGCAGACACAAGGAGCAAACAAGGACGGAGATGATAAACCAGTCAGGAGTCACACTAAGGAACACTGGATAGGACCTTATTCACAGGCAACTTGTGGCCAACAGGTTGCCTGTATATATAGTGGGGAAGGGGAGTCATGGGACATGGCCAGCGCCACGTGACTCATTCCCCAGCAAGAGGAGTCATGTGACGTGGCCAGCGCCACATGACTCATTCTCCTGCAACCAGCCGAGTGCTGAGTGCTCAGCTCGGCACTCGGACTCCTTAGAGTTGCCATGGAAGTGGAGGACGCTGACCGCTCTAAGGAGGTGAGTGCCCTCCGTGGCTGTGGAGATGAGGATGCAGCGCACATCCTTGTTCTGTACTAGCTGCAGGGTGCCGGCGGCACTGAGGAGGGAGAATGTGAAGTCGGCGCTTCGTGACATGTGCAGTCTGTGTGCTGTGTCTGAGAAACAGCGGCATCTTGTGGTCGAACAGCAAAATAACATTGTTCATGCAATAAGAGCTGTTTCACAATCTCACAGGTGGTCTCTCATTCCCGGAATTCTTACTTCCTCTTTTTAACATGTGCAGCGGCCTTTTAGTAAAAATCTGATTAGTTACCACAAAGAGCTAGGTAATTCAACTTTGTGACGTATCAAACTTTTCCTTAAATTTGGATTGAATTCCACTTCATCAACTTCGATTCGCTCAACACTATCTCTAAACTACTCATATATTCTGTTCCTTCCATATGTAAGAAGCACAGGGAATTCAGTATACACCTGTATATGTGGAATATGTGTTCATTCCACTATAATCTACAGTCGTGGCCAAAAGTTTTGAGAATTACATAAATATTGGAAATTGGAAAAGTTGCTGCTTAAGTTTTTATAATAGCAATTTGCATATACTCCAGAATGTTATGAAGAGTGATCAGATGAATTGCATAGTCCTTCTTTGCCATGAAAATTAACTTAATCCCAAAAAAAAACCTTTCCGCTGCATTTCATTGCTGTCATTAAAGGACCTGCTGAGATCATTTCAGTAATCATCTTGTTAACTCAGGTGAGAATGTTGACGAGCACAAGGCTGGAGATCATTATGTCAGGCTGATTGGGTTAAAATGGCAGACTTGACATGTTAAAAGGAGGGTGATGCTTGAAATCATTGTTCTTCCATTGTTAACCATAGTGACCTGCAAAGAAACGCATGCAGCCATCATTGCGTTGCAAAAAATGGCTGCACAGGCAAGGATATTGTGGCTACTAAGATTGCACCTCAATCAACAATTTATAGGATCATCAAGAACTTCAAGGAAAGAGGTTCAATTCTTGTTAAGAAGGCTTCAGGGCGTCCAAGAAAGTCCAGCAAGCGCCAGGATCGTCTCCTAAAGAGGATTCAGCTGTGGGATTGGAGTGCCACCAGTGCAGAGCTTGCTCAGGAAAGGCAGCAGGCAGGTGTGAGCGCATCTGCACGAACAGTGAGGCGAAGACTTTTGGAAGATGGCCTGGTGTCAAGAAGGGCAGCAAAGAAGCCACTTCTCTCCAAAAAAAACCATCAGGGACAGATTGATCTTTGTCACCACCAGACATCTGAGAAGCTCTGACAGAAGTCCTTCAGAACCTCCTCCTTGAGGTTCCTTTTGTTTTGCTTTCATTTTCTCATCTCGTTAGCCTCTCTCAGCTGTCATGTAGTTGCACTGATTGCATCCCTTTAAATCCCTTCCCATACTGCATCACTTTGCGGTTTATACAACTTCCTGGAGTGTATGCATGCTGGATGCTACTACTGATTCTTCTACAGATAAGTTTTGTTCATTCATTTGTATTTCCCTGTTTGCTGGATCCCAGGTGACCCTGACTCCCTCCGTATCAAGTGTAAGGAGCCGGTGGTCGTGTCCCCTCACTATTATAGGGTGTTCAGGTGTTATACAGTCGAGGTACGAGGATACGCGATCATCTACCATTGAGATTTTTGCATAGGCTGAGCAGTTAGGGAGAGAGCCAGGTCTGTTGCAGGGCTATCCCTTTGGTTCCTTAGTTTTGGATCCAGTCAGTCGGATCTTAATTTTGTGTCTTCTTGTTTTCTGTACACCTTCCGTGACATTATAAACTGCCAAAACCGTCTTAAGCATGAATCCGGTTTCAACCTTGATTGACCGCATGCAGGGTCTTTCACTTGAGGTAGAAGATCTCCGGAAAACTGTCTCTCAGTTTGAGGTGACCGTTTCTACTTGCGTTCATGGAATTTGTTCTGAGCCTAAAATCTTGCTTCCGGATACGTTCTCCGGGGGTAGTGAGAATTTTGTTCGTTTTAGAGAGGCTTGCAAACTCCATTTTTGCTTACTTCCCCATTCCTCTGGTGATGAGGAGCGGAGGGTGGGGATCATCATCTCGCTGCTCAGGGATAACGCTCAGTCTTGGGCCTTTTCGCTGCCGGTGGGGGCACAGCCCCTCCGCTCAGTGGATGAATTTTTTTTAGCCCTGGGTCAGATATATGATGATCCGGATCGTATTGCTCTGGCTGAGTCTAGACTAAGTCTTTTATGCCAGGGTAAACAATCCGCAGAGATATACTGCTCAGAATTTCGGAGATGGGCAGCTGATACTGGTTGGAATGATGCTGCACTCCGAAGTCAATTTTGCCATGGTCTTTCAGAGGGATTGAAAGATGCATTTGCCTTTCATGAGAGACCTACCTCCTTGGACTCTGCCATGTCTCGGGCCGTTCGTATTGACAGGCGTCTTAGAGAGAGAGGAGAGATCACTCCTTCCTGTCATACTCAGTCCAAGGACAGTGCGGCGATCTCATTCAGTGCACAGGGGTCTCAGTCGCTCTCAATCCCTTCTGAGCAGGGGCCCATGCAGCTGGGTTTGCTTGTTTCTGACAATAGAGGATTCAGCTCTCATGGGAAGGTTTGTTTCTGTTGTGGAGGTATAAATCATTTGGCAAATGTTTGTCCCTCTAGGAGATTCAGGCAGTTTTTTGAGAGTAATAAAGAAACAAAAAGAAAAAAATCCTCTAAAAACGTTCCACCTGTTACTATTGGCAAGGTTGATGCGGAAATTGAAGGTTTTCCGTTTGCTTGTAATTCCTGTTTTGTCCTACCTGCCAGGGTGGCGCTAGAGAGCAAGAATATTTTTTGTGAAATTTTTGTAGATAGTGGAGCAGCTGTCAATCTTATTCATAATCAATTTGCTATAACTCATGGTTTCCAGGTATGCACTTTGGGAAAGGATATACCTGTTTTTGCTATTGATTCCGTTCCACTTTCTCAGAAATCGTTAAAGGGCATAGTTCACCATATCCGTTTGATTGTGAGTGATACTCATGTTGAGGATGTGTCATGTTTCGTCCTAAACGGGTTGCCTACTCCTCTAGTGTTGGGGCTACCCTGGCTCACTAATCATAACCCCACCATTGATTGGCAAGCGAGTCAAATAAATGGTTGGAGTGACTTTTGCAGAGAGAATTGCCTCACGACATCTGTTTCAGAGGTTTCTACTAAGACTGTACCATCTTTTCTCTCTGAATTTTCGGATGTGTTTTCTGAGAGTGGTGTTCAGGAATTGCCCCCTCACAGGGAGTATGATTTCCCTATTAATCTCACCCCAGGCGCCAAGCTGCCTGAATCTCGTTTATACAATCTCTCCCAACCTGAAAGGGTCGCTATGCGTGCGTATATCTCTGAGAGTCTGAGAAAGGGACACATACGACCCTCGAAGTCACCTGTTGCCGCTGGTTTTTTCTTTGTTAAGAAAAAAGATGGTTCTTTAAGACCATGTCTGGATTTCAGGGAGCTGAACAGTATCACAATTCGTGACCCTTATCTGCTTCCTCTGATCCCGGACCTGTTTAACCAGATTGTGGGAGCTAAAGTTTTTTCCAAATTGGATCTAAGAGGGGCATACAACCTGGTCAGGGTCAGAGAAGGAGACGAATGGAAGACGGCCTTCAATACCCCTGAGGGCCATTTTGAGAATTTGGTTATGCCTTTTGGTTTGATGAATGCTCCAGCCGTCTTTCAGCATTTTGTGAACAGCATTTTTTATCATTTAATGGGGAAATTTGTATTAGTCTATCTGGATGACATTTTGATTTTTTCTCCTGATTTCAAAACTCATAAGGAACATTTACGTCAGGTCTTGCTCATCCTGCGGGAGAATAAATTGTACGCTGAACTGGAAAAATGTGTGTTTGCGGTTCCAGAAATTCAATTTCTGGGGTTTCTTCTCTCCGCTTCTGGTTTTCGCATGGACCCCGAGAAGGTCCGCGCTGTGCTTGAGTGGGAGCTTCCTGAGAATCAGAAGGCGCTGATGCGTTTTCTGGGTTTTGCCAATTATTACAGGAAGTTTATTTAGAATTATTCCTCTGTTGTTAAACCACTCACTGATATGACTAGAAAGGGGGTAGATTTTTCCTCCTGGTCGGTAGAGGCGCGTAAGGCCTTTTCTAATATCAAGGAGAGTTTTGCTTCCGCTCCCATCTTGGTACAACCTGATATTTCTCTACCCTTCATAGTTGAGGTTGATGCTTCTGAGGTGGGTGTGGGGGCGGTCTTGTCTCAGGGTCCCTCTCCTGCCAAATGGCGACCGTGTGCCTTTTTCTCGAAGAAACTCTCCTCCGCAGAGAGAAATTACGATGTGGGAGATAGGGAGTTGGTGGCCATCAAGTTAGCTTTTGAGGAATGGCGTCATTGGCTAGAGGGAGCCAGACACCCTATTACCGTGTTTACTGACCATAAGAATCTGGCCTACTTGGAGTCAGCCAAGCGTCTGAACCCGAGACAGGCCAGATGGTCTTTGTTCTTTTCAAGGTTTTATTTTGTTGTCACCTTCCGCCCTGGGGTTAAGAATGTGAAGGCGGATGCCTTGTCACGTTGTTTTCCGGGAGGTGGGAATTTTGAAGACCCGGGTCCCATTTTGGCTGAAGGTGTGGTGGTCTCTGCTCTTTATCCTGAATTGGAGGCACAGGTTCAGGTAGCCCAGTCAGAGGCTCCGGATCTTTGTCCTCCTGGGAGGTTGTTTGTGCCTCTCGCTTTAAGACACAAGATTTTTAAGAAGCACCACGATACTGTCCTTGCTGGGCACCCGGGGGCAAGAGCCACAGTGGATCTCATCGCTCGGAGATTCTGGTGGCCGGCGCTTCGTAAGTCGGTTGAGGGTTTTGTGGCAGCCTGCGAGACCTGCGCTCTTGCCAAAGTCCCTCATTCACGGCCATCAGGTCCTCTCCTTCCGTTACCCATTCCTTCCCGTCCTTGGACACATCTGTCCATGGACTTCATTACGGACCTGCCTCGTTCCTCGGGGAAGACTGTGATTCTGGTGGTGGTGGATCGTTTTAGCAAAATGGTGCATTTCATTCCTTTTCCTGGCTTGCCCAATGCTAAGACGCTGGTGCAGGCATTTATTGATCACATTGTCAAATTGCATGGTATTCCTTCAGACATAGTCTCTGATAGGGGCACACAGTTTGTTTCCAGATTCTGGAAGGCTTTCTGTTCTCGCTTGGGGGTTCGGTTGTCATTCTCTTCTGCTTTCCACCCGCAGTCGAATGGTCAGACAGAGCGCGTCAATCAGAATCTGGAGACATATCTGCGCTGTTTTGTGGCGGGGAATCAGGAGGATTGGTGTTCTTTTTTGTCCCTTGCTGAGTTTGCTTTAAATAACCGTCGTCAGGAGTCCTCTGATAAGTCACCATTTTTTGGTGCATATGGGTTTCATCCGCAGTTTGGGACATTCTCTGAAGAGGGGTCTTCTGGTTTACCTGATGAGGACAGATTCTCCTCGTCTTTGTCATCGATTTGGCAAAAGATTCAGGATAATCTAAAGAGCATGAGTGAGAGATATAAGCGTGTGGCGGATAAGAGACGTGTGCCTGGTCCGGACCTGAATGTTGGTGATCTGGTGTGGTTGTCTACTAAGAATATCAAATTGAAGGTTCCCTCCTGGAAGTTGGGTCCTAAGTTTATTGGGCCTTACAAAATCTTGTCCGTCATCAATCCTGTTGCCTACCGTCTTGATCTTCCTCAGACTTGGAAGATCCATAATGTTTTTCATAAGTCCTTATTAAAACCTTATGTCCAACCCATTGCACCCTCGTCTTTGCCTCCCCCTCCGATTGTGGTTGATGGTAATCTTGAATTTCAGGTCTCTAGGATTGTGGATTCTCGTGTTGTCCGCGGTTCTCTCCAGTACCTCGTTTATTGGGAGGGTTATGGTCCTGAGGAGAGGATGTGGTCCCAGTGATGGACATTAAGGCCACTCGTCTCATCAGGGCTTTCCATAGGTCCCATCCTGAGAAGGTGGGCTCTGAGTGTCCGGAGTCCACTCATAGAAGGAGGGTTACTGTCACCACCAGACATCTGAGAAGCTCTGACAGACGTCCTTCAGAACCTCCTCCTTGAGGTTCCTTTTGTTTTGCTTTCATTTTCTCATCTCGTTAGCCTCTCTCAGCTGTCATGTAGTTGAACTGATTGCATCCCTTTAAATCCCTTCCCATACTGCATCACTTTGCGGTTTATACAACTTCCTGGAGTGTATGCATGCTGGATGCTACTACTGAGTCTTCTACAGATAAGTTTTGTTCATTCATTTGTATTTCCCTGTTTGCTGGATCCCAGGTGACCCTGACTCCCTCCGTATCAAGTGTAGGGAGCCGGTGGTCGTGTCCCCTCACTATTATAGGGTGTTCAGGTGTTATACAGTCGAGGTACGAGGATATGCGATCATCTACCATTGAGATTTTTGCATAGGCTGAGCAGTTAGGGAGAGAGCCAGGTCTGTTGCAGGGCTATCCCTTTGGTTCCTTAGTTTTGGATCCAGTCAGTCGGATCTTCATTTTGTATCTTCTAGTTTTCTGTACACCTTCCGTGACAATCTTCTGCAGAAAGTTTGGTGAATGGACTGCTGGGGACTGGGGCAAAGTCATATTCTCCGATGAAGCCTCTTTCCGATTGTTCGGGGCATCTGGAAAAATGCTTGTCCAGAGAAGAAAAGGTGAGCGCTACCATCAGTCCTGTGTCATTCCAACAGTAAAGCATCCTGAGACCATTCATGTGTGGGGTTGCTTCTCATCCAAGGGAGTGGGCTCACTCACAATTTTGCCCAAAAACACAGCCATGAATAAAGAATGGTACCAAAACACCCTCCAACAGCAACTTCTTCCAACAATCCAACAACAGTTTGGTGAAGAACAATGCATTTTCCAGCACGATGGAGCACCGTGCCATAAGACAAAAGTGATAACTAAGTGGCTCGGGGACCAAAACGTTGACATTTTGGGTCCATGGCCTGGAAACTCCCCAGATCTTAATCCCATTGAGAACTTGTGGTCAATGCTCAAGAGGCGGGTGGACAAACAAAAACCCACTAATTCTGACAAACTCCAAGAAGTGATTATGAAAGAATGGGTTGCTATCAGTCAGGAATTGGCCCAGAAGTTGATTGAGAGCATGCCCAGTTGAATTGCAGAGGTCCTGAAAAAGAAGGGCCAACACTGCAAATACTGACTCTTTGCATAAATGTCATGTAATTGTCATGTAATTGTCGATAAAAGCCTTTGAAACTTATGAAGTGCGTTATATTTCACTACATCACAGAAACAACTGAAACAAAGATCTAAAAGCAGTTTAGCAGCAAACTTAGTGAAAACTAATATTTGTGTCATTCTCAAAACTTTTGGCCACGACTGTACACATATATCCTGTTCCTTCTATATGTAGGAATTATAGGAGATGTATATACACCTGGATATGTGTAATATGCACTACACATATATCCTATTCCTTTCATATATAAGAAGTACGGGGTATTCAGTATACAACTGTACATGTGGAATATGTGCTCATTCCGCTAAAAACTACACATACGGATGTAGCAGGGTTAACACACATGCTTTATGAGACATGTTATCTAAACCAAATGCAACTAAATGTGTTAAGCAATTGCTTTACAATAACATTTGTTTCAAGATAACGCGATGAGTTAAGAAATTTGAGTTAAGAGTGTGTGTGTTACCCCTGCTACATCTGTATATCCTGTTCCTTTCATATACAAGAAGTACGGGGAATTCAGTGAGCACTTGTATATGTTGAATATGTGTTCATTCCAATATAAACTACTCATATATCCTGTTCATTCCATATGTAAGAAGCATAGGGGATTCAGTATACACCTGTATATGTGAGATATGTTTATTCCTCTCTAAACTACACATATACACTGTTCCTTCCATATGTAAGAAGTACAGGGTATTCAATATACACCTGTATATGTGGAATATGTGTTAATTCCCATATAAACTACACAAATATCCTGTTCCTTTCATATATAAGAAGTATAGGGAATTCAGTATACACCTACTGTATGTATGTGGAATATGTGTCCATTCCTTTATAAACTGAACTTATATCCTGTTCCTTCCATATATAAGAAGTACAGGGAATTTAGTATACACCTGTATATGTGGAAAATGTGTTCATTCCTCCATAAACTATACATATATCCTGTTACTTCTATATATAAGAAACACATGGAATTCAGTATACATCTATATATGTGGAATATGTATTAATTCCACTGTAAACTACCCATATATCCTGTTCCTTTCATATATAAGAAGGACAGAAAATTCAGTATACACCTGTATATGTGGAATATGTGTTCATTCCTCCAGGGGCGTTGCTAGGGTCTCAAAAGATCCGGGGCCCAAGCCCCAATGAATATTGCCCAATTCTCTAAGTCAACCAATCGCCCCCCCCCCCCAACCCCTTCCCGTGCAAACACTAGCACTGAAGAAATTTTACTGTACTTGCTATACAGCTATACAGTAGCACATACCTTGCATATCCAGTGCCTCCCAGGTGACGTCTTCTCTGATGTAGATATTCTCTGTCATCATCTTCTCCATTCAGATTGGAGAACTACTCTCAGCCGCGCCTCGTCTCTGCAGTGTGTGAAACACAGACATCTTATCTTCCTCACTTTTCTCTACCCCCAAATACTATCCTGAAGAAAATGAGTGCCCTTATAGTAATAGTGCTCCTCATAGTCCCACCAATAGTAATTCCTTTCTAGAATGCCCTAATTAGTAATGCTGCCCCCTACAGTGCCCCCCATCTGTGATAATGCTCCCAAAGAGTGCCTCCATTAGTAGAAGAGCCCTCCGGTATTAATAATGTCCTTGCAGAGCCCCTAGTAGAAATAAGTCCCCCCTATTGTTATCCAAGTGTTAATAAAGCTCTCTACAGACCCCTCAGTAGTAATAAGGCCCCCATAATGCTCTTAGCAGAAATAATGCGGATCTATAAGTCCCTCCTATAGAGCCCCCAGTAGTAATAAGAACGCTTAATGTCCCCTGGATTTAAAATGTCCCCACAGTGCCTCCATATTTATTATACCCCCTACTGTCATAATGCTCACCCTGAAGTGCCCCAGAATTTATATCACCCCCCCTACTGTTATAATGCCCACACAGTGCCCCCAGTATTTATATTGCCCCTTACTGTTATAAGGCTTGCCTTGAAGCTCCCCCAGTATTTATAATGCCCCCTGCAGTGCCCCCTGCAGTTATATTCCTTTGTTTACTGCCCTCAGAAATTATAATTCCTCAGCCCCTCCACCATAGAGTCCCATGTAAATAACATAATTTCCCTCCTCCGCCATAGAGTCCCATGTAAATACCATCACACCATCTCTGCAGCCCCCTCCAATATACAGTCCCATGTAAATAACATCCCTCTCTATCTACAGCCCCCTCCAAAATACAGTCCCACATAAATAACATCACCCCTTCCCAGCCACCTTCAACATACAGTCCCATGTAAATAAGATCAACTCTCAATATTCAGTCCCATGTAAATAACATCACTCCACCCCACTGTCCAACGTAGATAACTTCAGCCCTACCCCCTTTACTTCCTTCTCCTCATGTAGCAGACCTCACCACAGTTTCTTCCCAGGACTTCTCTTCACTGCTTAGCCGTCCTGTCCTGCACTGGTCACATGATGGTAACATCATCGCAGGTCCTTTTCAGCTACTAAATTTAGAACTGATCACATAGACTGTGATGTCATCATAGGTCCTTCAGCTCTTGCAAGGCATTAGTTTCAATTGTATTGCCGTCTTGAGGATGGCAATACAGTTGGATCTATCTGGCAGGCAGTACATTCGGGGCCTGGGAATATGTGTTCATTCCACTATAAGCTACACATACAGTATATCCTGTACCTTCCATATGTAAGAAGCACAGGAAATTCACTATACAGTACATCTTTATATCTGGATTAAGTGTTCATTGCACTATAAACTACACATATATCCTGTTCATTACATATGTAAGAAGTACAGGGAATTCAGTGTACACCTGTATATGTGGAATATGTGGTCATTCCTCTATAAACTACACATATATCCTGTTCATTCCGTAGATAAGAAATATAGGGAAGTCAGTATACTCCTGTATATGTGGAATATGTGTTCATTCAACTATAAACTACACATATATCCTGTTCATTCCATATGTAAGCAGCACAGGGAATACAGTATACTCCTATATACATGTATGTGGAATATGTGTTCATAGTAAATACATAAAACTGATTATACCGCTCTCTATGGATTTACAAATTGATATTTACTTGTGTTTTAGTATGTCCTGTATAAAACTAAACAATTACTCCTTGCCATCTACTGTTCTGTTGCATTGGCTCTGTCTATTTGTGCAATTCATTGCTTTTTTGTGCATTAGACCTGCCCACTATAAAATAGAAAAAATGGATTGCGCTGCAGGAGAGTATGCTAAAATGATAAAGTCCAAAAATCAAATATATTTTCTTTCTTATGTAAATCTTCGGTCAAATGGGTTCATCCATATACATCAAGCATAACTGCGGTGTAGAAATCTGGAAAAATAGAAACCGCACAATGGTGTAGTACTTCTAGAAAGGAGTGTCACCTGGCCGCAGGTTATACTTACAAGACTCAGATGGTAATAAGCGTAGAAAACCGGCTCAGCACTTTCATCCACCCAGGAGCTGCACACCTCAGATGCCGTTCAGTAAGCCGCATGGACGAACAGGATCTGAGCCGCTTGTGGGAAATCTTGCACAGGCACAAGCTGGATCTCAAATGGGCAAGATGTCACCAACTTTACACTCTTCAGGGTCTCGGAGGAAGGATATCAACCAATGGTGAAGTACATACAACAGTGTTGGATAAAAAGGATTTATTATACCGTATTTATCGGCGTATAACACGCACTGGCGTATAACACGCACCTTCATTTTAAGGGAAATTTCAGGGAAAAAAATTAAATTTCAAATTGTACTGCTATGGGGTGGGGGGATCTGTGGATGGAACTGTTATGGGGGGGATCTGTGGATGACACTGCTATGTCATCCACAGATCCCCCTCATAACAGTGTCCATTTCAAATTGTACTGCTATGGGGTGGGGGGATCTGTGGATGGAACTGTTATGGGGGGGATCTGTGGATGACACTGCTATATGTCATCCACAGATCCCCCTCATAACAGTGTCCCCCAATACACCGGGCCCCGCCGCTCACCGAAGTATTTATAAACGTGAATCCTTATCCTGTTATTAAGCTGCCCTCTCCCATGTTCCCATGTCCCCCCTGTATCCCCACAGCACTTACTTAAGCAGCTAAGCTTCCATAGCAGGCAGAGCGGACGGCACCAGTAACGTCACTCACTGACGTCGCGCGTCTGCTCCGCCTGCTTCATTCATAAAGGGGGCGGAGCAGGCGCTCAACGTCAGTGAGTGACGTTACTGCTGCCACCCACTCTGCCTGCTATGGAAGCTTAAGTAAGTGCTATGGGGATACAGGGGGGACATGGGAACATGGGAGAGGGCAGCTTAATAACAGGATAAGGATTCACGTTTATAAATACTTTGGTGAGCGGCGGGGCCCGGTGTAAGAGTACAGTGACTGCACCGGGCCCCGCCCCTAGTTACGGACTCCAGCCCCTCCTCTCTCCCGGCTCATACAGCACAGTCTGTGATGCTGCATCTTTGCCGGGCCGCAATGAATATCGGCGTATAACACGCATACATCATTTGCCCCCTATTTTCAGGGGGAAAAAGTGCGTGTTATACGCCGATAAATACGGTACTCACAAAAACAGCAAGTTTAGGAGCAATTTAAAACAAGTACAAAGTGCCCGACCCGGGTTTCGCCATGATGCTTCGCCTGGGGCGTGTGTTCCTAAGTGCATGCAGCTGAATATAAGGGATCCAGGGAACCTCCCCTGTTGGGCGTCATGAGACTTTTCAAATAAAAGTTTCTTATAAAATCAATACACAACCATGTATACTGTCCTCCCCCGCACACAGACGGGTTTGAAACATAAAAGGTGGTCACTAAAATAAATATAAAATAAATATAAAAGCTAGTACAATCGTCTCCCTATCATGGACAACACGGACCTAATATACAAACATACTAGATTTAAACTATACAAGCATTCACATCGCATTCTATGTTGAGTCCCTGGGGTTGAATGGTGTTTAATAAAAACATCCACTCCACCTCCCTTTTGTTTAGTATTGAAATAAAATCCCCTCCCCGTATAGGGGTGCGGACCAACTCAATGCCAGTGAAAATAAGCCCCCTGGGATTTTTTTGGTGGTGAATTTTAAAGTGAAGTGAGACACTATGGGTCTCCAATCCTTTTTTGATGTTACATATATGTTCTTGCACTCGAGTCTTCAAACTACGTGTGGTTCTCCCCACATATTGGAGGCCACAGGGGCACTCCAACAGGTAAATGACACCCACATTATTACATGACAGATTACCTTTTATTTTAAAATTGGTGTCTGTTCTTTTATTGGATACTAAAGAGTCTACACATATTTTTCGATCTTTAGAGATGCGGTTTTTGCAGGGTATGCAAAAACCGCACCATGTAAACTTGCTCCTATGTGCAATTTGGTGTTTCTTATGGGTAGCAAAACTAGCACTATGCACTAGCTTGTTAGTAAGGTTGCTAGCTCTTTTAAAAACTAAAGGAGATTTCTCTGGAAGATCCTTATTCAAAACAGGATCATTCTTTAGTATGTGCCAATTTTTATTAATCATCTGTTTGATATGGCCCGCTTGATTATTGTATTGTGTTATGAACATATATCTAGAGTCTCTCTTTTTTTCTTCACTATTTTTATCTATTACAATTGGGGTGATGTGCCGCTTGTCTTCTATTTCTTTTATACAGTGATCCAATAGATCTTCTTGGTATCCCTTTTCAAGAAATCTAGTCTTAATCATCTGTCCCTGTTCCCTATAATCTTCCAGTTTGGTGCAATTCTTCGAAATTCGTTGGAACTGGCTTTTAGGAATATTCCTAAGCCAGGAGGGGTGGTGGCTACTATTTAATTCTATGTAGGTATTGACATCTACAGTCTTAAAAAAGTTTTAGTTTTAAGCCTATTGTCCTCAATGAAAATAACTAAATCCAAAAAATCAACAGAGGTGTTACTAATATGACTAGTGAACTTTAAGTTGAAAAAATTCCTATTAATGTCTGTTATAAAGGACTCAAGCCCCTCTTTTTCACCTGACCAGATGAGGAGGCAATCGTCGATATACCTGCGCCAAATAAGAAGTCGTCCCCTTCCAAGGTCTTTGTTGAGGATCGTATCTATCCTCCCTCTTTCCCACATAGTCATGAACAAATTTGCAAGGCTGGGGGCGAATTTCGCCCCCATCACCACGCCGGAGTGCTGGAGATAGAACTGATCACTGTGTAGAAAATAATTGTGGGTGAGGCAGAAAGTTACGCATTCCAAAACAAAGCTCTTTTGTGCTGTCCCCATCTGGACATCGTTATCGAGTGCCTCTCTAACTCCTCTTATACCTAGTTCTTGAGGTATACAGGTATATAAGGAGGAGACATTCACCGTGGCTAGCCAAATAGTACCTTGCAGTAATCCCATTTCTTCAATCAGATTAATGACACTAGCCGAATTTTTTAGGTAGGAAGGGGCCATTATCACATGTTTTTGCAAAAAATAGTCAATATATTCTGAGACTCTACTGTTCAGGGAGTCTATACTTGAAACAATAGGTCTTCCAGGAGTATGTATAGGATCTTTATGTATTTTGGGTAGGAAATATATAACCGGTGTGACTGGATTTTTAATAGAAAAATAATCAAATTCTTTTTTGTTTAAGACATCATTCTGTAAGCCCCTCTTCAGTATAGTATCAAGTTCTTTTTTATAGACATTTAATGGGTTGTTTTTAAGTACCGAATAGGTGTCTTTGTCAGACAGTAGTCTATTCATTTCTGATGTATAGTGTTCTACATCCATAAGAACCACCCCCCCTCCCTTGTCTGCAGGTTTTATGACAATTTGGTCATTTTTTTCAAGTTTTTTTAGAGCCTCCTTTTCTTTATAGGAGAGATTATGTTTTGTTGGTTTACTATTAATATTCTCTAAACCATTTAAAAGGCTCCTTTTGAAGGCATCTATACACTCATTGTTTTTGTTTTTGGGACAAAACTTCGATTTATTGCAGAGGTCAGTATGTGCGACCCCCACGGTTTTTTCACTATTAATTACCTGCGGGGGCTGGATGTTGAGATAATATTTTGCTATATTCAATTTTCTGATGTATCTATGGATGTCTAAGAATAGGCTGAATTTATTAACCCCATTGCTTGGAGCAAATTTTAACCCTTTTTGTAGAATGATTTTTTCCTCTTCTGAAAGGGGATATCTACTTAGGTTAAATATTCCTATTGTGTCCCTTTGCATTTTTTTCCTTTCTGGGTCTGATTCTTTTCCCTTTCTGCAACCTCTGTGTCCTCGATGTAACCTCTTTTTAGCGGTGTTCTTTTTGGAGGCAGATCCGATAATTTTGTGGTCTTTTCTATTTGAGGATCCCTCTGCACCTCTCGTATGCCCTGATGGGGAAAATTTTGGCTCAAAGTTACTGCATGTTGGTCTATGTTAGATAGGTTTTCCTCTTTATTGGTGGACAGATGATTGGTATCTATGACACCTTCCGTCTCTTTTTGGTTTTGTTCTTTCTGCTGTGCACTCCGTAATATGTTTTCACCTACACTAGAATTGCCCAAGACTCCTGGTTTAGCAGGGTTAATGTCCTTTACAGTTTTAGAAGGGTCTTTACAATTATTTAATCTTAATTGATCCCTCGTTGGATAGATATATGTATTGCCATTCCTATTCTGCGTAGATACATTATATTGTCCCCTACGATTGTACATATCATTCTACAAAAAGGGTTAAAATTTGCTCCAAGCAATGGGGTTAATAAATTCAGCCTATTCTTAGACATCCATAGATACATCAGAAAATTGAATATAGCAAAATATTATCTCAACAAAAACAATGAGTGTATAGATGCCTTCAAAAGGAGCCTTTTAAATAGTTTAGAGAATATTAATATTAAACAAAAAAAAACATAATCTCTCCTATAAAGAAAAGGAGGCTCTAAAAAAACTTGAAAAAAATGACCAAATTGTCATAAAACCTGCAGACAAGGGAGGGGGGGTGGTTCTTATGGATGTAGAACACTATACATCAGAAATGAATAGACTACTGTCTGACAAAGACACCTATTCGGTACTTAAAAACAACCCATTAAATGTCTATAAAAAAGAACTTGATACTATACTGAAGAGGGGCTTACAGAATGATGTCTTAAACAAAAAAGAATTTGATTATTTTTCTATTAAAAATCCAGTCACACCGGTTATATATTTCCTACCCAAAATACATAAAGATCCTATACATACTCCTGGAAGACCTATTGTTTCAGGTATAGACTCCCTGAACAGTAGAGTCTCAGAATATATTGACTATTTTTTGCAAAATCATTTGATAATGGCCCCTTCCTACCTAAAAAATTCGGCTAGTGTCATTAATCTGATTGAAGAAATGGGATTACTGCAAGGTACTATTTGGCTAGCCACGGTGGATGTCTCCTCCTTATATACCTGTATACCTCAAGAACTAGGTATAAGAGGAGTTAGAGAGGCACTCGATAACGATGTCCAGATGGGGACAGCACAAAAGAGCTTTGTTTTGGAATGCGTAACTTTCTGCCTCACCCACAATTATTTTCTACACAGTGATCAGTTTTATCTCCAGCACGCCAGCGTGGCGATGGGGGCGAAATTCGCCCCCAGCCTTGCAAATTTGTTCATGACTATGTGGGAAAGAGGGAGGATAGATACGATCCTCAACAAAGACCTTGGAAGGGGACGACTTCTTATTTGGCGCAGGTACATCGACGATTGCCTCCTCATCTGGTCAGGTGAAAAAGAGGGGCTTGAGTCCTTTATAACAGACATTAATAGGAATTTTTTCAACTTAAAGTTCACTAGTCATATTAGTAACACCTCTGTTGATTTTTTGGATTTAGTTATTTTCATTGAGGACAATAGGCTTAAAACTAAAACCTTTTTTAAGACTGTAGATGTCAATACCTACATAGAATTAAATAGTAGCCACCACCCCTCCTGGCTTAGGAATATTCCTAAAAGCCAGTTCCAACGAATTTCGAAGAATTGCACCAAACTGGAAGATTATAGGGAACAGGGACAGATGATTAAGACTAGATTTCTTGAAAAGGGATACCAAGAAGATCTATTGGATCACTGTATAAAAGAAATAGAAGACAAGCGGCACATTACCCCAATTGTAATAGATAAAAATAGTGAAGAAAAAAAGAGAGACTCTAGATATATGTTCATAACACAATACAATAATCAAGCGGGCCATATCAAACAGATGATTAATAAAAATTGGCACATACTAAAGAATGATCCTGTTTTGAATAAGGATCTTCCAGAGAAATCTCCTTTAGTTTTTAAAAGAGCTAGCAACCTTACTAACAAGCTAGTGCATAGTGCTAGTTTTGCTACCCATAAGAAACACCAAATTGCACATAGGAGCAAGTTTACATGGTGCGGTTTTTGCATACCCTGCAAAAACCGCATCTCTAAAGATCGAAAAATATGTGTAGACTCTTTAGTATCCAATAAAAGAACAGACACCAATTTTAAAATAAAAGGTAATCTGTCATGTAATAATGTGGGTGTCATTTACCTGTTGGAGTGCCCCTGTGGCCTCCAATATGTGGGGAGAACCACACGTAGTTTGAAGACTCGAGTGCAAGAACATATATGTAACATCAAAAAAGGATTGGAGACCCATAGTGTCTCACTTCACTTTAAAATTCACCACCAAAAAAATCCCAGGGGGCTTATTTTCACTGGCATTGAGTTGGTCCGCACCCCTATACGGGGAGGGGATTTTATTTCAATACTAAACAAAAGGGAGGTGGAGTGGATGTTTTTATTAAACACCATTCAACCCCAGGGACTCAACATAGAATGCGATGTGAATGCTTGTATAGTTTAAATCTAGTATGTTTGTATATTAGGTCCGTGTTGTCCATGATAGGGAGATGATTGTACTAGCTTTTATATTTATTTTATATTTATTTTAGTGACCACCTTTTATGTTTCAAACCCGTCTGAGTGCGGGGGAGGACAGTATACATGGTTGTGTATTGATTTTATAAGAAACTTTTATTTGAAAAGTCTCATGACGCCCAACAGGGGAGGTTCCCTGGATCCCTTATATTCAGCTGCATGCACTTAGGAACACACGCCCCAGGCGAAGCATCATGGCGAAACCCGGGTCGGGCACTTTGTACTTGTTTTAAATTGCTCCTAAACTTGCTGTTTTTGTGAGTATAATAAATCCTTTTTATCCAACACTGTTGTATGTACTTCACCATTGGTTGATATCCTTCCTCCGAGACCCTGAAGAGTGTAAAGTTGGTGACATCTTGCCCATTTGAGATCCAGCTTGTGCCTGTGCAAGATTTCCCACAAGCGGCTCAGATCCTGTTCGTCTGTGCGGCTTACTGAACGGCATCTGAGGTGTGCAGCTCCTGGGTGGATGAAAGTGCTGAGCCGGTTTTCTACGCTTATTACCATCTGAGTCTTGTAAGTATAACCTGCGGCCAGGTGACACTCCTTTCTAGAAGTACTACACCATTGTGCGGTTTCTATTTTTCCAGATTTCTACACCGCAGTTATGCTTGATGTATATGGATGAACCCATTTAACCAAAGATTTACATAAGAAAGAAAATATATTTGATTTTTGGACTTTATCATTTTAGCATACTCTCCTGCAGCGCAATCCATTTTTTCTATTTTATTGTGTGGACTTTCTGCTCACTTGTGTGTAGGATTTTGCAGCGCTAGAGGGTTAAATATTTGAACAGAAATTGTACCTTATATTCCTGCCCACTATAAAGGCTCCACCCACTATTGCTTCCTTCTACAACATGGATCCACTTTAGGGGAGTTTATATCAGCATTATTTTTCTGATCTTCCATTAACTTTTGTCTCACCTCTATCTCCTCATAGATTGCAAGCTCTTCGGAGCAGGGCCGTCATTCCTCTTATTTTTATTGTTGGCTTGTTTGCTGCTGTGTAATGTATGATTTTGTTTGTATATAAACCCTCCGATTGTAAAGCGCTGCAGAATATGTTGGTACTACATTAATAAAAATTATTATTAGAAGAATAGAAAACAAAAAACATATCCTGGAAAAAAAAAACACGGATCTTGTGCATCAGTTACCACATTTGGGATCCATTTCAGTATTTTTTTTTTTTTCACCTAAAATAATAAATAACAGATCTTTCTCTCACTAAAGGCTACTGGGAAGCATTTGAAGACAGAATTAATGAAGTCTTCTCCAGTGCTTTCTCACGTACACCTCCTTACCCCTTCAATTAAGCCCTGAAAGCATAATCTTCCTACAATGCTATTGCCAGCCGCTAAATTATTAATACCAACCTTTTCGCAGAATCCTAAGGGCTCTTTCACACTGTGTGAAAGAGTGCCAAGCCCCACTCCGGACTGCAGAGACACGGAGTATTAACATGATTGATAATGCTCCATGCCTCTCTGTGACCTTTTTACTACAAAATCACAGTGAGATAAAGATGTCACTGTGATTTTGTAGTAAAAAGATAACAGAGAGGAACAGAGCGTTATCAATAGTTTTGAGCGAGCATGCTCGGCCGAACATGCTCGAGTCTCCTCCCCGCACGTTTCGCGGCTGCTATGCGGCAAATAAACGTGTAGGTAAGTACTGCCCGCACTGCAATACCAGTAGCCATGTTGGCTACTGATATTTCAGTGATTGGCTTGCCGGAACACGTCATCGGGTGCTAAATAACACCCGATGACGCATGTTCGGCTCATTTGTAGTCAGGGAGAGCTGCGC
This sequence comes from Bufo bufo, assembly GCF_905171765.1. Taxonomy (NCBI): domain Eukaryota; kingdom Metazoa; phylum Chordata; class Amphibia; order Anura; family Bufonidae; genus Bufo; species Bufo bufo. The sequence continues at coordinate 97,292,290 of NC_053392.1, read as the reverse complement.
TTTGGAAGGGACAGAGAGATTGTAGGGAGTCTGATTGCAATCAATTCAGTAGAAAAAAAATATGTTTCAATGAACCAAAAGTCCTTTTAAGGACTATTGTGTGTGGTGGCAGGCTGGCAGTATTTTATAGCTACAGTACAATTTTTTTCCCCCCATCATTTTCAATACTTTTTATATAGAGGGTGTCTGCAGTGTCTAGTGACATCTGTATAATACCTTCTGTGTGTCAGGGCCAGAGATAGGAGAAATATAACTGAAAAATACTATATTTTTTCCATCATTATCAATACTTTTTATATAGAGGGTGTCTGCAGTGACTAGAGACATATGTCCATTACCTTCTGTGTGTCAGGGCCAGAGATTGGAGAAATATAACTGAAAAATACTATATTTTTTCCATCATTTTCAATAATTTTTCTATAGAGGGCGCCTGCAGTGACTAGACACGTCTGTCCAATACCTTCTGTGTGTCAGGGCCAGAGATTGGAGAAATATAACTGAAAAATGCTATATTTTTTCCATCATTTTCCATAATTTATCTATAGAGTGTGTCTGCAGTGACTAGACACGTCTGTCCAATACCTTCTGTGTGTCAGGGCCAGAGATTGGAGAAATATAACTGAAAAATGCTATATTTTTTCCATCATTTTCCATCATTTATCTATAGAGTGTGTCTTCAGTGACTAGAGACATCTGTCCAATACCTTCTGTGTGTCAGGGCCAGAGATTGGAGAAATATAACTGAAATCTATTTTCCTTTTTCCCTACTTTTACGTACTTTTTCCATATACAGTACTGTGCTTGTTGTGAACTGTGACATCCGTGCCACATCTTGTGTGTCAAGCGTGCATATAACATTTAATATGCGCAAGGCGAGCAGTAAGGAACGGGGAAGTGGCCGCGATGCTGATGGTTCATGCAGAGGCCGTGGCCCTGGACGTGTTGAAACTGTGCCTGCTGCCAGAGCATAAGAAAAACAATCACCCACGATACCTAGCTTCATGTCCCACTTTGCAGTGCGTCGCAGGACAAAACTCTTGAAGTCAGACCAGTGCGAGCAGGTGGTCGGTTGGATTGCAGCAGATAATGCTACCAGTCGGTTAAGCACCACCCTGTCTTCCACCAAGTCCAGTCTCAGTAGCCAAGTGTCTGGTCAACAGAATACTCTCCCTGATTCTCCTTCCTCCCAGTCTGGCCAAACAAGTGATCCCACACTCGGAAATTCCGAGGATCTCTTTTCATCTCCATTACTTGATTTGGCCCTCTCGCCAAGCACGCTTGAAGAAGGACATAAGATCTTGTGCCCTGATTCCCAAACTCTTGAGCATCCACAGTCACAAGAACATGACGTTGCGGAACGGCAATTAGTGTTTAATGAGGTGTAAATCACCCTTGCCAAGGGGTAGGTGTTCCGCAGTATGGTGCTTTTTTGAGGAAAGTGCGGACGACAAAAGAATAGTAGTTTGCAACCTGTGCCAAACCAAAATGAGCTGGGGCGTGAACATTAGCATCCTCACCACCACAAGCATGATCCAGCACATGGCATCCAAACACCGTAATAAGTGGGACGAATACCTGGGTCCACAACCTGTGCCTGCGAGTCACACCACTGCTTCCTCTACGGCACGTGCTGGTTAATCACCTGTCGAAGGGGCAGGCGAGGATGCCTCCTGCCCTGCATCTGTACCTTTGCAAGCACCATCAGCGACCACATCCACTTCCCTGTCCCAGCGCAGCATCCAAATGTCATTACCCCAAGCAATTGAATGGAAGCACAAATACCCAGCCACCCACCCACAGGCCATAGCACTTAATGCAAACCTTTCAAAAATACTGGCCCTGGAAATGTTTCCATTTAGGCTTGTGGACACTGAGGACTTCGCAGCCTGATGTCAGCGGCCGTCCCGCGTTATGCAGTTCCCAGCCGCCACTATTTTTCAACGTGTGCCGTGCCTGCCTTACACTAACATATGTCCCGTAACATCACATGTGCCCTGACCAACGCAGTTATTGGGAGGGTCCACTTAACCACGGACACATGGACAAGAGCATTCGGCCAGGGACGCTACATTTCCCTGACGGCTCACTGGGTGAATGTTGTGGAGGCCGGGAGCGAGTCGTACCTTGGGATGGCACAGGTGCTACAGATGCCAAGGATGGTGGGCCCTACGTAGATCACGGTTTCCGCCAGCACCTACGTTAGTGGCCCTAAAACCCACTTCTCCTCTTCCTCCTCCACTTCCACTTCCGAATTATCCGTGTGCAGCACCAGTCAGTCATCAGTCGGTAGCTGGAAGCAGTGTTGCACTGCAGTGGGGAAGCGGCAACAGGCCGTGTTGAAGCTGATATGCTTAGGGGACAAACTGCACACCGCCGCAGAGCTGTGGCAGGAGATAAGAGACCAGACTGAGCTGTGGCTCTCACCACTCAACCTACAACCAGGCATGGTTTTGTGTGATAATGGCTGTAACTTGGAGGTGGCTTTGGAGCTCATCCTTCTGATGACGACAGCGAAGTCTTGCCTGTTAGTACTCTGGCACACATGGCTGAATTCATGGTAGGTTGCCTTTCCCACGACCCGCGCGTTATACACATTTTAGACAACACAAATTACTGGTTGTTCACCCTTCTTGACCCCCGCTACAAAGAGAACTTTTCATCTCTCATTTCTCTGGTGGAGAGGACGAGCAAAACGGTGCAATACCAGAAAATCCTTGTTGAAAAATTGCTCCAAAAATTTCCATCTGACAAAGCTGGCGGCAGAGTCTGTAGTTCCTTGGCCAACTGATGAGGGGATAAAATGGAAACACAGAGCAGTTCCAACAGAGGCAGGGCAACACTTTCCAAAGCCTGGGACAGTTTCATGACACCCCGCCAGCACCCTCACCCTGATGCGTGGCCTAGTGTCACAAGGAGGGAAACATTTTGGAAGATGGTGGAGTACATAGCAGACCGTGTCAGCGCCCTCAATGATCCCTCAGTGCCTTTAAAAATACTGGGTGTCCAAGCTAGACACGTGGCACGAACTGGCGCTCTACGCCTTGGAGGTGTGGCCTGCCCTGCCGCCAGCGTTTTGTCTCAGCAGGTATTTAGTGCTGCTGGTGGCATTATAACAGATAAGCGTATCCACCTGTTAACTGGAAATGCTGACAGGTTGACTCCTCAACTCCACCAGAGGAAAGCTGATAAACATAAAGGCACTTTAAATGTGTTGTTCATAATGTACTGAGTACACTGTATTCCCATGCACCCCTTCCACCACAAACAAGGGTATATGGTTGAATCTTCCTTTTCTCATCCTCCTTCTCCTCTTCCATCATATCAACACATGCTTATTCGTCGCATATAATGCCCTCGCATATAATGATTTACAGGGTCATCTCTGCTGCAGGCCCTCGCATATCATTTTTTAAAGGGTGAGATCACCAGCAGTCCCTCGCATATAATTTTTTAGAGGGTCAGCTCACCAGCAAGCCCTCGCATATAATGTTTTACAGGGTCAGCTCACCAGCAGGCCTTCGCACATCATTTTTTACAGGGTCAGCTCACCAGCAGGCCCTCGCATATAATGTTTTACAGGGTCAGCTCACCAGCAGGCCTTCACCTACAATCTTTTACAGGGTCAGCTCACCTGCAGGCCCGCACCTAAAATCTTTTACAGGGTGAGCTCACCTGCAGGCCCTCACCTAATTATACCTAACAGGTAATTTGCGCGCATGCTGCCTTGCTTAAATATGGTAGCAGTAGCTGTTTCTCAGGCTCCCTCTCCTGGAATCGAACCATGATTTCCCGGTTACCCATAGTTTACATGTTTGGGATTAAAATAACATCGAAACTTGATAGGGCAGACATCCGAATAGATCGTCGCCATCACAGGGACGTGTGAACGGCCCAGGTTATCTAGAGTCACCAAAGCGGCAGCAGGCCCTCGCCCATAATGTTTTAGATGGTCAGATTAGCAGTCTGTGGCAGGTGCAACACTATGAAGTGACTTTTGTGCTGTGGCATTAGAAGAATTTTGATATCTCCTGACCTTTTAGTCTAATTAGACTGTCTATTACTCTGTAATTCCTCTAGCGCCGTTCTATGGAAGCAGTAGGTTTAAAGAGCACGCCAAATGCTTCAAATAACTTCTTTATTAACTTCAACTTTTCTTCATATATAACACTGCCGCCTCCGCAGCAGATAGTCCATGTACAAAACACGTGTTGAATAAAGTATCATAAAATGGCGGTATGCATAAGATGGTGGTTCAACTGTTCAATCTTGTCATTCAACATAAAATGGTGGATATATTTCTCTCTTGAGTATCTGTACTCTCATTTTAAGTTATTTAAGCACTTTATGATCTCTCAGAGAGGTATATCTGAGGTCTAACTAATAGTTCACATGCTGAATTTGGTTGCAATTTGCAGTATGCAGTTAGCAGTAACTATTTGCAGATTGGTTGAGTATGATCTGGTATGATTGTATGCAATTTGGATTGCAATATGGAATTTGAATGCTTGAAATTGTTTGTATGGTATTTGTAGTTTTCAATTGAATTTGAAGTTTGCAATTGGTGAAACTGCAAGTAAACACACATATAACTGGTTCAGTATTCAGTTCTAATCACTATATTAACAGTAGGAACATTATATAACTGTTTTAAATACCTATTTTGGCCTTTCTGCTTCCATAAAACACAGCTCTTAGTGGTGGGAATGTCTGTTCAGCTTCTCTCTCTGGTGAATAATGATTTCTAGCAGCTCCTGCTAGGGGAATTTCACACACAGGCTGTGTGTGAGGCTGACTGTGATTGGTCAAAACTCCTGGGGTGTGTGAGGCTGGCTAGGATTGGTCAAGACTCCTTCCCAGCAACAACAGTTTAAAGAAGTATTCCCATCTTAGACAATGGGGACATATCGCTAGGATATGCCCCCATTGTCTTATAGGTGCAGGTCCCACCGCTACCACCCGCACCTATATCGATAACGGAGCGGGGTGCACTGTGGCTGGAGGACCCCAGATTTCCCGGGGTCCGTTCACCACCAAGCGCTAATCCCCGCCTCTCCCATAGAAGTAAATGGGAGCGTGCCGCGCATGCGCGGCCCATGCTCCCATTAATTTCTATGGGGCAGATGGCAATAGCCGAGTCAGTGCTCGGCTATTTTCGGCGGCCCCATAGAAATGAATGGAGGGCGGCTGCGCATGCGCAGTGCGCTCTCCTTCACTTTCGGGGCTCAGATCTCGATATAGGTGCGGGTTCCAGTGGTGGGACCCGCACCTATAAGACAATAGGGGCATATCCTAGCGATATGCCCCCATTGTCTGAGATGAAAAAATGCTTTTAACTCTCTGCTTTCTTTTGTTTCTGCTGTGTCACTGATCTTACCTTACCTTTAATGAATCTTAAAGGCATATTATCCTTTCTGCTTCAACAGCTACATGACATCCAACATGAAGTCACTGTAAATAACTCTGCTTTTGTCTTCAACACACAAACATAGGAACTGTATTAAGGTTATTGGCAGGTCTAGCTGTATAAACATATAATAAACCAAGGAATGTGGGCAGCACCACTATCTGAAGAGTACAGACGGAGTGCCAGCGGCTGAGTCGGCGATCCACCTCCAAACAATATAGAATAAATGAAATCCGCAGCACATCCAAGTAGTGAAGAAGTAAAAGAAGCTTTAATCACCAAGCATGCGACGTTTCAATCCTCTCAATGGGATTTTTCTCAAGCAGTGACATAGTGGGCAGTGCATAGTACATATTTAAACACATTGACATAATCAAACAATCAATGAGTAAATTACAAGCATTTGAAGTGATATATTAAAAAAATTATAATAACAGCAGTGTTATCATTGCAAAATAGCATTTCATAAAATTACATACAGTGTTACAGTGCAAACGATACCCGTATCCAATCCAACGTACAGTGTACAGGCAAAATACTTTAAAAACAATCATAATTAATTCAGGTGTATGTCATTATGATAACCAAAATGTGCAGGTGTACCTCAGTGGAATGATGAGTAAGATCACAGGAGTGTGCGATGGAGTCAAAACACATGGGTCACGGCGTCTCAGACATACCAATGCGCATGTTTTAGGACCTTCCTGGGGATTCCGACCACATGATCACCCATTCTGGTCATTCGATGTAGTGCGCATGTCACAGGACCTGTGAGCATGTGATCACAGCATGTGATCACTCCTCCGGTCATGTGTTCAAGTAAATCTTCCGGTCATGTGCTTCAGTGTGTCACATGATCGGAATAGAAGAACTTAAAGATTCAAGTGTTCAGTGGTATTCAAAACACATAGGAAAGCATGATTAAATAGCTCTATTTCCAAAAATCATTATAGGGGACATATATATAGCACCTAAGGTAAGTTATGAATATCCAAAGTATAAAGAAATATGTCGTCTTAAAAACATAAGATTATGTAAGCAGGCATAAAAAGTAGCGGAGTACATATGGCAGCGTGGGCACCCGGCATAGGATCATTGCTGCCCCAGGCGCATCAAATCACAGGGGCAGTACCATTCATGTGTCACCAATCAATCAGGGAGAAAAAATAACTGTGTAGTACCATTGTTGTGTACAGGAAAGCTATATGTACTAGGCGGGAGTACCGCCGCTTTCCTTACTATATAAGGACTAAGCTTATTAGTTGTTAAATAGCCCCCTAGTCTAAACGAGGAATTCAGTATATGTGACTTATGTGGTTATCACAAAGTCCCAACCTGACTTGTCCCCCCTGTCCGTTGGATACCATCCCTGGAAATCCAACATGGCAGACCCGGGATCATCCTCTAGATTCCGGGGGCACATTGATATATATCCATAAAGTATGTCCATCCTCTCCCCGAGACTGATGGCTCAAAGGCCTGTCCATATGTAAATCCGAGCACATGGGTATAGCAACCAAACCATCCCAGGTTATCCAACATCACCTGTATATAATCAAGTGCCTGCATACAAATCAGAAAAGGAAAAAAGTGTCAAGGAAATCAATATATCCGTGCACCTGTGCAGAGAACAATCATATGACATGCAATGCATAAGACATGACCGTATAACCTGCTGTGCACAGAAACATGATCCCACCAATCTTGTTATAAAGACATCCTTTTCAAAAGAAAAAGCAACTAAAGTTGTATATAACAATAAGGTAAACGGTGTATATATATAGGTCCCATCATGATCCAGTGGATGAATCTTCCCTTTATTGTGGGTACACACAATATTCACCATAATCCTGAGGGTAATAAAAACAATGTATAAGAACACCTTGTTGTATAAACAAGGGGCACAACCACTTAAAACTCAACATAAGAGCAGGCGAGCAGAATCAAGAGCACAATCACCTAGGACAATAACCAGGGCCTATAATCAACATTTAATCCCTGTGGTCTTAAAGTATTTAGTTTAGCAATCCATCGCATCTCACATTTTTTGAGAAGGGCAAGTCTGTTCCCACCCCTCCGTGGTGTAGGGATATGGTCGACCAGCATATATTTAAGGTCCCGCTCCTTATGGTCCATGTCAGTAAAATGCTTCGGGACTGGAAGATCCATCCGTTTTTTACGGATGGTGTATCGATGTTGATTGATTCTACTTTTAAAATCCAGTGAAGTTTCCCCAATGTATAATAACTGACATGGACACCAAAGGATGTATATAACAAAAGAGGATTCACATGTCAAAAAGTGCTTGATGTAGTGCTTCTCCTGCGTACGTGGATGCAGAAAAAAACTGCCTTTTTGCATGTATCGACAATTAATACAATTTAAGCATGGAAAGCTACCCAATTTGGGACTGCGCAGAAAGGTTTGGCCCAACTCCTTTTGTGTACCTATGTCAGTAAGAATCAATCTGTCTTTAAGGTTCCTAGTTCTTTTGTATGACATGAGGGGAGGGAGATGAAATTCCTCAATCCCCTCATGACCACTTTTCAAAAATGTCATCTATGTATCGCCACCACTTCAGAACATGTTCTGAAGTGGTGGCGATACATAGATGACATTTTTTTGATTTGGACAGGTTCAGAGGAGGCTCTTATGGAGTTTTTTCAATTTCTGAATACTATTGATTCCGATATTAAATTTACGTTGGAACACTCATGATGGGACCTATATATATACACCGTTTACCTTATTGTTATATACAACGTTAGTTACTTTTTCTTTTGAAAAGGATGTCTTTATAACAAGATTGGTGGGATCATGTTTCTGTGCACAGCAGGTTATACGGTCATGTCTTATGCATTGCATGACATATGATTGTTCTCTGCACAGGTGCACGGATATATTGATTTCCTTGACACTTTTTTTCCTTTTCTGATTTGTATGCAGGCACTTGATTATATACAGGTGATGTTGGATAACCTGGGATGGTTTGGTTGCTATACCCATGTGCTCGGATTTACATATGGACAGGCCTTTGAGCCATCAGTCTCGGGGAGAGGATTGACATACTTTATGGATATATATCAATGTGCCCCCGGAATCTAGAGGATGATCCCGGGTCTGCCATGTTGGATTTCCAGGGATGGTATCCAACGGACAGGGGGGACAAGTCAGGTTGGGACTTTGTGATAACCACATAAGTCACATATACTGAATTCCTCGTTTAGACTAGGGGGCTATTTAACAACTAATAAACTTAGTCCTTATATAGTAAGGAAAGCGGCGGTACTCCCGCCTAGTACATATAGCTTTCCTGTACACAACAATGGTACTTCCAGTTGTACACAGTTATTTTTTCTCCCTGATTGATTGGTGACACATGAATGGTACTGCCCCTGTGATTTGATGCGCCTGGGGCAGCAATGATCCTATGCCGGGTGCCCACGCTGCCATATGTACTCCGCTACTTTTTATGCCTGCTTACATAATCTTATGTTTTTAAGACGACATATTTCTTTATACTTTGGATATTCATAACTTACCTTAGGTGCTATATATATGTCCCCTATAATGATTTTTGGAAATAGAGCTATTTAATCATGCTTTCCTATGTGTTTTGAATACCACTGAACACTTGAATCTTTAAGTTCGTCTATTCCGATCATGTGACATACTGAAGCACATGACCGGAAGATTTACTTGAACACATGACCGGAGGAGTGATCACATGCTGTGATCACATGCTCACAGGTCCTGTGACATGCGCACTACATCGAATGACCAGAATGGGTGATCATGTGATCGGAATCCCCAGGAAGGTCCTGAGACATGCGCATTGGTATGTCTGAGACGCCGTGACCCATGTGTTTTGACTCCATCGCACACTCCTGTGATCTTACTCATCATTCCACTGAGGTACACCTGCACATTTTGGTTATCATAATGACATACACCTGAATTATAAATAGGTAGAAAAACGACTGGCACTCACTATGTGGTACACATCAAACAACTATTTATTAACCGCCCACTCAACAATGGAGTGATAGCAGCAATGCATGCAGTTAAAACAACATTACAATTAAAATAATAATGGTCAATAAAAAAGGTCAATAAAAAACCCCCTAAAAAGAATAAAATACAATGCTCTGGTTATATATATACAGAAACGCATACGTAGAAATAGGGTCTCCTGAAGATATATAGAACTGTGTATATAGCAACACTGTCAATTTGCAGTGTGTATCCTAATAAGTCGTATTGGGGATACTGTCTCTTTAAATGGAAAATGTTGCCAAGTCCATTAGTATCCTGCCCAGTGTCCACAGTATGTTGGCTCAATTGATCCGGATCCAATAAAATCCACAAACTGCAATGACTTATAATATTGGTGCTGCTGGGGGATGCTGTTTCCCTGTGTATAATATTGTCTTCAGCAGTCCTTTAGCCGGCTTATATTGCGGCCTTCAATAGCTTAACATAGAATCTATTGGAGGGAGATGTCGCTTACCCCTATAGACGAGTCTTCAGCCGTCAGGTTTGGCCGCTCGCTGCACCGCTCACTCTCGGCGTCCTCGCACTCTGGTATTGGACACGTGGTATCCCAGAGGTATCGCGGGACTTGGAAACTTACTTCCGGTATTCCTGTGAGAAGGTGCTTTAGGTAAGATGAAAAAATGGAGCGCTCCACTTATGAAGAATGATCTAAATCTTTTCGATCATATCCAGAATATTGCTGTAGACAGGGATATAACGCTAAACGCGTTTCGAAGACTTCCGTCCTCTTCCTCAGTAGCTATATCCCTGTTGAAACGTCATCCCCTTTTATATCGTCACAAGCAGTCCACAAAATCTGGGCTGGAATCTCTTATTTGAATGATGTGGTTTTCGTGCGTTTTTGATGCGGTTTTAAAAAACGCATATGCATTTTTTGTTGTATTTGAACCGCAACCTCTTGATAAGTACTTATGACCCCAAAACACGATAGTAATACAACCTTAAATATATAAATAATCTACAAAATATGAAAATATGTTAAAAATATAATATAGGAAGTACATATTAATTAATAGACAGATGAAGACAAGATGATAGTTCATAAAAAAGACTTTAGTGTATAAAAGGACGTCATCCTGTATATCTTATATTCTAATGTAATTGGAGGTAGTAAAAGGGGAGGTGGGCCCATCATCAAGAGGGGATCACACTGCCGATAAACGGACAAAATGTGATCCCTAATTGATCCATCCTATAGGAAACCAAAAATTTCCAGTTCCGCATTTAACCCGGCTGGCATCAGGCTTCCGAAATTGTAGATTTGCTTGGATTCTGCCCTTGACATCCGCTCAATGTGGTTTCCACCCCTTCAGTGTTTATCTATTTTTTCTAAAGCCACAAAGGACAAGCCTGTAGGGTCTTGTCCGTGGGCTTCTTTGAAGTGCCTTGAGAGTGAGTGTTTATCGTATCCTTTCTTAATGTTAGAGATGTGTTTGGATATCCTCACTCTCAAGGCCCTCTTAGTCCGTCCAATATATTGTCTTGAACACGGACATTGAACTAAATAAATCACACTCACAGAATCACACGTGAGGAAGTGTTCTATCTCCCACTCAAAAGCATTTTGTGTAGAAGAAACCTTCTTGGTGTTTCTTGGAATTTTAGTAGTTTTACAACAGATACACTGACCACATTTATAGAAACCTTTCAAGTTAGTCAGTCTTCCAGCATTTGATATTTTTGTCTTTATAGTCTTAATCGAAGGGGCTACTTTTATCCCTGAATTGGCCGCCCTCGTGTATATTATTTGTGGTCTTGAAGGTATTAACCTCCCTATTACTTTATCTTGCAGAAGGTGGTGCCAATGCCGTTTAATAATTTCTTCCACTTTCTTCCTTTGTGTTATATAGGGAAGGATAATCCTAAATTGGGAGTCTATCTCATTCTGTTCTACTGTTTTTACAGTCAATAGTGAACTCCTCGGTAGCTTCCTAACTTTTTCCAATGACCCTTCTAGTATGTTACTCGGATATTATTTGGCCAGGAATTTGTCTCTCAAATGTAAGGCTTCCACTTCAAACTGGGCCTCTTCGGTACAGTTCCGTTTCAATCTACGGAACTGTCCGAAGGGTACATTTAATAATCAGCTTGGCAAGTGGCAGCTGGAGTGTAAAATCAATGCATTCCTGGCCGAGGGTTTTTGGTATGTCTTACAGATGTACTTATCGGCTACTCTCGTAATCGCCAAATCTAAAAATTAAATTTCTATCATATTAGTGCTTCGGGTAAAAACCAAATTCAGATTGTTTCCATTCAGTTCCACTATAAATTTCTTAAGACTATCTTGATCCCTTCCAAATTAAAAGAACATCGTCTATATAACGTCGCCAGAGCACCAGGTCGCCCCCCCTATGCAAATCAATGGTTGCCCGCTCCCATTGTGCTAGGAACAGGTTTGCATAGCTGGGGGCAAACCTGGTGTCCATGGCCGTTCCTCTAGTCTGTAGATAAAAACTTCCTTCAAAGTAAAAATAGTTATTTTGTAAGATGTGTTCAATCCCTTCTAAAATGAAATCTAATTGTTGTTTTTTCATTGTCTTGCTATCCTCCAATTGTGCTCTGATGGCTCTTATCCCAGCCTCATGGTCTATTACTTTATTTTGCAATGATAACACTGCTGTTATTATAATTTTTTTAATATATCACTTCAAATGCTTGTAATTTACTCATTGATTGTTTGATTATGCCAATGTGTTTAAATATGTACTATGCACTGCCCACTATGTCACTGCTTGAGAAAAATCCCATTGAGAGGATTGAAACGTCGCATACTTGGTGATTAAAGCTTCTTTTACTTCTTCACTACTTGGATGTGCTGCGGATTTCATTTATTCTGTATAAACATATAAGCTATATTAGCAACCTAGGACAGGTCTTAGCTGGCCAGCTACACCCCTAGTGTGCCAGTACAAATCATATTCCCTTATAATGTGTGCCAGTACAAAAATACCTGCTTATAATGTGCTCCAGTAACAAATACCCCCTTTTATTGTGTGGCAGCGCAAAAAATACCTGCTAAACTTTCAGATCAGACCCCCATATCAGGTCTTCAGATCAGACTCTCATATCAGACACCCATATAACATCCTCAGACCCCCATCTCAGATCCCCAGACCCCAATATCATATCCTCAGACCCTCATATAAAACCTTAGATGAGACTCCCATCAGACCTTCATGTTCAATCTCCTCTTCCCTCGATATCAGACCCCCTTTAGACCTCCATGTCAGAACCCCATATCAGACCTCAGATCAGACCCCCATGTCAGACCTCAGGTCAGATCCCCATTAGACCTCCATGTGAAACCCCCATATAAGACCTCAGATCAGACCCCCTTTAAACCTCCATGTCAGACACCAACATCAGACCTCAGATCAGGACTCCATGGCAGAACCCTTCCCATGTCATACCCCCATAAAACCTCCAAATCAGACCCTGCAGGTATAAGACCTCAGATCAGCAGTTAAAATAAATAAATAAATTAACTTCTCCTGCTCGGCCACCACTCTCTAGGTCAGGTGTTATCTCCTGCATTCTTCACTCCTGATCTTCTCTGTGCTGCACTGCTCTGTCACCTACCTTCCTGCAGAGTCAGGCCATAGTGCACGCAATATGTCCTGACACTGTACGAAATCAGGACAGTGCAGCGCCACCAGGGTCGACCTTAGGATAATTGGTGCCCTGTGCCGCAAAACAAATCACTACATAGACTATACAGTGGGGGAAATAATTATTTGACCCCTCACTGATTTTGTAAGTTTGTCCAATGACAAAGAAATGAAAAGTCTCAGAACAGTATCATTTCAATGGTAGGTTTATTGTAACAGTGGCAGATAGCACATCAAAAGGAAAATCGAAAAAATAACTTTAAATAAAAGATAGCAACTGATTTGCATTTCATTGAGTGAAATAAGTATTTGAACCCCTACCAACCATTAAGAGTTCTGGCTCCCACAGAGTGGTTAGACACTTCTACTCAATTAGTCACCCTCATTAAGGACACCTGTCTTAACTAGTCACCTGTATAAAAGACACCTGTCCACAGAATCAATCAATCAAGCAGACTCCAAACTCTCCAACATGGGAAAGACCAAAGAGCTGTCCAAGGATGTCAGAGACAAAATTGTAGACCTGCACAAGGCTGGAATGGGCTACAAAACCATTAGCAAGAAGCTGGGAGAGAAGGTGACAACTGTTGGTGCGATTGTTCGAAAATGGAAGGAGCACAAAATGAACATCAATCGACCTCGCTCTGGGGCTCCACGCAAGATCTCACCTCGTGGGGTGTCAATGGTTCTGAGAAAGGTGAAAAAGCATCCTAGAACTACACGGGAGGAGTTAGTTAATGACCTCAAATTAGCAGGGACCACAGTCACCAAGAAAACCATTGGAAACACATTACACCGCAATGGATTAAAATCCTGCAGGGCTCGCAAGGTCCCCCTGCTCAGGAAGGCACATGTGCAGGCCCGTCTGAAGTTTGCCAATGAACACCTGAATGATTCAGAGAGTGACTGGGAGAAGGTGCTGTGGTCTGATGAGACCAAAATAGAGCTCTTTGGCATTAACTCAACTCGCTGTGTTTGGAGGAAGAAAAATGCTGCCTATGACCCCCAAAACACCGTCCCCACCGTCAAGCATGGGGGTGGAAACATTTTGCTTTGGGGGTGTTTTTCTGCTAAGGGCACAGGACAACTTATTCGCATAAACGGGAAAATGGACGGAGCCATGTATCGTGAAATCCTGAGCGACAACCTCCTTCCCTCTGCCAGGAAACTGAAAATGGGTCGTGGATGGGTGTTCCAGCACGACAATGACCCAAAACATACAGCAAAGGCAACAAAGGAGTGGCTCAAGAAGAAGCACATTAAGGTCATGGAGGGGCCTAGTCAGTCTCCAGACCTTAATCCAATCGAAAACCTATGGAGGGAGCTCAAGCTCAGAGTTGCACAGAGACAGCCTCGAAACCTTAGGGATTTAGAGATGATCTGCAAAGAGGAGTGGACCAACATTCCTCCTAAAATGTGCGCAAACTTGGTCATCAATTACAAGAAACGTTTGACCTCTGTGCTTGCAAACAAGGGTTTTTCCACCAAGTATTAAGTCTTTTTTTGTTAGAGGGTTCAAATACTTATTTCACTCAATGAAATGCAAATCAGTTGCTATCTTTTATTTAACCACCTCCGGACCGCCTAACGCAGGATCGCGTTCCGGAGGTGGCAGCCCTGCGCACAGTCACGCATATACGCGTCATCTCGCGAGACGCGAGATTTCCTGTGAACGCGCGCACACAGGCGCGCGCGCTCACAGGAACGGAAGGTAAGAGAGTTGATCTCCAGCCTGCCAGCGGCGATCGTTCGCTGGCAGGCTGGAGATGTGTTTTTTTTAACCCCTAACAGGTATATTAGACGCTGTTTTTATAACAGCGTCTAATATACCTGCTACCTGGTCCTCTGGTGGTCCCCTTTGTTTGGATCGACCACCAGAGGACACAGGTAGCTCAGTAAAGTAGCACCAAGCACCACTACACTACACTACACCCCCCCCCCGTCACTTATTAACCCCTTATTAGTCCCTGATCACCCCTAATCACCCCTGATCACCCCATATAGACTCCCTGATCACCCCCCTGTCATTGATTACCCCCCTGTCATTGATCAACCCCCTGTAAAGCTCCATTCAGACGTCCGCATGATTTTTACGGATCCACTGATAGATGGATCGGATCCGCAAAACGCATCCGGACGTCTGAATGAAGCCTTACAGGGGCGTGATCAATGACTGTGGTGATCACCCCATATAGACTCCCTGATCACCCCCCTGTCATTGATTACCCCCCTGTCATTGATTACCCCCCTGTAAAGCTCCATTCAGACGTCCGCATGATTTTTACGGATCCACTGATAGATGGATCGGATCCGCAAAACGCATCCGGACGTCTGAATGAAGCCTTACAGGGGCATGATCAATGACTGTGGTGATCACCCCATATAGACTCCCTGATCACCCCCCTGTAAAGCTCCATTCAGATGTCCGCATGATTTTTACGGATGCACTGATACATGGATCGGATCCGCAAAACGCATCCGGTCGTCTGAATGAAGCCTTACAGGGGCATGATCAATGACTGTGGTGATCACCCCCCTGTCATTGATTACCCCCCTGTAAAGCTCCATTCAGATGTCCGCATGATTTTTACGGATGCACTGATAGATGGATCGGATCCGCAAAACGCATCCGGACGTCTGAATGAAGCCTTACAGGGGCGTGATCAATGACTGTGGTGATCACCCCATATAGACTCCCTGATCACCCCCCTGTCATTGATTACCCCCCTGTAAAGCTCCATTCAGACGTCCGCATGATTTTTACGGATGCACTGATAGATGGATCGGATCCGCAAAACGCATCCGGACGTCTGAATGAAGCCTTACAGGGGCGTGATCAATGACTGTGGTGATCACCCCATATAGACTCCCTGATCACCCCCCTGTCATTGATTACCCCCCTGTCATTGATTACCCCCCTGTAAAGCTCCATTCAGATGTCCGCATGATTTTTACGGATGCACTGATAGATGGATCGGATCCGCAAAACGCATCCGGACGTCTGAATGAAGCCTTACACGGGCGTGATCAATGACTGTGGTTATCACCCCATATAGACTCCCTGATCACCCCCCTGTCATTGATCACCCCCCTGTCATTGATCACCCCCCTGTCATTGATCAACCCCCCTGTCATTGATCAACCCCCCTGTCATTGATCACCCCTCTGTAAGGCTCCATTCAGATATTTTTTTGGCCCAAGTTAGCGGAATTTTTTTTTTTTTTTTCTTACAAAGTCTCATATTCCACTAACTTGTGTCAAAAAATAAAATCTCACATGAACTCACCATACCCCTCACGGAATCCAAATGCGTAAAATTTTTTAGACATTTATATTCCAGACTTCTTCTCACGCTTTAGGGCCCCTAGAATGCCAGGGCAGTATAAATACCCCACATGTGACCCCATTTCGGAAAGAAGACACCCCCAGGTATTCCGTGAGGGGCATATTGAGTCCATGAAAGATTGAAATTTTTGTCCCAAGTTAGCGGAACGGGAGACTTTGTGAGAAAAAAATAAAAAATATCAATTTCCGCTAACTTGTGCCAAAAAAAAAAAATTTCTATGAACTCGCCATGCCCCTCATTGAATACCTTGGGGTGTCTTCTTTCCAAAATGGGGTCACATGTGGGGTATTTATACTGCCCTGGCATTCTAGGGGCCCCAAAGCGTGAGAAGAAGTCTGGTATCCAAATGTCTAAAAATGCCCTCCTAAAAGGAATTTGGGCACCTTTGCCCACCTAGGCTGCAAAAAAGTGTCACACATGTGGTATCTCCGTATTCAGGAGACGTTGGGGAATGTGTTTTGGGGTGTCATTTTACATATACCCATGCTGGGTGAGAGAAATATCTTGGTCAAATGCCAACTTTGTATAAAAAAATGGGAAAAGTTGTCTTTTGCCAAGATATTTCTCTCACCCAGCAAGGGTATATGTAAAATGACACCCCAAAACACATTCCCCAACTTCTCCTGAATACGGCGATACCACATGTGTGACACTTTTTTGCAGCCTAGGTGGGCAAAGGGGCCCATATTCCAAAGAGCACCTTTAGGATTTCACAGGTCATTTACCTACTTACCACACATTAGGGCCCCTGGAAAATGCCAGGGCAGTATAACTACCCCACAAGTGACCCCATTTTGGAAAGAAGACACCCCAAGGTATTCCGTGAGGGGCATGGCGAGTTCCTAGAATTTTTTATTTTTTGTCACAAGTTAGTGGAAAATGCTTATTTTTTTTTTTTTTTTCATACAAAGTCTCATATTCCACTAACTTGTGACAAAAAATAAAAAGTTCCATGAACTCACTATGCCCATCAGCGAATACCTTGGGGTCTCTTCTTTCCAAAATGGGGTCACTTGTGGGGTAGTTATACTGCCCTGGCATTCTAGGGGCCCAAATGTGTGGTAAGGAGTTTGAAATCAAATTCTGTAAAAAATGACCTTTGAAATCCGAAAGGTGCTCTTTTGAATATGGGCCCCTTTGCCCACCTAGGCTGCAAAAAAGTGTCACACATCTGGTATCTCCGTAATCGGGAGAAGTTGGGGAATGTGTTTTGGGGTGTCATTTTACATATACCCATGCTGGGTGAGAGAAATATCTTGGCAAAAGACAACTTTTCCCATTTTTTTATACAAAGTTGGCATTTGACCAAGATATTTATCTCACCCAGCATGGGTATATGTAAAAAGACACCCCAAAACACATTCCTCAACTTCTCCTGAGTACGGAGATACCAGATGTGTGACACTTTTTTGCAGCCTAGGGGGGCAAAGGGGCCCACATTCCAAAGAGCACCTTTCGGATTTCACAGGTCATTTACCTACTTACCACACATTTGGGCCCCTAGAATGCCAGGGCAGTATAACTACCCCACAAGTGACCCCATTTTGGAAAGAAGAGACCCCAAGGTATTCGCTGATGGGCATAGTGAGTTCATGGAAGTTTTTATTTTTTGTCACAAGTTTGTGGAATATGAGACTTTGTATGAAAAAAAAAAAAAAAAAAAAAAAATCATCATTTTCCACTAACTTGTGACAAAAAATAAAAAATTCTAGGAACTCGCCATGCCCCTCACGGAATACCTTGGGGTGTCTTCTTTCCAAAATGGGGTCACTTGTGGGGTAGTTATACTGCCCTGGTATTCTAGGGGCCCAAATGTGTGGTAAGGAGTTTGAAATCAAATTCAGGAAAAAATGAGGAGTGAAATCCGAAAGGTGCTCTTTGGAATATGGGCCCCTTTGCCCACCTAGGCTGCAAAAAAGCGTCACACATCTGGTATCCCCGTACTCAGGAGAAGTTGAGGAATGTGTTTTGGGGTGTCTTTTTACATATACCCATACTGGGTGAGATAAATATCTTGGTCAAATGACAACTTTGTATAAAAAAATGGGAAAAGTTGTCTTTTGCCAAGATATTTCTCTCACCCAGCATGGGTATATATAAAATGACACCCCAAAACACATTCCCCACCTTCTCCTGAGTACGGAGATACCAGATGTGTGACACTTTTTTGCAGCCTAGGTGGGCAAAGGGGCCCATATTCCAAAGAGCACCTTTCGGATTTCACAGGTCATTTTTTACTGAATTTGATTTCAAACTCCTTACCACACATTTGGGCCCCTAGAATGCCAGGGCAGTATAACTACCCCACAAGTGACCCCATTTTGGAAAGAAGAGACCCCAAGGTATTCGCTGATGGGCATAGTGAGTTCATAGAACTTTTTATTTTTTGTCACAAGTTAGTGGAATATGAGACTTTGTAAGAAAAAAAAAAAAAAAAAAAAAAAAATCATCATTTTCCGCTAACTTGTGACAAAAAAAAAAAAGTTCTATGAACTCACTATGCCCATCAGCGAATACCTTAGGGTGTGTACTTTCAGAAATGGGGTCATTTGTGGGGTGTTTGTACTGTCTGGCCATTGTAGAACCTCAGGAAACATGACAGGTGCTCAGAAAGTCAGAGCGGCTTCAAAAAGCGGAAATTCACATTTTTGTACCATAGTTTGTAAACGCTATAACTTTTACCCAAACCATTTTTTTTTTACCCAAACATTTTTTTTTTATCAAAGACATGTAGAACTATAAATTTAGAGCAAAATTTCTATATGGATCTCGTTTTTTTTGCAAAATTTTACAACTGAAAGTGAAAAATGTCATTTTTTTGCAAAAAAATCGTTAAATTTCGATTAATAACAAAAAAAGTAAAAATGTCAGCAGCAATGAAATACCACCAAATGAAAGCTCTATTAGTGAGAAGAAAAGGAGGTAAAATTCATTTGGGTGGTAAGTTGCATGACCGAGCAATAAACGGTGAAAGTAGTGTAGGTCAGAAGTGTAAAAAGTGGCCTGGTCTTTCAGGGTGTTTAAGCACTGGGGGCTGAGGTGGTTAAAGTTATTTTTTCGATTTTCCTTTTGATGTGCTATCTGCCACTGTTACAATAAACCTACCATTGAAATGATACTGTTCTGAGACTTTTCATTTCTTTGTCATTGGACAAACTTACAAAATCAGTGAGGGGTCAAATAATTATTTCCCCCACTGTATTTACCCTACACACACAACCTAAATAGAATATACTTATCCTATATACATAAACTATATAGAAAACACTTTCCCTATACCCACTATATAGACTATACCAACCATATACACATTATATACACACACACTGCAAAATATAGAGGACACCCTATATACACACACAAACACCACACAATATAGAGGACACCCTATATACACACACCCCACACAATAGAGAGGACACCCTATACACACACACACACACACCACACAATATAGAGGACATCCTATATACACACACACTGCACTATATAGAGGGCATCCTATATAGACACACTGTAGTATATAGAGGACACCCTATATACACACAGTGCACTATATAAAGGACACCCTATATAAACACTATATATACTACACTTTCCGTATAAGCACTATATAGACTACACTAACCGTATACACATTATATAGAGGGCAACCTTTACACACACTCCCGTAAATAGATGACACCCTAAACACACACCACACATTATATAAAGGACACCCTACATATACACATGACTCCTATACCCATAGCACACACTATACAGATGACCCCTATATACACACCCCACACAATAAATACATGACACCCCATTTACTATAGAGATGAACCCCATATACACACATACTATAGAGATGACCCCTATAAACACATCATGCACATAGAGGTGACCCCTTTACACAAATCACACAGATTATGCAATAAAAGAGAGAAAACACAGCCGGCACTACTACGTGCGGTATGGTGCAAGTAACTTTCTCTCAGCAACCATGCAAATAATCGAGTGGTGCTCAGCCAAACAAAAGATCAATGGCATCATAAAAAGAAGTAGAAAAAAAGAATAAAGGCGCAACTGTTGTGCCTTTTTTTCTGCAAATTGTGACCCGCGCGCTGGACATTTACATTGCGAACGGTCTCACCTCTGGGCTTTAATGAACAGCTCAATTTTAGTTGTTTCATTTAACATCTCCACAGTACCATATCTGGGCCCTGAATAGTAAGGGACCTTTGAATCAATGTTAAACCCCGCCACAATATACTTGCTACTATCCTTCTGTTACCCCCCTACTGTTTTGTTTTTGTTTTTGTTATTGCCTAAAAAGTCTCGATTTTACTATCAATGAGCAGACTTAGCTCTCTGGTGCCCGTTTAAGCTCCTTTCCAGGCATGTGCTCTGCATGTATATTGGGGGCACCATATTCAAGTAATCCTTTCCCTGTGTGGAATCTATGCTATAAATGCCACATTAAACATACGCTACTTCATATCCGAAGATGCGCATCCGATCGAAACCGGGATGCGTCCCCGTCGCCCGGCAACCAGGTCTGATTAGCATCTCGCATCTATCTGCGAGATGCAGCGCACTGACGTCATCCTACGTCCGTGCGCTCCAAGTTAAAAAACCGCCCCCCTACAGCGCATGCGCGAGTACGTCCAGCGCTGCGCTCCGGAGGCGTGGTTTTAGAGCCAAGCCTCGTTCTCAAGGCTGGCTCCGGAGATCCTCTGTGCGCATGCGCGGTTGAACTAAGCGCCGCACAATGCAGGTATATCCGGAAGCCAAGCCTCGGTTTGGGGGCAGGTATTAGATTTAAACTCGAACAGGCACCGATGTCATTGCTGACCACATCGGGCCCAGAGCAGGGTGGATACTATCTATTTTTCCACCATGTGCAGCAGCTTGTCAGGATTTTCCTTTTTGAGCATTATCAGTCCTCAAAGCCTGCAACCTGTGCAATAAGGAAGCACATGACACATCATCTGTGAATCCTTCCATTTTTTACCGCCCAGCTCCCTGCTGTTTCCCCTGATGAGTCTTACGCTCACCCGTAAGTGAAACATGCATGTAGGGATCTTCCAGGAGAGGGCTATTTAGGGTCTCCAATTCCAGGGTTAGGTTCCAGACGGGACACCCTTGTTCTAGTGGGTGTACCGTAGTTAACTTTAGGGCTAGTGTAGGACCCCATTAGAGCAACACTAGGGACTCATAGGCCGGACCCCTTCTCGTGTGCAGCACCATCAATACCAAGGACCTATCATTGATCCGAGAGGTAACTGCGGCACAATTGGAGTTGCCCAACTACGCGGTAGGACAAACTGGTTATTATCATACGTGTCCCGCCGTGCACCACTCCATCTCTCTTTTTGTTCTATCTAAGTTCATGATGTGTGCGCTTTAATTTCGTTTGGAGTCACCTATACTCTAATGTCATATGTGATGTGACACGATTGAAGCTACACATCTATTTGTTTGAGATTCTATCTATATCCATTCATGTAAGGGGCTATTTTTCTAAAAAGCTATAATTAAAAGTTAAGTTTTAATATCCTAAAGATTAGATCACTCATACCAGACATTCCTAATAATACAGGTGGTCCTTAAAAATATATCATATATTATATATACATTCTTTTGTTATTTGATTTGTATTTGGCATGGCAGGTTTCTTGGCTGGTGGCCTCAATACTGAGCTATGGTTGGACGAAGCTAGGGAAGTTTTTTTCTGACAAATCCTATGTACAGAAGAAATTTATCCCATCCTTCAAGACTGCATTTAAAGAACTAAGTAGGCTTTATAAAGATCATCTTTCAAGCTGGTGGGAGGTCCAAAGTCTTGAAAATTATATCAAGCGTGGTATTGTCCCTAGAGGCTTGAGAATCTCATTGGTTCCCGTCAATAAACAAAGGAGTCCCGGATTTAGTAATCGCTGGGAGCAATTGGCCACTGCCAGTTCTTTGAAATTTATGAACTTACTCCTTGAGGAGGAGAAAATTAATTTAGGGAACCTGAGTGAAAAGCTCAAAGCCCAGATTGAGGTCACAAAAACCTTTTCCCAAGACCCGGACTACAATAATCAAGAAAAACAATTACAAACCTCTATTGAAAAATACCAGTATTTTCTAAGGGAGAGAAAAACATAGGCAGTTCACGAAAGATCTTGCAGAATTCAAAGAAAATAAGGCCTACACGGTTTTGAAAGAGAAACCCATTGTCAGGGAGACCGGATCAGACTATTCTACCACTGAGACTGATCTCTCTGACGGGGAACGGGATCAAATCGGGACACCCACAAGGGCCAAAAACAAGAACCAATATAGGAGAGGAGGAAGAGGAAGAAATCAACCCTCCCATTTTTTAGACCAAGGGGTCACATACCCACTGAGGAATCGATCCAAGACACGGGATCAGCAGGCCCCAAAATAATTAATCTATCTCGTCGAACACTCAGTGCCATTGAAATGACTGTGCTTAGCAAGGGCCTATCCTTTGTTCCAACACGTCGGTTCGATGCCTTCTCGTGGACTAAAGATTTGCAACTATTCATGCGTAAACTGAGATGGCATAAATTCTTTAAAAACAAGGAGAAACGACAGTGTTTGGAACTAGGGATACCTACAGACATGCTTCCCGATGTTAGATTGTTGGACAGCCTGGGAGAGGGAGATATCAGCCAGCAAGGGGAGGGACCCTTCACAGCACTTAAAAATAGGAGCATGAAAATGCCACCCCCCAGTGACATATCCTGTCTAGATGTTTTCTCCCAGCTTGTAACAGCTGACTTTTCATCAATCAGCCCGTCTACTCCTACGTCTAACTGTACAAGGGAAGAGTGGGAAGCCATTACTGCCTTAAGGAAGGACTCCACAATTACCGTCAAGCCATCCAACAAAGGGGGCAACACGGTAGTCATGGATTCAGATGATTATAAACTGATGTGCGAACAACTACTTAAAGATAAAAAAGGTTATGAGATACATTCCTCGAATCCAACCGAGCAGTATCTCCTTGAATTAAAAAATATCCTCCAGGATGCTAGATCCCAGAAATTGATCTCTCAGGAGGAACAAAATTTTCTGTTTCCAAAATCCCCGGTACTTGCAACATTTTATAGTTTACCCAAAATCCACAAGGGCACCAATCCACTCAAAGGAAGGCCAATCGTATCTGGAATTGGCAGTATCTGCCAGAACATCGGAATCTATATTGATAAGATTCTCATGCCTTTTGTGGTGTCCCTCCCGTCTTACATCAGGGACACCATGGACCTCCAGTAAGAAATACCCCCTTTTATTGTGTGGCAGCGCAAAAAATACCTGCTAAACTTTCAGATCAGACCCCCATATCAGGTCTTCAGATCAGACTCTCATATCAGACACCCATATTACATCCTCAGACCCCCATCTCAGATCCCCAGACCCCAATATCATATCCTCAGACCCTCATATCAAACCTGAGATGAGACTCCCATCAGACCTTCATGTTCAATCTCCTCTTCCCTCGATATCAGACCTCCCTTAGACCTCCATGTCAGAACCCCATATCAGACCTCAGATCAGACCCCCATGTCAGACCTCAGGTCAGATCCCCATTAGACCTCCATGTGAAACCCCCATATAAGACCTCAGATCAGACCCCCTTTAGACCTCCATGTCAGACACCAACATCAGACCTCAGATCAGGACTCCATGGCAGAACCCTTCCCATGTCATACACCCATAAAACCTCCAAATCAGACCCTGCAAGTATAAGACCTCAGATCAGCAGTTAAAATAAATAAATGACCTTCTCCTGCTCCGCCACCACTCTCTAGGTCAGGTGTTATCTCCTGCATTCTTCACTCCTGATCTTCTCTGTGCTGCACTGCTCTGTCACCTACCTTCCTGCAGAGTCAGGCCATAGTGCACGCAATATGTCCTGACACTGTACGAAATCAGGACAGTGCAGCGCCACCAGGGTCGACCTTAGGATAATTGGTGCCCTGTGCAACAAAACAAATCACTACATAGACTATATTTACCCTACACACACAACCTAAATAGAATATACTTATCCTATATACATAAACTATATAGAAAACACTTTCCCTATACCCACTATATAGACTACACCAACCATATACACATTATATACACACACACCGCACAATATAGAGGACACCCTATATACACACACAAACACCACACAATATAGAGGACACCCTATATACACCCCCCCCCCACACAATATAGAGGACACCCTATACACACCACACAATATAGAGGACATCCTATATACACACACACTGCACTATATAGAGGGCATCCTATATAGACACACTGCAGTATATAGAGGACACCCTATATACACACAGTGCACTATATAGAGGACACCCTATATAAACACTCTATATACTACACTTTCCCTATAAGCACTATATAGACTACACTGACGGTATACACATTATATAGAGGACAACCTTTACACACCCTCCAGTAAATAGATGACACCCTAAACACACACCACACATTATATAAAGGACACCCTACATATACACACTATACACATGACTCCTATACCCATAGCACACACTATACAGATGACCCCTATATACACACCCCACACAATAAATACATGACACCCCATTTACTATAGAGATGAACCCCATATACACACATACTATAGAGATGACCACTATAAACACATCATGCACATAGAGGTGACCCCTTTACACAAATCACACAGATTATGCAATAAAAGAGAGAAAACACAGCCGGCACTACTACGTGCGGTATGGTGCAAGTAACTTTCTCTCAGCAACCATGCAAATAATCGAGTGGTGCTCAGCCAAACGAAAGATCAATGGCATCATAAAAAGAAGTAGAAAAAAAGAATAAAGGCGCAACTGTTGTGCCTTTTTTTTCTGCAAATTGTGACCCGCGCGCTGGACATTTATATTGCGAACGGTCTCACCTCTGGGCCTTAATGAACAGCTCAATTTTAGTTGTTTCATTTAACATCTCCACAGTACCATATCTGGGCCCTGAATAGTAAGGGACCTTTGAATCAATGTTAAACCCCGCCACAATATACTTGCTACTATCCTTCTGTTACCCCCCTACTGTTTTGTTTTTGTTTTTGTTATTGCCTAAAAAGTCTTGATTTTACTATCAATGAGCAGACTTAGCTCTCTGGTGCCCGTTTAAGCTCCTTTCCAGGCATGTGCTCTGCATGTATATTGGGGGCACCATATTCAAGTAATCCTTTCCCTGTGTGGAATCTATGCTATAAATGCCACATTAAACATACGCTACTTCATATCCGAAGATGCGCATCCGATCGAAACCGGGATGCGTCCCCGTCGCCCGGCAACCAGGTCTGATTAGCATCTCGCATCTATCTGCGAGATGCAGCGCACTGACGTCATCCTACGTCCGTGCGCTCCAAGTTAACAAACCGGCCCCCTACAGCGCATGCGCGAGTACGTCCAGCGCTGCGCTCCGGAGGCGTGGTTTTAGAGCCAAGCCTCGTTCTCAAGGCTGGCTCCGGAGATCCTCTGTGCGCATGCGCGGTTGAACTAAGCGCCGCACAATGGAGGTATATCCGGAAGCCAAGCCTCGGTTTGGGGGCAGGTATTAGATTTAAACTCGAACAGGCACCGATGTCATTGCTGACCACATCGGGCCCAGAGGGTGGATACTATCTATTTTTCCACCATGTGCAGCAGCTTGTCAGGCTTTTCCTTTTTGAGCATTATCAGTCCTCAAAGCCTGCAACCTGTGCAATAAGGAAGCACATGACACATCATCTGTGAATCCTTCCATTTTTTACCGCCCAGCTCCCTGCTGTTTCCCCTGATGAGTCTTACGCTCACCCGTAAGTCAAACATGCATGTAGGGATCTTCCAGGAGAGGGCTATTTAGGGTCTCCAATTCCAGGGTTAGGTTCCAGACGGGACACCCTTGTTCTAGTGGGGGTACCGTAGTTAACTTTAGGGCTAGTGTAGGACCCCATTAGGGCAACACTAGGGACTCATAGGCCGGACCCCTTCTCGTGTGCAGCACCATCAATACCAAGGACCTATCATTGATCCGAGAGGTAACTGCGGCACAATTGGAGTTGCCCAACTACGCGGTAGGACAAACTGGTTATTATCATACGGGTGCCGCCGTACACCACTCCATCTCTCTTTTTGTTCTATCTAAGTTCATGATGTGTGCGCTTTAATTTCGTTTGGAGTCACCTATACTCTAATGTCATATGTGATGTGACACTATTGAAGCTACACATCTATTTGTTTGATATTCTATCTATATCCATTCATGTAATGGGCTATTTTTCTAAAAAGCTATAATTAAAAGTTAAGTTTTAATATCCTAAAAATTCGATCACTCATACCAGACATTCCTAAAAATATATCATATATTATATATACATTCTTTTGTTATTTAAATTGTGACCCGCACCTGCTATGTTTTAACCCGAATAAAGCTACGACTTGATGAAGATTCGGTGAGTGCCGCCTTTCTTCTTTTTTCTTCTACTTTTTATTATCACACAGATTATGGTTGACCCCTATACACACATCACACACATAGAAATAACCCCTATACACACATTACACACTATGGAGATGACCCCTACACACACACACATAGAGATGACACCTACACACACATCACACACAGGGTGAGGACCCCCATGCACACATGTTTTTGACGGCTATACACACATAACACAAATAGAGATTACCCCTATACACACATCACACTACAGAGATGACCCCTACACACACATCACACACATAGAGATGATCCCTATACACACATCACAAACTATGGAGATGACGACTACACACACACGCACACAACACACACACACACATAGAGTGACCCCTTTACACACTATAGAGCTGACCCCTATAAACACATCACACAGTATATAGTTGACCCCTATACACACGTCACTCACATAGAGTTAACCCCTACACACACACCACACACACACATAGGGTGACCCTTATACCTAAATCACACACTATAGAGATAACCCAAGGGGGTAATTTTCACAAGCGTTTAATACAGAGAGAAGCCTTCTGGATACTTCAATTAAAAACAAGGTATCCAGCTGGTCTCAACTTAAAAAAGGAAATCATGTACTTATATTAGGATTTATCCATTGTGATGTGCATGATTTTTCTTTTCTTTTTCTATGTCTATTCTTTGTATGAGTCTATTTCCTGATTACAGACTTGCCATATTTAGTTTCTTTTGTTTTTAACATTGGGAATGACTATTCAGACCATGCGGTTTTTCCAGGGAGCGCTTTTTTCTTTTCTTTTTTCTTTTATCTTGCTGGGAACTTTTCCTCATGTATTGCTATCCCTGGAATCAGACCTGAGGGTCAGAACATTCATGTATTTTAAAGTGCACGTATATGGTTTTATTTAATGGTTGCAAGCCAATACACCAATGTTTGTTCCAGATTTTCCCAGCGTGGCATTTGTTTGGTGGATTTTCCAATCTACTACCTTCAATCACCACCTGGAGATGAGAGGAGTAGTGGGAGCTCACCTTTACAAATTTTGCCACCTGGAAATCTCTGGTCAGTCATGAATAAGAACATGTTTGTTCGAAATGCGTAGACGATCTTATGGGAACACTGGGGTGATGCTGTCACAGTATGGATCTGTGTTATTGTGAATAAAGGAACTTACAACGCTGTAATACTTTGATGCTGGATTCATCCTTATTGTTAGAAGTTACGTGGTCTTACCCAAGTCTCCGTGCATCAAGTAGGTCAACAAATGGGATAGAGGCAGCAGGTGAGCTGGATACCGGTTACTTTGTCTACAGATAACCCCTATACACTCATCATACATATAGAGAAGACCCCTATACACACAACACACACTATAGAGATGACCCCTACACACATCACACACATAAAGATGACCCCTATACACATATCACTTGCAATATAGATGACCTCTACACACACACACCACACACACACATAGAGGTGACCCCTATACACACATCACACACATAGAGGTGACCCCTATACACACATCACACAGTATATAGATGACCCCTATACTCACATCACACACATAGAGGTGACCCCTCTACACACATCACACAGTATATAGACAACCCCTATACTCACATCACACACATAGAGGTGACCCCTATACACACATCACACAGTATATAGATAACCCCTATACTCACATCACACACATAGAGGTGACCCCTCTACACACATCACACAGTATATAGATGACCCCTATACACACTACAGAGCTGACCTCTATACGAACATAACACACATAGAGATGACCCCTACACACACACACTACACACATAGAGATGACCCCTATACACACATCACACACACATGATGCCTATACACACATCACACCTATAGATATGACCACTACACACACACACACACAGAGATGAATCTTATACACACACCACACACTATAGAGATGACCCCTATACACACCACACACATTTAGATAACCGCTATGCACATATCACACACTATAGAGATGACCCTTGTATACACATCACACACATACAGATGACCCCTGTACACACATCACACACTACAAAGATGACCCCTATAGCTATGCCGGTGGCTTTAGTGCTACGTACAAATGTGTATAAAATGTATATGGTGTACGTAGGTAAATCTACTGTACTGTAAATGTAGCCTATGGGTAATTTATATACTGTATGGTGTATCATATATGGGTTTATATTGTATATGTGATTATGTGAGTGTAGTGTCTATATAGTGTGTTTAGATATGCATACCTCCCAACCATTCCGGATCTGGCATAACTACTGTGTGAGGGGCACAATGGAAACTAGGCAGGATTGGGACATGTACAGATAGACATTGGTTAGAGTTTTAGCTGTGGGCCAGCACTTTAAAAAATGTGTAGCGTCACGCTTTTCATTCCGCTGATAGGTTAGCTCCTTAGATTTTTTTAAAAGTTGGGCGGTATGTGTGTGTAGTGTATATATGGTGTATTTATGTCTGTATACTATGTATATGGTGTATTTATGTGTATGTGTGGATGTATATGTAAACGTGTCGTGAACACAGCGTGTATTGTGCTGTATTGACAGGTGGTTCTGTCTTGTTTCATCTGTCTCTTTATACTTCCCTTCACCACCTTTGGAGCCATTTGTACGGTAATATTACAATATGTCTTGGATTCCATATAAACCTGCACAGGATCCGTTTTTTCCTGTTCTTATGATGGCTCAGAAGAACAGAAAAATAATGGTGATGTGAAATCCCCCTTAGGCTACATGTATATGACAGTGAAAAGAAATGTAACTAAAAGCGGATCAACTGTCCACTTTTAATGGACCTTTTTTCACTGATGCCTTTCTGAGGAACGGATGTTAAAAACGGATCCATTCATTTGTATGGGGGCAGCCGATCAGTGAAAAAATGGACAACATAGAATATGTTCTATTTTTTGAAGTCCGTTTTTCACTGACTGTCAATAAAAACTTCAGTGTGAATAACCCCAGAGAGTACAATTGGTTTTAAAATGGACGATTGATGGTCGTTAAAAAAAAAAAAAAGTCGTGTGCATGAAGCCTAAGATTGTTTTTCATGGCCATTTTATATTCCTGCTTCCCCTGCTTGCCCCCATTAAGACATTACTGCCGCTGCTGCCCTGTATGTCTGCGGTCACAACTGTCTTGGGATCCCATTGTGATGTCACAGAATCTGTTGGAATGTACAGTCATGTGATGTTCCAGTGAGGAACTAGAAAGTCTCATTACATATGATGATGACCATGAAGAGTAAAATGCTGCCTGCTCTGTTCATGATTTTTATATTTATATCTGTGCAGACTGCTCCCATAAACAGAATAAGATATGAATCCTCAGAAGGGAATGAAAGAAGACCAGGTAAGTGCAATATCAGACATACACAGGATAATACACTGGGCAATGCTAGAATACGCAGATACATGATCTGATGGGAGTGATCCTAGTATTCATCCTAATAACATACAGATGAGAATAATCCTGTTCCCTCCATGCTGGATACCCTCACTACTAGATATTGCAAGAGAAGAGCAATAAGTGCTTGGCCAAGTTATAGTAAGCTTTCCTCCATTCCAGGAAACTGTATGAAATAAGAAATAATCCTAATCCCGCCTATTTCCCCTGCACCATTAATATCGCTACATCTCTGGTCCTTCTCCTATGTATACCAGACTGCAGTGGTGACACTGAGGTATACAGCACTTGACCGCTGCAGCCTATCACTGGCCTCTGTGGTTTCATGTCACATATCGCTGAGAACGGTGCTGGAGAGACAGGTGAATGTAGGATTATTTTTCATTTTATAGGATTTCCTGGCATGAGGCAAAGTTTACGATAACTCAGACAATCCAATTATCAGGATAATGACAGGAGATATGGGAAAAACATGTTACTTCTCAGTTTGTCATTATAGTTATTTTCCAATGTCTCTTGTTATTTTTTAGTGACGAAAGGAGATTTAATATTTGGGCCATGTTCAAAAACCTGCGGTAAGTATCTCAGATATGACTTTGACATTTCACCCTTACACACCAGGATGTAACTATACATCATTGCTCCATTATAAGGCCTCTTTCACACGGGCGTTGCGGGAACACCCGCGATTTTTCCGCGCGAGTGCAAAACATTGTAATGCGTTTTGCACTCGCGTGAGAAAAATCACGCATGTTTGGTACCCAAACCCGAACTTCTTCACAGAAGTTCGGGCTTGGGTTAGGTGTTGTGTAGATTTTATTATTTTCCCTTATAACATGGTTATAAGGGAAAATAATAGCATTCTGAATACAGAATGCTTAGTAGGTGATCAATTGAGGGTTAAAAAAATTTTAAAAAATAAACTCACCTTCTCCTCTTGTTCGCGTAGTTCCCGGTCTCTTCTTTACTACTCAAAAGATGAACTATCGGCTAGGACCTGTGGTGACGTCAGATCACATGCTCCAATCACATGGTCCATCACCATGGTGATGTACCATGTGATTGGAGCATGTGATCTAACGTCACCAAAGGTCCTTTAGCCGATAGTTCATCTTTTGAGAAGTAAACAGAGACCGGGAGCTACGCGAACAAGAGGAGAAGGTGAGTTAATTTTTTAATTTTTTTTTAACCCTCAATTGATCACCTACTATGCATTCTGTATTCAGAATGCTATTATTTTCCCTTATAACCATGTTATAAGGGAAAATAATACAGTTTATAGACTGTCACCTAGCAACCATGCGTGAAAATCGCACCGCATGCGCACTTGCTTGCGGATGCTTGCGATTTTCACGCAACCCCATTCACTTCTATGGGGCCTGCGTTGCGTGAAAAACGCTGAATATAGAGCATGCTGCGATTTTCACGCAACGCATAAGTGATGCGTGAAAATCACCGCTCATCTGAACAGCCCCATAGAAATGAATGGGTCGGTATTCAGTGCGGGTGCAATGCGTTCACCTCACGCATCGCATCCGCGCGGAATACTCGCCCGTGTGAAAGGGGCCTTAGAGTACTGTATGTGGTGGGCTGATATGCAGAACCCGCTCCATATACAGCAAGCGCCTGCTGTGTAATATAGCTGGCTCCTGACCACAATGATCGGGAACGGAGATAACCCTGTTTTGGAGAGAAGGCTTTGCCCTGTAGAAAGTAATTACATTACCTATTTAATAACAATTTTGGAGCATCTTTTCATAAAACTCTATGTTATATTGTTCCTCTATAGTTGAATGCATCCTTATTACCCCCATAATGTAGTTATGCCCCCACAGTAGTCATGTCCCCTCAGTGTTCCTACATAGTAGTTACGCCCTCTTAGATCTCCCACATAGTAGCCATGCCCCCTCAATGCCCCCAAATAGTAGTGAAGCCTCCTTAGTGCCTCCATTAGGCCCCTTTCACACGAGCGTGACGGATTAGGTCCGGATGCGTTCAGAGTGCGTTCAGTGAAACTCGCACTATTTTGCAAGCAAGTTCAGTCAGTTTTGTCTGCGATTGCGTTCAGTTGTTCAGTTTTTTCCGCGCGGGTGCAATGCTTTTTGATGCGTTTTTCACGCACGTGATAAAAAACTGAAGGTTTACAAACATCTC
Organism: Bufo bufo; assembly: GCF_905171765.1. Taxonomy (NCBI): domain Eukaryota; kingdom Metazoa; phylum Chordata; class Amphibia; order Anura; family Bufonidae; genus Bufo; species Bufo bufo. Next base: position 97,259,751 of record NC_053392.1, on the reverse strand, counting down.
TTAGCAACCATCAGTGAAAAACGCATCGCACCCGCACTTGCTTGCGGATGCAATGCGTTTTTCACGCAGCCCCATTCACTTCTATGGGGCCAGGGCTGCGTGAAAAACGCAGAATATAGAACATGCTGCGATTTTCACGCAACGCAGAACTGATGCGTGAAAAACAACGCTCATGTACACATGCCCATTGAAATGAATGGGTCAGGATTCAGTGCGGGTGCTATGCGTTCACGTCACTCATTGTACCCCCGTGGAAAACTCGCTCGTGTGAGAGGGGCCTTACAATAGGGCTGCCCCTGTAGTTAAAAAATATATATATTAATCTCTACTTATCCCCGTTCCCCCGATGAACGGAGCAATTCAGCAGCTGGTACAATGTGGTAATGTTATCGCACCTTCTAAGCTGATTAGGAGATTATTAGAGCGCACAATAGAGGGGATGTCCCCCCATCTGTGCAGTCCCCTTCTTAACCCGTCAGTCATGATGATGTCACCACATGGCGCCTGCTGCAGGGAGAACACACAGTGGAAGCTGTGACCGATGGCACAGCCACTGTAATCTGGGACTGTCCTGCTGGATCCGGGGTGGTTGGGAGGTACGGTATTCACAGGTAGGATATGTTGTCAGAGGTTCTGTTCTCTCACACAACTAATTCATGCTTTATTTTGCCAGGGATTGGTACAAGGGCAGTCTATGCCATCCGAGGCTGCCCAAATAATAGAAAAATGTGTTTATTCAGAATGGAGCCATGTGACCTTACTGACTGTGAATGTAAGTAACTGCGTGAAAGGTTAAAAAATGGTCCATCTAGTTCATTCTATTATCTGGCAGTGTCAATGCTAAGCAACACCTATGAAGCAGGAGAGGTCATGGTTAGTGGTGTAACGGGAGTTCTGTGGGCCCCAGGTTACATTTTGGAACTGGTCCCTCTTCTCCCATGAGAGTATGTTGCATTAGTAGGCTCTATATATATAGATGTAATCTTACCGACCTATAGAATATATGTACCACATCAGTTATGCTGCACAATGAAAATGAAATCATGAAATCAATGGCGGAATCTCTGTTTATTCCCATTCCCTCCCACAAAAAAAAAAAAAATGACATTAATAAGTTGTCATTGAAAGTGAAAGCTATTAATGAGCAAATAGTCAGCCCCAAAGACACATATGGGGCTATTTACTAACCAGATTTTCTGACTTTTGTTCTTTCTTCTTCTTTTTTTAGTGGATAAGATACCTGAAAGCTCCACAAACACGCCTGAAAGCCCAACTGGTTTATTAAAACCTTATAACAAATTAATATTATTTTCTTTTTGTTTTACTGTCTTCTTCATCTCTGGAGTTGGATGCGCCGTTGCCATGTAAGTGTGTCTATAAGTTAAGATTTTATCAGCCACACAGTAGTCTGCATAAACAATACCACAGTTTAAGTTAACCTCTTCATGACTTCTACCGTGCATGAACAGCAGTTGTTGGGCTTTTAAAGATGTCTCTGTAGTGGAAGCGCCATAGACGCAGGATGACTGTTGATTTCCTGCCGATCGCAGACATTTAACCCCTCAAAAAGATTTACAGCATCTAAAACGTAGAAAAAAGAGTATGCACATGCTTTCCGGACAGGAACACCTTCCTCTTGCTGAGAAATGAGAAGGTGTTAATAATGAGTCATAGGTAGGGTGGCCACTCAGACCACCCTCATAAGCCAGACTTTACAACCCTACCCCCGGCTCTGCTTAACCACTCCTGACTCCTTAGGCCACACCCCGCCTAAAACGGGCAGGAGGAAGGGTGACTTACTACCTGCAGCTCACGGTCAGACATCACAGTGCTCCTCTGGCCACCCTCATCATAGGCCTAAGCCTGTACAAGGCTTCTAGGTCAAATACTGGTATATAACAGTGGAGGCCTGTAGGTGGCACCACTGCATTGAAATATACTGAATGTTGTACTTAATAGATACAAAGTATTGCTTCTTATAGTCACCTAGTGTAGCTTAAAAAAAATTAAAAATTTTTTTAAAACATAAATAAATAAACAAAAGACCCCCTTACTCCAAAATAAAAATAAACTAAATCATAGGCATTGCCGGTACTATTAAAATCTAAAAATATTTACCCATATGGCCATTGGCCTAACAGCAAAACAGTTCAAAATGTCGATTAGCATGTTTTTCGTATCTTCAACTCCCTAAACATTGAATGAAAAGTTATCAAAAAGTCATACATACCCCAAAATGGTATGAATGACAAGTACAGATCGCTCAACAAACAATAGATTTAAAAAGAAAGAGAAAATGGGGGTCAGAATATGGTAATGAAAAGACAAAAAAAGATTTATTCAAAAAAAAAAATCAATATTAAAGCACAAGAAAAACTGTACAAATATGGTATTGCTATAAACCTATTGACCCAAAGAATGAAGAGCATTAGTCAATCTTACCGTATAGGTAACAAATGGGGTCATTTATCAAACTAGTGTAAAGTAGAAATGGCTTATTGTCCATAGCAACCAATCAGATTCTATCTTTCATTTTCCAAAGTAGCTGTCCAAAATGACAGGTGAAATCTGCTTTTCCCCAAAAGCCCGGAAAACTGTAGAGGAATTGCATTTTTTTTTCCAATTTCACTTTTCCAGCTTCCCACTACATTTAATGCAACAGTACAGCATTACAATAGAAAGTGCAACTCGTCCCCCCCAAAAAAGTAAGCCATGATACGGCTATGTGAAAAAAAAGATAAAATAGTTATTGCTCTGGGAAGGCTGGGAGTAAAAAATTTAAATGCAAAAACAGAAAACCACTGCATCATGAAGGACTTAATATAAGTTCTACAGTAGTTCTATAGTAGAGTATATTTTAGTGCAGATGTCTTGTTTCTCATAAACATGTCACTCTTGTGCCCGGGTGGGGGAAAGACCTGGTAGCTACACATAGCACTTTTATGGACATAATAAATTGCTGATTGTTATAAATGCCTGATGAGTGCCAATAGTTTTACTGACAGGAACAGATACAATTAATGAAGACACATATCTTATTAGTCTTTATTACATTCTCCAGAACACAGATTGTTTACTTTACTAATTTACAATATGACTTCTATTTTTTTAATTTTAAAGATTAGAGAATCAAAAAAGCACACAAGACGCAGAATGCGAATGTTTAATCATTACTAAGAGCGCCCCACCAGACAGTAAGTATCTCTTGACAAACCTGACATTAACCACCTCCCGACCGCCTAACGCACGGATGCGTCCGGAAGGTGGTTGATTCATTCCTCCTGGACGCATCCGTGCGTCATCTCGCGAGACGCGAGATTTCCTGTGAACGCGCGCACACAGGCGCGCGCGCTCACAGGAACGGAAGGTAAGAGAGTTGATCTCCAGCCTGCCAGCGGCGATCGTTCGCTGGCAGGCTGGAGATGTGATTTTTTTAACCCCTAACAGGTATATTAGACGCTGTTTTGATAACAGCGTCTAATATACCTGCTACCTGGTCCTCTGGTGGTCCCCTTTGTTTGGATCGACCACCAGAGGACACAGGTAGCTCAGTAAAGTAGCACCAAGCACCACTACACTACACTACACCCCCCCCCGTCACTTATTAACCCCTTATTAGCACCTGATCACCCCATATAGACTCCCTGATCACCCCCCTGTCATTGATTACCCCCCTGTCATTGATCAACCCCCTGTAAAGCTCCATTCAGACGTCCGCATGATTTTTACGGATCCACTGATAGATGGATCGGATCCGCAAAACGCATCCGGACGTCTGAATGAAGCCTTACAGGGGCGTGATCAATGACTGTGGTTATCACCCCATATAGACTCCCTGATCACCCCCCTGTCATTGATTACACCCCTGTCATTGATTTCCCCCCTGTAAAGCTCCATTCAGACGTCCGCATGATTTTTACGGATCCACTGATAGATGGATCGGATCCGCAAAACGCATCCGGACGTCTGAATGAAGCCTTACAGGGGCGTGATCAATGACTGTGGTTATCACCCCATATAGACTCCCTGATCACCCCCCTGTCATTGATCACACCCCTGTCATTGATCACCCCCCTGTAAAGCTCCATTCAGACGTCCGCATGATTTTTACGGATGCACTGATAGATGGATCGGATCCGCAAAACGCATCCGGACGTCTGAATGAAGCCTTACAGGGGCATGATCAATGACTGTGGTGATCACCCCATATAGACTCCCTGATCACCCCCCTGTAAAGCTCCATTCAGATGTCCGCATGATTTTTACGGATGCACTGATAGATGGATCCGATCCGCAAAACGCATCCGGACGTCTGAATGAAGCCTTACAGGGGCATGATCAATGACTGTGGTGATCACCCCATATAGACTCCCTGATCACCCCCCTGTAAAGCTCCATTCAGATGTCCGCATGATTTTTACGGATGCACTAATAGATGGATCCGATCCGCAAAACGCATCCGGACGTCTGAATGAAGCCTTACAGGGGCGTGATCAATGACTGTGGTGATCACCCCATATAGACTCCCTGATCACCCCCCTGTCATTGATTACACCCCTGTAAAGCTCCATTCAGACGTCCGCATGATTTTTACGGATCCACTGATAGATGGATCGGATCCGCAAAACGCATCCGGACGTCTGAATGAAGCCTTACAGGGGCATGATCAATGACTGTGGTGATCACCCCATATAGACTCCCTGATCACCCCCCTGTCATTGATCACCCCCCCTGTCATTGATCACCCCCCCTGTCATTGATCACCCCCCCTGTCATTGATCACCCCCCCTGTCATTGATCACCCCCCCTGTCATTGATCACCCCCCTGTCATTGATCACCCCCCCTGTCATTGATCACCCCCCCTGTCATTGATCACCCCCCCTGTCATTGATCACCCCCCCTGTCATTGATCACCCCCCCTGTCATTGATCACCCCCCTGTCATTGATCACCCCTCTGTAAGGCTCCATTCAGACATTTTTTTGGCCCAAGTTAGCGGAATTATTTTTTTTTTTTCTTACAAAGTCTCATATTCCACTAACTTGTGTCAAAAAATAAAATCTCACATGAACTCATCATACCCCTCACGGAATCCAAATGCGTAAAATTTTTTAGACATTTATATTCCAGACTTCTTCTCACGCTTTAGGGCCCCTAGAATGCCAGGGCAGTATAAATACCCCACATGTGACCCCATTTCGGAAAGAAGACACCCCCAGGTATTCCGTGAGGGGCATATTGAGTCCATGAAAGATTGAAATTTTTGTCCCAAGTTAGCGGAACGGGAGACTTTGTGAGAAAAAAATTAAAAATATCAATTTCCGCTAACTTGTGCCAAAAATTTTTTTTTTCTATGAACTCGCCATGCCCCTCATTGAATACCTTGGGGTGTCTTCTTTCCAAAATGGGGTCACATGTGGGGTATTTATACTGCCCTGGCATTCTAGGGGCCCCAAAGCGTGAGAAGAAGTCTGGTATCCAAATGTCTAAAAATGCCCTCCTAAAAGGAATTTGGGCACCTTTGCGCATCTAGGCTGCAAAAAAGTGTCACACATCTGGTATCGCCGTACTCAGGAGAAGTTGGGGAATGTGTTTTGGGGTGTCATTTTACATATACCCATGCTGGGTGAGAGAAATATCTTGGTCAAATGCCAACTTTGTATAAAAAAATGGGAAAAGTTGTCTTTTGCCAAGATATTTCTCTCACCCAGCAAGGGTATATGTAAAATGACACCCCAAAACACATTCCCCAACTTCTCCTGAATACGGCGATACCACATGTGTGACACTTTTTTGCAGCCTAGGTGGGCAAAGGGGCCCATATTCCAAAGAGCACCTTTAGGATTTCACAGGTCATTTACCTACTTACCACACATTAGGGCCCCTGGAAAATGCCAGGGCAGTATAACTACCCCACAAGTGACCCCATTTTGGAAAGAAGACACCCCAAGGTATTCCGTGAGGGGCATGGCGAGTTCCTAGAATTTTTTATTTTTTGTCACAAGTTAGTGGAAAATGCTGATTTTTTTTTTTTTTTTTTTTTTTTTATACAAAGTCTCATATTCCACTAACTTGTGACAAAAAATAAAAACTTCCATGAACTCACTATGTCCATCAGCGAATACCTTGGGGTGTCTTCTTTCCAAAATGGGGTCACTTGTGGGGTAGTTATACTGCCCTGGCATTCTAGTGGCCCAAATGTGTGGTAAGGAGTTTGAAATCAAATTCTGTAATAAATGACCTGTGAAATCCGAAAGGTGCTCTTTGGAATATGGGCCCCTTTGCCCACCTAGGCTGCAAAAAAGTGTCACACATCTGGTATCTCCGTACTCAGGAGAAGGTGGGGAATGTGTTTTGGGGTGTCATTTTACATATACCCCTGCTGGGTGAGAGAAATATCTTGGCAAAAGACAACTTTTCCCATTTTTTTATACAAAGTTGGCATTTGACCAAGATATTTCTCTCACCCAGCATGGGTATATGTAAAAAGACACCCCAAAACACATTCCCCAACTTCTACTGAATACGGAGATACCAGATGTGTGACACTTTTTTGCAGCCTAGGTGGGCAAAGGGGCCCATATTCCAAAGAGCACCTTTCGGATTTCACAGGTCAATTTTTACAGAATTTGATTTCAAACTCCTTACCACACATTTGGGCCCCTAGAATGCCAGGGCAGTATAACTACCCCACAAGTGACCCCATTTTGGAAAGAAGAGACCCCAAGGTATTCGCTGATGGGCATAGTGAGTTCATGGAAGTTTTTATTTTTTGTCACAAGTTAGTGGAATATGAGACTTTGTATGAAAAAAAAAAAAAAAAAAAAAAATCATCATTTTCCACTAACTTGTGACAAAAAATAAAAAATTCTAGGAACTCGCCATGCCCCTTACGGAATACCTTGGGGTGTCTTCTTTCCAAAATGGGGTCACTTGTGGGGTAGTTATACTGCCCTGGCATTCTAGGGGCCCAAATGTGTGGTAAGGAGTTTGAAATCAAATTCAGTAAAAAATGACGAGTGAAATCCGAAAGGTGCTCTTTGGAATATGGGCCCCTTTGCCCACCTAGGCTGCAAAAAAGTGTCACACATCTGGTATCTCCGTACTCAGGAGAAGGTGGGGAATGTGTTTTGGGGTGTCATTTTATATATACCCATGCTGGGTGAGAGAAATATCTTGGCAAAAGACAACTTTTCCCATTTTTTTATACAAAGTTGTCATTTGACCAAGATATTTATCTCACCCAGCATGGGTATATGTAAAAAGACACCCCAAAACACATTCCTCAACTTCTCCTGAGTACGGCAATACCAGATGTGTGACACTTTTTTGCAGCCTAGGTGGGCAAAGGGGCCCATATTCCAAAGAGCACCTTTCGGATTTCACAGGTCATTTTTTACTGAATTTGATTTCAAACTCCTTACCACACATTTGGGCCCCTAGAATGCCAGGGCAGTATAACTACCCCACAAGTGACCCCATTTTGGAAAGAAGAGACCCCAAGGTATTTCGTGATGGGCATAGTGAGTTCATAGAACTTTTTATTTTTTGTCACAAGTTAGTGGAATATGAGACTTTGTAAGAAAAAAAAAAAAAAAAAAAAAAATCATCATTTTCCGCTAACTTGTGACAAAAAATAAAAAGTTCTATGAACTCACTATGCCCATCAGCGAATACCTTAGGGTGTGTACTTTCAGAAATGGGGTCATTTGTGGGGTGTTTGTACTGTCTGGGCATTGTAGAACCTCAGGAAACATGACAGGTGCTCAGAAAGTCAGAGCTGCTTCAAAAAGCGGAAATTCACATTTTTGTACCATAGTTTGTAAACGCTATAACTTTTACCCAAACCATTTTTTTTCTACCCAAACATTTTTTTTTTATCAAAGACATGTAGAACTATAAATTTAGAGCAAAATTTCTATATGGATGTCGTTTTTTTTGCAAAATTTTACAACTGAAAGTGAAAAATGTCATTTTTTTGCAAAAAAATCGTTAAATTTCGATTAATAACAAAAAAAGTAAAAATGTCAGCAGCAATGAAATACCACCAAATGAAAGCTCTATTAGTGAGAAGAAAAGGAGGTAAAATTCATTTGGGTGGTAAGTTGCATGACCGAGCAATAAACGGTGAAAGTAGTGTAGGTCAGAAGTGTAAAAAGTGGCCTGGTCTTTCAGGGTGTTTAAGCACTGGGGGCTGAGGTGGTTAATATCTGCACTCCTCAGCATTGAAATTACAACACTAAGATGAACCGGTGTTGCTGAGTTCTGCCAGTGATCACATTTTCAACCACCTAGCTCCAATCTATAGCATGCGGGAGGGGCATAAAAGTCAGATTGAAAGCACAGATATTTAGCCACAGGAAATCTCAAAAATCAGATCACGTCATGTGAGATTATTGTGTGATGCCTTCTGTTCATCGACATGCCAGATATTGCCATTTGTCACAAACTTAGAGGGACAGTATCCTTGAACTGAGAGACCTTGGTTTATCACTGGAGATGTCAGCAGTGTTCAGTGTTGTATGTCCTGGTGCTTAGGAGAACAACAACGAACTGGAATGATGATAAGAGGTGAACAGGGGCAAACCTCTGCACACATGGATCATCTGATTAGAAGAATGATGTGTAGTGATCCATTCAATGCTGGAAATAAAACATCACATCACAAGACTAGGGAAAGCAAACAGTGTCTACACAAGCCAAAAGAAGATATATGCACCACATTGGGCTATGAGCTAGACGACCAACACTGCAGGTGTTACATGGATCTCATACCAGCAATCTCAAAAGCTATCTTGGTGCACAACAAGACGGCAATGGAGGATGGAATGGTGGTCTATTCTCTTCAGTGATGAGTCTTTCTTTTGTCTCAGACACAATGATAGCCAGAGATTGCTTTGGGGACCACGTGGGCAAAGTCATGAAAAGGACTTAACAAGAGGTTGTCAGACTGCTCCGACTTCCAAGATTATGGTGCGGGTTGACATAATGTAAAGTAGCCAGACCCCCAGTGGTCTTCATTTCCAGTACACTAACCACTTGGTGTTACATTGATTTGGTTGTGGAACCAGTGGTAGGGCCATTTCTCCAAAGTGTCCAAGAAGCCATGCAGCATGTTACTTAAAGGGGTTGTCTCACTTCAGTAAATAGCACTAAGGCTACGTCTACACAACGACATTTGCTGCGCAACAATAAGTCGCGCGACAGATAGGGCACAACTACACTGCAACATTTGTAGCGCAACATTTTGTTGCACTGATGTCGCGCAACAATTTTTATAATGGCAGTCTATGGTGTTGCACTGCAACATGCAACATGCTGCGACGCAAAGTCGCAGAAAAATCCATCTCGAATGGATCTTCTGCGACTGTTGCGTCGCAGTCGCAGCATGTTGCATGTTGCAGTGCGACACCATAGACTGCCATTATAAAAATTGTCGCGCGACATCAGTGCAACAAAATGACGCGCGACAAACGTCGTCGTGTAGACGTAGCCTTTTTATGTAGAGAAAGTTAATACAAGGCATTGTCTAATGTATTGTTATTATCTATATTGCTTCCTTTGCTGGTTGGATTCATTTTTCTATCACATTATACATTACTTGTTTCCATGGTTACGGCCACCCTGCGATTCAGCAGCAGTGGTCATGCTTGCTCACTATAGAAAAAAGCACCAGCCTATGTGTGCTCCTATGGTCCTGACCACCAAAGAGGCTGGCACTTTTTCCAAAAGTGTGCAAGCACGATCATTCCTGGATTGTAGGGTGATAAATGCCACTTGCTGAAATGAGACAACCCCTTTAAGCTACTGTAAGCAGCCTGCATGGCCTAAACATGCTACCATGGCTTATAGCATCTCTGGACTTGTCTCCTATTGAGCAAATGTGGTCGACAAATCCTAACTGAGCTGCCAACGGTGGATCTTGTGTGCACTGCAGAACATTCTTTAGACAAGCACTAATAATCTTGTTAATTGCATGCCAAGGAGTGTAAGTGCGCACATATTGGCGTGACGCTAATACTCAATATTGAAAAAATCAAGATGTTTTAATTATTTTGTTTCCATTTTTATTATTTACATATCATTAACATGTCTATTGATCCTATGATTTCCATGATTGCATGACTTTCCCTTAGTTTAGCAATTTCAGTGTTGTGGAGTATATACAGTATATATATAATATATATATATATATATATACAGTTGGTGATGGCTTTATTATCACATGAAGTCAGTCTGCCTAGTGGAGTTACTTAGTTACTTCCCCTGGGGACATTCCAATTTGTCTCTTTCAGTAGATAAAATATTTTTTATTTTATTCTTTAAAGCAGCTTTGATACCAACACTGTGTATTTCCGTTCTTCTGGACAGTTATAGGCGCAGAAGAATGAAAATAATGAAAGTGCTGGATTTGACACATAACTGAAACAGAGCCTAACAGACCCCGCTGACATTCTTCCCTTTAGGCTTCCTGCACACGAACGTGTGCACTCCGTGGCCATATTGCAGACCGCATTTGCAGATTCGCAATACACGTGCGCTGTTCCATGGGCATTCCGCATCACAGATGCAGACCCATTCACTTCAATGGGTCCGCACATCCGGAAATGCGGAATGGTGAGGAACGGAAGCACGGAACGGAACCCTACGGAAGGGTTTTGTCCCGTACTTCCGTTCCGCAAAAAGATAGAACATGTCCTATCTTTTTGTGGAACGGGCGGATCGCGGACCCATTAAAGTGAATGTGACCTGCTGCGGCTGCCCCACGGTCGGTGTTCGAGCACCACGGGGCACCACGGGGCGCACAAGTCTTTTCTCTCAGCCATATCATTGACAAATTCTGATACGGAATCCCTGAACGGAGCTTCCAACACTATGTGAAAGTAGCCTTAGTGCTCATGCACGCGACCGTATGGTTCTGTGGTCCGTTTTTCACAGATCCGTTGTTTGTTTGTTTTTCCGTAGTGTTTCAGCTTCCATTCCTTTTTTCCGTTTGGCTTCCGTTTGTGATCCTTTTTTTTTTTTCGGAACGGAAACATAAAATATACAGTATACAGTATTTACATAGAAAAATTGGGCTGGACATATAATTTCGAATAGATGGTTCCACAAAAACGGAACGGATACAGAAGACATATGGATGCATTCGATATGCATTTCGTTATTTTTTCAGAACCGTTGACTTGAATGGAGCCACGAAACTTGATTTGCGGACAATAATAGGACATCAATCAAAATGTTGCGGAACCGAAATATGGAAACGGAATGCATACGGAGTACCTTCCGTATACGGAATGCAAAATAATGGAACGGAAACGGAACGAAAATACGTTCGTGTGCATGAGCCCTTAATGGGATCATGCCATGACTGTTGTAAAAATGACAGACATCATACAGTACATAAAAATCTCTTTCTAACAATGTTAAAACCAGCCCTGTACCTTACATGGATCCAGAAATCTCCACACTCATTGATCCAGTTGCTCTACTAGATTCTCTTAGACCAGTGATGAGGAACCTTTTACAGACCGGGTGCCCAAACTGTGACTCAAATCATACTTATTTATCGCAAAGTGCCAACACGGCAATTTAACCTGAATACTACAGCCCAATATAGTATATCTTCCATGTAACAGCCTGCCTACATTCAATGCGCTGCCTGTGCTGTTCATGGTGCACCCTGCACTGATCAATGTAGGAAAAGTCTAAGGCATATTGGTACACCATAGACTTTTTCCAGGATCTAGGTGCCCACAGAGAGGGCTCTGAGTGCCGCCTCTGGCTCCTGTGCCATAGGTTCACCAACACTGTCTTACACTGACCGTTCAGGGGCATGTGCTTTTTTTAGGTGTCATGTCCATTCTGCTATAGCTCCCTTCCTTTAACTGTAATAGCTTCTAACAGTAGATATGGCTAGTCCCAGTTTAAGGATGGAACTGAGCATGTGTGACCACCTCAGTAGGCTATTATAATTGAGTAAAGAAAATATCTAGGAACTGACGCATTTTCTAATAGAAAGTAGATTACCAAAGTAACCAGTTTTTCTAATTCTAAATTATATTAAAGTAATGTTTAATGGTGGAATAATCCTTTTAAAGGAATCATGTTAGTAAATGAACCCTACGTGGGGTAGTTCAGGAGGCTGAGGAAAAATAACAACAGTTGTAATTTACATTCTTTGGATTAAATATACAGTACAGACCAAAAGTTTGGACACACCTTCTCATTCAAAGAGTTTTCTTTATTTTCATGACTATGAAAATTGTAGATTTACACTGAAGGCATCAAAACTATGAATTAACACATGTGGAATTATATACATAACAAACAAGTGTGAAACAACTGAAAATATGTCATATTCTAGGGTCTTCAAAGTAGCCACCTTTTGCTTTGATTACTGCTTTGCACACTCTTGGCATTCTCTTGATGAGCTTCAAGAGGTAGTCCCCTGAAATGGTTTTCACTTCATAGGTATGCCCTCTCAGGTTTGATAAGTGGGATTTCTTGCCTTATAAATGGGGTTGGGACCATCAGTTGCGTTGAGGAGAAGTCAGGTGGATACACAGCTTATAGTCCTACTGAATAGACTGTTAGAATTTGTATTATGGCAAGAAAAAAGCAGCTAAGTAAAGAAAAGTGGCCATCATTACTTTAAGAAATGAAGGTCAGTCAGTCAGCCGAAAAATTGGGAAAACTTTGAAAGTAAGGGCTATTTGACCATGAAGGAGAGTGATGGGGTGCTGCGCCAGATGACCTGGCCTCCACAGTCACCGGACCTGAACCCAATCGAGATGGTTTGGGGTGAGCTGGACCGCAGAGTGAAGGCAAAAGGGCCAACAAGTGCTAAGCATCTCTGGGAACTCCTTCAAGACTGTTGGAAGACCATTTCAGGTGACAATCTCTTGAAGCTCATCAAGAGAATGCCAAGAGTGTGCAAAGCAGTAATCAAAGCAAAAGGTGGCTACTTTGAAGAACCTAGAATATGACATATTTTCAGTTGTTTCGCACTTGTTTGTTATGTATATAATTCCACATGTGTTAATTCATAGTTTTGATGCCTTCATAGTCATGAAAATAAAGAAAACTCTTTGAATGAGAAGGTGTGTCCAAACTTTTGGTCTGTACTGTATATCTTCCATTTATAACAATATTTTAGAGGATTATTGTTTATGCAAGTTCTTAATATTGTATGGGGCCCCAACCCCAGACTGGCAGTGTAGTAGTCTTATAAACTATGTTTGTTTTATAGTACAAGAGTTCAAAAAGCCTCCAACATCTCCTCCACCACCACCACCAGAAACCGAAAGCTGCCCACCATTTCCTCCAGCCACCATTAAGCCAAATAAATAAAGATCAGAACTTCTACTGCCTCCTGCCGCCACAATCCAAAAGAAAAAAATCTGCCCCACGTCTACTGCCTCCAGCCGCCACCGCCATATTTATGTATATATTGTAAATAAGTTTCATCTATTTTTGTAATTATTGTATATATTGTAAATAAGTTTTATCTATTTTTGTAATTATTGTATATATTGTAAATAAGTTTTATCTATTTTTGTAATTATTGTATATATTGTAAATAAGTTTTATCTATTTTTGTAATTATTGTATATATTGTAAATAAGTTTTATTTATTTTTATAATTAGTGTATTTTTTGTAAATAAAATATATTTTTGTAATTTTTGTATATATTGTAAATATTATATATCTATTTTTTTAATTATTGTATTTATTGTAAATAAGATATTTTTTGTAATTCTTGTATATATTGTAAATAAGCTATATCTATTTTTGTAATTCTTGTATATATTGTAAATAAGATTTATCTATTATTGTAAATATTGTAATTCTTGTATATATTGTAATTACTGTATATATTGTAAATAATATATATTTATTTTTATACCAAACATTGCAGTTGGCAGTTTTTTTACCAATATTCCTTATGAGTCCAGGAAACCTTGTTACTAAATATAAACCCACATTTACCATAATTCATGCTATAAGGTGCACTGCACTATAGGATATGCCTAGATTTACCCCTGATGATTTAAGACCCTGGAGGGTTTAATTTCATTTGAAGGCTTTAACATACAGAATGTTTAACATCACACCTCGCTGGCACATATGTTATGCTTTTTCATGTTCCAAAGCTTCCAGAAAATGTCCCTTATCAGGGGCAGATGATGTTTAAACACACACGGTGTTATGGTTTAAAACAAGGGTCCAAAAATCATGCCTTGACAGGGTTGGAATAACTGTACATACGACAGGCGCAAATGATTGTCAGAAGAAAAAGTGGCTCATTGTGAATGGGTGTAAAAAAAATTCTCCCTTTTAATTGGAGCAGGAGCAGTGCGGTGTGGATGTGTAAATGGTACCGTACGAATATAGCATACCTCCCAACTTTAGAAAAGAAAGAAGAGGGACACTATGTGAGGCACGCACAGTAATATGACCCCGATTGTGCCTCCATCACAGGCAGCAAAAATAATAAACCCCACATACTCACCTCATTCCCCAGCAGTGGCAGGATACACTGAGCCCCCGGCCGGCCCTGCCACCTACCCAGACCTGCAGTGTGGAGAGCAGACAGGGGGAGGAATGATGGAGCAGGGAGACGACGGATGGCTCTTGTTTTATCATTACAGGCATCTGTCTCTGCTTCCTATTGAAGCAGGGGCAGCTGCTAGAAAGCGGGACATACCTCCCCTGTACCGGGACCGCGGATCAGCCACTGAAATCCGGGATTGTCCTGTCAGATCCGGGACGGTTTGGAGGTATGATATAGTGGCATGCTCCCACAATAGTAGCAGCAGCAGGAGCAGTATAGCATTGAACAACCAAGGCTGTCTATGGGTAGTAGTAGCAATAGTAGAAGTAGCAGTGATAGAAGTTATAGTGGTGGCAGATGTTTCGTGTTAATGGTGGTGGCAGTAGGGGATTAACAGCAAGGGGCATCAGCAGCCATAAGGTATATGGAAGAAAGGCAGGAGCATGATGGAGGCAGCAGCAGCCTTACAGAAGATGATGGTCGGAAGGGCAAAGCAGTGGTATCATGGTGGCAGTGACATGATGGAGGCGGTGGCATCAGCCGTACAGAAAGTGATGTTTGGAAAGTGGTATAAGTGGCATGTCTTACACCATCATGGAGGGGATGTGAGTCACATTATGGTACAGGGTATTGAAAAATTAAGATTATATGAGAAGGGTGGAGATTTACAGAGAAAACTTTTTAATCGTGAGGCTTTTTGGATATTCAAGCTTAAATCATGTGTCCCCCATGGATTGAATAGAAAACAAGATCTAATCTTACATTATTAATCTATGTTTGAAGATTGTCATGTATATTGTTGTGACAGTGCACAAAGTTTTAAATTTTATGTAAGGAAATGTTTTGTTGTATTTTGTGTTTATTTGGCAATGTTGTTTTATGGTCAGGTTCACACACAGTCTAGTTGTCTATGGCGGTCAAGGGGTTATTTTGGAAATGGCTAGTATTCCTCTATGTCAATCACACCCACTGGGTGTGTCCTCTCCCTCCTTTCCACCATAAAACCTGACTGGTGTAGTCATCTAGTGACTCTATGACTAAGGGTGCTACAAGCGTGTGCCCGAAATGCGTCAGAGAGATGTGAGGCCTGTTTTAAAGAGACACGTGAAGTCCTTCATAATATGGTGGATAAAACCTCAGTGGAAATATGTGAGGGTAAATTAAAGGCGACCATTGAAAAATTGGAAACTGAGATCACTGATGTAAAACATAATACATTTTTGCAGGACTTACAAGATTATAAGACGAACAGTGTCTACAATTGGAGGAAGCTATCCAACACCCAGTCTACTCCTAAAACTATTCTTAAAAAATCTAACCGCAGGAAACAAAAGAAAAAAATGCTGTGAGACTTTAAGGGTTAATTTTAGCTCCACTGATATGAACTTTTCTGACACTGCCTCTGAGAGCAGTGAAACAATTAGAAAAATGGATCAAGCACCTGCTCTGCAAACACCTCAACATATTCCAAAAGCAAAAAACGACGCAGGGGGAGAAAGCACAAAAGAGGGTTATCGCTATCCACGGACACACAGAAGGAATTAACGGACATACAAGTGTAAAATCTATCTGCAAAAATTCTCCTTGATGTGCTTTTGGGGATCCTATCTAGGGGTCTGATGTTCTCCCCCACATGCAATTTTGACTTATATAATACCATTTGCAAATTTCACTTTGAGGAAGCACAGAAATATCACTTTGAGGAAGCACTTTCTGAGGGATAACTATCCTCCTGAGAGGGGCTCCACCAGACTGTGCTTCCAGCAGGAGTTCAGCGCCTGTATCTTTTCAGGAATTAAAAGCCATATGTGAACTACAAATGCTACGCAGCAATTCTGGTAATGTCAAAAATATTAGTATGTCTACTGCTTTTGTAACAAAAAACCCCTTGTTTTATCCAGTTAACTCCAGGTCACCAGCTCTTGATCGGTTTCAGGAGCTAGTAGAGCGGGACTTAGTCAAATTATATGATGTGAATAAGTCCCACACTAATATCAAACAAATGTCCAATCTTTCTAGAACAGAAAGAGATGCTTTGACTTTGCTGAGTAAACTGGATGATATAATTATATCGCAAGCAGTCAAGGGGGGTGTTATTGTTGTTTTGGATGCAGGTCTGTACGAAAAACAATGTTTATTAATGTTACAAGACATGTCAACATATAAAAAATTAACGTCAGATCCTACACAAATATTCAAAAAAGAATTGGAAAGACTGGTAGCGGAAGGGCTACAATGTGGTGTTATTACTCTTAAACAATCTGAATATTTGATTCCTGCATATCCAGTCCTTCCAATTTTTCAAGCCTTGCCCAAGGTCCATAAAAATAGTTTCCCTCCACCACTCAGACCTATAGTTTCAGGCATTAAATCATTGAATGAAAGGCTGTCTGAGTGGTCTGACAGCCTACTCCAGCCACTAATTGGATCCATGCCTGGTTTTATACGTGACACAAAGCATGTACTACAAGTAATGCATAACCTCCAGTGGGGAAAAGAGTTTCTATGGGTCACTGCTGAAGTTACAGCATTATGCACTTCCATACCCCAGGATCAGGCTATATCTGCGTTACAGTGGCTTTTCTTAACATACAGCGATTATACTCCAACTTTGCGGGATTACTTATGTACACCCGTACATTATTTGTTGATGCATAATTATTTCATGTTTTGCAACTCGTACTATTTACAAAGATCTGGTGCGTCTATGGGGGCGAAGATATCGCCATCAATTGCAAATATTTTCATGTGTTTGTAAGAACATCAATATTTGTTCTCTGACAGCAATCCATTTATTGACCACCTGCAGTGGTATGGTCGCTATATCGATGACCTGTTGTTTATATGGGTCGGAGATGTGGCGACCGTACCGGATTTCATAAAATACATAAACAATAACACAAATAATTTGTGCTTTTCATATCACTATGATCCTTTGATAATGTCCTTTCTTGATTTGAATCTGACAGCCTCACCAGACACAGGGAGGATTATTACATCCACTTATAGAAAAATGATGGCAGGTAACACTATAGTCCATGGTAAATCATGTCATCCTGCACATACAATTAAAAGTATACCTGTAGGTGAACTAGTCAGAGCAACGCGGAATTGCACATGTGAACAAGACTACCAAAAAGAATCCACTGACATAGTTCAGAGACTAATGAGACGCAGTTATCCTGACTGGAGTGTGAACAGAGCCTTAAAACTGGTTAGTCAGAGAGACAGAACTGAATTAAGTGTCATATTTCTTTTTTTTTATCCGATTATCTTATGTGGGGGCTCCTTTTTTGCGGGATGAGCGGACGGTTTTATTGGCACTATTTTGGGGGCTATATGACTTTTTGATCGCTTGCTATTAAACTTTTTTGTTAAGAAAGGTGACAAAAGGTTTTTTGGACCGTGTTAATCTGGGGGGTTGGGTCATGGGGTATTTTTATAGAGGAGATTCTTACGGACGCGGCGATACCTAATAAGTCTACTTTTTTTACATTTATTTAGGTTTTAGACTATATTATCCTTTTTGATACAAAAACATTTTTTTTGTATCTCTAAAGTCTAAGAGTCATTTTTTTTTTATCCGATTATCTTATGTGGGGGGCTCATTTTTTGTGGGATGAGCGGACGGTTTTATTGGCACTATTTTGGGGGCTATATGACTTTTTGATCGCTTGCTATTAAACTTTTTATTATGTAAGGTGACAAAAAAAAAAATTTTTTTTTTTTTTTTCCTGGACCGTGTTAATCTGGGGGGTTAGGTCATGGGGTATTTTTATAGAGGAAATTATTACCGACGCGGCAATACCTAATATGTCTAATTTTAATAAATTATTTTAGTTTTTTTGGGTGTCTCAAGTCTGAGAACCAGTTTTTTTTTAATCCGATGTCAGTGCTAAATTGGGATATAAATTTAGTACTCCATGGAAGTGTGATACTCCCTGAAGCAACCAATAATGCAGAGGCCCGGGCGATCGGTTCACGTGTCACATTGAGTTGTGGTGTCCTTCCGTATCCCCCTCCTGTGACACACTCTGCACCTTTTTGGGGTTCGTCCCTTCTTTCCAGTATGGGGGACCACACCTGGAAAGTGTTGGCCAGGGACGATGCGGGTGCCTCCAGTTCCCGAGGTACTCCGGCCTGCTCTTTCCCGGTCCGAAAAGATCAGGGCCTTGAGGACTGTCTCATAGAACTGAAGGAATGTCCCTGTGTTGCCAGCGCTCCGGGACAGCACAAAAGAGTTGTACATGGCAACCTGTACCAAGTAGACCGCAACTTTTTTGTACCATACCTGGGTTTTGCACATGGCGTTATATGGCTTGAGGACTTGATCAGAGAGATCAACTCCTCCCATATACCGATTGTAGTCGACGATACAATCGGGCTTGAGGACCGTTGCCGCGGTACCTCGCACAGGGACAGGGGCGATGCCGTTACCATGAATTGTGGACAGCATAAGGACATCCCTCTTGTCCTTATACCTGACCAGCAACAGGTTTCCAGTGGTAAGGGCACCTGTCTCACCCCTGGGGATAGGTACCTGGAGGGGGAGGGCAGGGAGGCCGCATTGATTTTTCTGCACGGTCCCACAAGCGGACGTGGATCTGGCGGCAAGGGACTGGAACAAGGGGATACTGGTGTAAAAGTTATCCACGTAAAGGTGGTAACCCTTATCTAGCAGTGGGTACATAAGGTCCCACACAAGTTTCCCGGTAACACCCAGAGTGGGGGGACATTCTGGGGGTTGAATCCGGGAATCTCACCCCTCGTATACACGAAATTTGTAAGTGTACCCTGAGGTACTCTCACAAATTTTGTATAGCTTCATGCCATACCTCTCCCGCTTGGAGGGCACATACTGGCGGAAAATGAGTCTCCCCTTGAACGCAATGAGACTCATCAACCGCGACCTCCCTTCCAGGTACATAGGCCTCCATGAATTTGGCCCCAAAGTGATCGATGACCGGCCGTATCTTATACAGACGGTCATGGGCAGGATCACCTCGGGGGGGGACATGCTGCATTATCTGAATAATGCAGACATTTCCGGATGGCCTCAAACCGAGAGCGTGTCATGGCCGTACTGTAAAGTGGGATCTGGTATAGGACGTCCCCATTCCAGTACAGCCTGACACTGGGTTTATTGACCAGGCCCATATGCAGCACAAGGCCCCAAAATGTCCTAATTTCGGCTGCACTGACCGGCGTCCAGCCACAGGGCCTAGCCAAAAAGGAGCCCGGGTGTTGAGCAATGAACTGTTGGGCGTACAGGTTAGTCTGCTCCACCATCAGATTTGCCAGTGGGTAACTGAAAAAATGACAAAAAAAAGTCATATTCAGTGTAGCCCACTGTGGAAATCTGGATTCCTGATTGGCCTACAAAATCAGGAATCACGGGCTTGTATCGCTCTGGGCTACACCAGACTAGTTCACTGGCAGGGTGCTCCGGTGGATTTAACTGGTGGGCCGGAAAACTAGTACGAGCCCCAGAGCTGCTCGTACTAGGCTGGGCCACAGGGTCCCTAACATGGCGGTCCCCTTGCTCCGCCACAGTCAGCGTACACAAAAAAATAAATAAAATCCTGCACCCCAAAAAAGTTGGCTGGGGGGGCAGTGGGGGGGGCAAGCGGCAGCACCCTTGGGGTGTCTAGGGTCACACAGCTGTGCTGTGGACCCCAGACACCCTAACTTAGGGTGATGCAATCAAAGTTTTCAAACTAACTTTCCCTTTATTTTCCCTGCCTAACCCAAACTTTCCCTATGCTTTCCCTATGTACCTGCGGTATAGATGGGGGGTCCTAGGGGGCACAGATGGGGTGATGCTGGCACCGATGAACACAACGTGCAGGCAGCTCCTCTCTCCTCTGGCTCTGGAACACAAAAGGAGGAGGAGAGGAGCGCTTGCATCTTTCGAATCTCCCGCCGGCCCGCTCACTAACCAATCAGAGGCGATCCTGAGAGGTGATGTCACCATCACCTCTCAGGATCGCAGGATGGTGATTGGTGGGGTGAAATCACACCACCATCACCATCCTGTTCCGGGTTATCGGGTCTTCAGAGACCCGAATAACCCGGAAACGCAGAAAACCGCAGGTCTGAATTGACCTGCGGTTTTCTGCGATCGCCGACATGGGGGGGTCACAGGACCCCCCGGCGCATTTAGCCTAGGTGCCTGCTCAATGATTTGAGCAGGCACTGGGTTCCGATCACCGCCCGCCGGGCGGCGGTGATCGGAACCATACATGACGTACCGGTACGTCATGTGTCCTTAAGTACCAGGACATCATGACGTATCAGTACGTCATGTGTCCTTAAGAGGTTAAGGGCAATGTACACCTTCGGGGGCAATTTTTGTTTATGATTGCATTTAACTCATTTGTGGCTAAAAATCATATTTTGAATTGGCCATTATTAAGAATATTGAGCCATTCTGTCACAAAGGGTTAACTGTTTCTCTAACTGTGTGACTGGTACTTTCACTTTCACTTTGTGTTGGCCATCTAATAACCCTTATCTTTAAACTACTAAGAGGTCATAAACACTTGTATAAGCCACATTCTTATCAGTAAGATAAGTATTGAGCAATAGTGAGTTTTTAAAATGTCAGAGAGCAGAGATCAAGAGCCCATCAGCTCCCCAAATGATGGAAAAGAGAGAAAGTTTACAGACTTCTTCTAGAGCAGTGTTTCCCAACCAGTGTGCCTCCAGCTGTTGCAAAACTACACCTCCCAGCATGCCCGCACAGCCTTTGGCTGTGCGGGCATGCTGGGAGGTGTAGTTTTGCAACAGCTGGAGGCACACTGGTTGGGAAACACTGTTCTAGAGCATCTCAACTCTGTACAGAAAAAAGGGTTGCATATTTTTAATAAAGACCAATTGAAAAAATTATTTTTAGCTCAAAATTAGTGCAACTCAATAATACGAAAAAATTGTCCCCAAAAGTGTACATAGCCTTTAGGTTTACTGTTGACTAAAATGTCTCCAGGCCTTTTTATACTGCTCAATTCAAAGTCAATGGGGAGGAATTAATTCAGCCTCCCTCAGTCATTCTTCCCTCATTCAGCTCTATTATCAGCAGTAAATTCCTGATTACACAGGGAGATGTGCTTCCGATATTCAGGCATCCTGACAGACGAGCTTGGTAATTGGCTGATCGGCTGCTTGATTTTTCAGGCCAATTATCGGGAATGAGTGTTCCCCTTGTTCCAGATAATTGGCCTGAAAATTATGTGTTTTTTATTTTATTTTTTTATTTATTTATTCAATTTTTTCCTTTATAACATAAATTAAAAAACAGCCAGAAATGTTGACAGTGTCGGGTCTGAGTACATCAAAACAGGTTCTGCCAACATAGCAGATATGATACATTATGTGTCACATTAAGCAAAGAGTAGAATGCAGATCTAATACATAATCCGTCCTGTTTCAAAAAGACTAACAAACTTCCCATTCACTTCCTGTCACCGCCAGCTCTCTGAGAAGGTCTGGCAGACGTTCTTCTGTACCTCTTGCATGATGTTCTTTGTTTTGGTTTCACTTTGTCATCTCCTTTCCTTCTCCCAGCTGTCACCTATTTACACTAATTGCCCCCCTTTATATTCCCTCCGATACTGCCTCACTTTGCGGTTTATACTACTTCCTGGATTGAAGTGTTCATTGCTCACTGCTGGAGACTTCTGTTGCTGCTTGTTCAGATAAGTCCTTTCATGTATTGTGTTTCCATACTGGCTTGATTCTAGGTGACCCTGACTCCCTCCGTATTAAGTGCAGGGAGCCGGTGGTCGTGTCCCCTCACTATTATAGGGTTTACAGGTGTCACACAGTCTAGGTACGAGGGCATGCAATCGTCTACCTCTGAGACCCTTGTATGTGCTTAGCAGTCAGGGTGAGCTCTTAGGTTTTTATAGGGGTCACCTTTATGCTCCTTAGTTTGGGATCAAGCCAGTCGGATGTTTATCCAAAACTTCCAGCTATCTGCAACATCATCCGTGACACTTCCACATTACATTGAACTCAGATCCCCCACCGTCTATCCAAACATTGTCACCCTTACCCCCCCCATTATGGTCATCTCGGTAAACGTCGCCACTGGCCGCTCCCATCCCTCTCTCCTCCCCACCCGTCCCAGTCGCCCCCCCCCCCCCGAACGGAGGCAGCACTCATCCACCACCTGTCACGTATTCCTCGTATCTCTCCATCTTCACCAGGAGGTTTTTCCATTCCCTAATACTGGGTGCATTCTTTGCTCCCCACTCTCTCGCAATAATCACTTTTGCCACCATAAGGCCTCTTATCCATATCCTATTTTTCCCTTTTTTCCTAATCAATGGTGGAAAACACCCTAAAACGGCCACTTCTGGTTTAAATGGGAGGGATATTAGGGATTCTGCACTTAAAAAACCAAAGACCTCTCGCCAATAAGATTGCATACTTGAACTGGTCCATATCATATGGATATAGTCAGCGGGCTTTTCTCTGCATTTCCAACATTTTGGGTCCCGTTCTTTATAGATCTTACTCAACAATATTGGAGTTAAGTATATTCTGTGAAGGATGTTAAAATAAAAAATCCTAAAAGTAGTAGATATTGTTGTTTTTTTTTATATATATATATATATATATATATATATATATATGTTGCCCCATTCGATTGTATTAGATCCAATGTCCTTTACCCATTTTTTTTCACTATTGAACTTTAGTATTTTCCCCATTCCCTTCCTTATTATCCTATACACCTGAGAGATAGTCACCCTTGTTGTAATGTGTTTGTGACAAAAATCTATAAATTCATGTTTTGTTGTAGTGAAATACTCCCTATTTTGTGTAGCTACAAATGCGTGTTTTAATTGATGATAGCGATATTGACACATTAAATCTGTGTTAATTCCAGGGCATAGTTCTTTTAATGCTTTTATTGTCCCATTCTTCGCTAATTGTGATGCATATATAATACCGTGTTTTACCCAATATTTATAATCCGTAATTAATTTAATTTCTACAATGTTACTGTTGCACCACAAAGGTGTGAAATTTGAAGTGTTCGAAATTCCCAATTTTTTTTTTATCTTCCCCCAAGACAGATCCACCATTCGACATATTGGGCATTTTTTACCTTTATTTTTAATAAATCCTGTCTCCAATATGCTAAATATTCCATATTTTGGGCCATTAAAACCCGATTCCAGAAATTCTTTTATGTTATTTCCCCCTGACTTTATCCACTGGACTTGAGAAGCCAAATAATATCCCTGGAAAAACGGGACCAACAAACCTCCATCCTCTTCCGCTAACCAGAGATATTTTTGCTTGAGTTTTACCCTTTTTCTTCCTCAGATTAGGTCATTCAGCAGTCGTTCCAGATGGTTAAAGAAATGATCCTCAATCCAAACAGGACAGGCCGCCAAAATATACAAAATCTGGGGAAGCAAAACCATTTTTATTAATGCAATTCTGTCTGCCTGTCCCATGGATAGTATCTGCCAAACACCAATTTTGCTTTTGCATCTGGTCAATAGGGGGGTGACATTCAGTCTCACGTAGTCTAATATATTTGCACTTAGCTTTATACCCAGATATTCCATAGACTCCGTATTTTTTAATACCCTAATTCCCAGAGGATTCAGTAGATTTTCTTGATCAAGCGGTAGCAATACTGATTTTTCCCAGTTAACTTTATATCCGGAAATGTCACTAAATTTATTAGTTCCATAAGATGGGGCAACTGCAGTCTTGAGTCCTCCAGGAAAATCTAAATATCATCTGCATACATACTTATCTTATCAAAGGTCCCCCTCATACCAAAACCAGAGATCCCCTCATCCGTTCTAATTTTAGCAGCCAATGGTTCTATAAATAATGCAAGCAATAAAGGAGAGAGGGGGCATCCCTGTCTTGTTCCTCTATATAACTCCATTTGCTCCGACCATACTCCATTGATGTTAATTTTGGCTTTAGGATGATTATATAGAATCTGGACCCATTTGATAAAATATTTGCCCATATTCAACCTATGCATTACTTTCCAAAGATATTCAGAATCCATCCGGTCAAACGCCTTCTCAGCGTCTAAAGACAGGATGGAGCGGGAACTCCCCCCCCCTTCCCTGATCGACCTGGATATTCAAAAAAGCCCGACGTATACTAGATTGCACCAATCTCCTGGGTATAAATCCGGTCTGGTCTGGGTGAATTAACCTGTCTATAACTCCCTTAAGTCTATTGGCAAATACTTTTGCACAGATTTTATAGTCTGTATTTAAGAGAGAGATCGGGCGATACGCACCGATCTCTACCTCTCATCCTTACTCTTTTTTAGGATAAGTGTAATTACTGCTTCAGATAGGGATGGCGGCAACTGACCTGTCTGATAGGTGTTGTTTAAGACTTGCCACAGGATTGGCAAGATTATATCCCCATATTGACAATAGATTTCAAACAGAAGCCCGTCCGTCCCTGGAGAAGAGTTTCCTTGAATGGTTCCAACAATAATTCCCTTAGTTCCTTAGGTCGGTTTAATATTTTAAACTCCTGGTCTATTAATTTAGGGAGATGGATATTCTCCAAGAACTTCTCAACATCTCCATCCTGCTGATTTTTATTGCTTGTGTATAAGCTATTGTAATACTTAACAAATTCTCGCTCTATCTCCTCCGGGCACTCAGTTATCTCCCCATTTCCACCTTTAATGTTTTTATTCTGTTAATATTTTTTTGATTTTGAACCAGGGATGAAAGGAGATTTCCTGGTTTCCCTGCTTGAGAAAAATATTTAGCTCCAGTAAAAAAGATTTTATGTTGTACTTTTTCAAATAGGTAATTTTTATACTCCAGTCTGGCTTCCTCAAAATGTGATTGTGAAGCAGTGTTATTAGTAAGTAGTTCTCCCTGTAGGTGCTGGACCTATTCCATGTCAATACTCTATTCATATACTTTCTTACAGAAAGCTACCACCCACCACGGCAGTGGGCAGAGGGGGGGGTCAGAGAGAGAGCGACTACCGGTGACCACCGAGACCCCATCGACGCACCCGAACCATCCCACCCTCCATTTACCCACCCCCACCCACCCAACCCCCTCCTCCACTTGGTCAGACAAACTATTCGGTTTACTAACCTCTTACACTTCGCCCCTCCCCCCCACCGATCCAACCCCTCATCTGTCTCTATTAGCTGTTAAAGTGCCTATAGCAATATCAAGAGTACAGAAGCAAGGGGTGATGTCAGAGCGAAATTTTCACCATGAACCGTCACCCATCACTGGAAAAGAATAGAAAAAAAACCGCAAAAGATGATAGAGAGTAAAGAGATGAAAAATAGTGAGCACCACTCCGTTAGTAAATACAATTATTGTAAATGGGTGATAGTACACTTAAAAGGTAATAGTACAATTGAACAAGGGTTTATAGTGACTATGTTAATATGTTAAAACACCCGATAGCACTAGCAAGAGGATGTTAAAAATATTATTATAAAAAAAAAGTTTGATAATCCTAAGATTCGATAAAAATTGGTAATTATTATAATACATTTATATACAGGTAATATAAAAGTAAATCATTCACTCACTTCACTATGGGGGGGGGGAGGGTCATCAGGATAAGCACATGACACCTGAGACCTCAGAAACCCCCCCGGCCAGGATCGTATGTAGAATGGTAGTGACAGACGGTAGCACCAAAGGAAGGTTTCAGGTCAATAACTTTATTCAGCAAAAAATGTATGCCTCAACGCGTTTCGGGGACATAAGTTCCCCTTCCTCAGGAGAAAATGTACAGTATATAACTTCAAAATCCATACACATTTATACATGTTCACATCAATAGAAAATGGCGTTTTTTTTGCGCCATTTTAAACCGGAACCGGAAGTGACGTCTGATGCGTTCTACACTGGAACGCAAGGATCTTTTCTATGTATTAAATAATTAAATAAATGCTTAGATAGTGCCATATCTTTATATAGTAACATCACCCACTCTTATGGCCTCAAGGCAATTGAAAAAAACTTATCCTTAGATCCTAATATGCCCATATCACAAGGCGCTTTCATTATACAATCGATTAACTTCCTCTTGAACCATAATTATTTTGAGTTCAAGGGTAACATTTAGCGCCAAAAAAAAGGAACGGCGATGGGCACCATAATTTGCTCCATTATATGCGAATTTATTTATGGGGGGCCTTTGAAGACAAAATAGGCCTACTTACACATCCCAACGTAAAACTGTACAAGAGATATATCGATGACATCCTAATAGTTTGGGATGGGAATTACGATGCCTTAAAGGGAATCTGTCACCTGCTTTTACCATTTTAAGCTGGCACCATCACTATGTTGACTAAAGTACCTTATTTCCAGCAGTCTTCTTTTTACTTGATTTCGTTTTGTAGTTTTGATATAAAAGCGCTTTTTCTGTTATGCTAATTAGGGTCCAAGGAGCCCACAGGGGCGTTTTTTTCCCTCTCCGGAGCCCAGTGACGCCCCCCTGCAGTGCCCAGCCCGCCTTAATTTGAATTCCAAGGACGCCTCCTGATCATCAAATAACCTCCCACAGCCCCGGCAAACGGTTCCGCCCCCTCCCCACGTCATAGTCTACCTTATAGAAATGCCCCGTCCTTCTTCCTGTCTGTGGCCAGAAAAGTTGCGCAGGCGCAGTACTGCCAGCGGCCTGCGCGATCATCAACGTCCTGAGGGCAACAGCGCTCAGGTCACATCACTGGGCTCGGCGCATGCCCAGTGAGACTTTTGAGGCTGTTGCCCTCAGGAGGTTGATGATCACGCAGGCGCAGGCCGCTGGCAGTACTGCGCCTGCGCGACTTTTCAGGCCGCAGACAGGAAGAAGGACGGGGCATTTCTATAAGGTATCTTGTGCAATCCCTTTAATTTGGAAGTCTGTCTTTACACATTCTTCTTGCATTTTCTCTTAGACAAAACTAAATCTTGCCCTTTGGTTTATGGCTACCCTTTCTTCATAAAGTTAACACAGAAGACAATACACAATGCTGTGATAAGGACTCGGGCTCTACTTCATTATAAACACATTGTTTCATTCTACTCTACAGTTTCCATAGATGTAAATCTAATTGTCTAATTGTATGGTTCTTCATAGATATTTCAGTATTGATTGTTACAAGTCATCTAGAAGATTTCTGGTTAACTACATTGTGTCATGATTTTTCTGTAGTGGCAGACATGAATAATGACTCTTTCTTAGCAGAGATATGCAATAACTGTAACATAGCAACTTGTCTTATTACAATTTGTAGCTTATTAATGTACTGCATACAATACGATAAATTATCAGGGCAATATAATGTTTCAAATGGATAAGTTGAGTGCTTGGGAACAGAAGTGAAGGGGAAATTACTAACCCAGAAAAGGACAATGGGTGCTATTAAACCGCATCATGGCGTAGTGGCATGACGTGAGGACGTGATGCGGTCCCTCCCACCTTTCCTCTCCCACCTGTCTCCACGCGCCGGAGCGCTTGTGCTCACTTCGTGTCGGCGTCCTCCCTGCTCTGTTCTCGGCTGGATGCGAAGAGCCCTGGCTGAATCAGAGGGAGATCGGATATATGTGAAGGGGACGGCGGATTTGCCAGTGGAGGTGTCGACGATGGCTTGCGCCGGTGATGGAGCCCTGTCCGGCGTCTTGTGAGTCTTCTTGAGCCTGCTCCTCCTGCCCTCTTCTGTGCTTCTTGGACCTGGCAGGACGGCTGAGACGCCGTGGAGAGCACATGAGCACATGTGCTGGTAGCGGCGTCTTGCGGCGGCTGATATTGAGGTCCTGCGCTTAATGTCCTGGCCGGTCTGCTGTATGTGAGTAATCTGGGTGGTCCTGGCTGGTCTGCTGCACGTGAATAACCTGTGGGGCGACTCTGATAAACTCTGATGAAACAGTACTTTAAAGTAATCAGAAACTAACAAAATTAACATCGCTAATACTGGTCAACATTTGCCATCACCTGTGGACTTGCTGGTATATACCTAGCTTTTGCTAGGTGCGGTGCTTGGGCGGTTTTCCCTATCCACTTTAATGAACATCAGCTGGTTTACCCGGTGATATCTGGTGATATAACTTATAGGAAGGAAGGAAGGATGACCCCTATGGAACTATGTCCCAGTATCCCTGGTCGAGAGACAGCGTCGGCAACTAACACAACCAAAAGCAGCTAATTAATATTTGTGGCTTCAATCCCTTGGTTGATAAGTCTGTGTCTTGATCTGATTAACTCCGATACTCTGATCAACTGAGCACTCTAGCAGGACTCTAATAATAACGTAAAATCACTAACACTCATCGTTACTTGCTAGTATATTTCTCTGGCTGTGGGACTCTCTGTGTATTCGTTATATTCTGGACTGCTATACTATCTGGTATTATTTGCTATCATTCTGTATGTCCTCTTCTGTCTTGGTCCGGACAAAGAGGCTCTTGTTTCACGCGGACTTTGAATTGTTTCCCCTGTGGTAGCATGGACGTGGATGAAGACGGGAGACCTGGAGAATGTCTACGATATATTGAGTCTGTGACAGGATTGGAGTTGGAGCGGTTTATGGGAGGCTCCCTAAGCCCTAATATTTTGGAATCTACTTTTAAGGCCTGAAATTTTTTTTTTTCTTTCTGTTTTTTCTTTCATTTTTATATTGCTAATATTGTCTATTTCGTACAGATAATGCCAGCAAAGGTTTCAGGTAGGAGGTCCTTGGGTGCAAGCGGAGGCTGTCCAGTCTTAAAAATTGATAAATTTTTGAAATCACCGCAACAAGACTAGGACTGACCAGAAGAGCAACAAGGAGAATAAAGTTGATTCAATAGTTCCATCAAATATAGAGGGGATAGGTGAGGCAGAAGAGGGAGGGAGAGATAAGCCCATAGTAACAGAAGAGCGGATAGATATAGTGGATAAGAAGTTAACAGATATCCTGAAGGCGGTTCAAATATCGAACCAAGCATTGGGAGACCTGTCCGTTAAAAACTCCACAGTCCAAATGGATTTATCCTTAATTAAAGACGAGATGAATAAAGTGCGAGAGGGAGTGAAAGATCTTTAGATGATCACTAAGGATTTAAAACGAGAGACATAGGGGATTAAGAATACATTGGGGGTGATGGAAAGGGAAAAAAAACTATTACAGGAAAGAGTCACCGAAATGGAGGATAGATCTCGTAGGCTGAATATACGTCTGCTTGGTTTTCCAGAGGGGTCTAAAAAAGAAGACCCCACAGGGTTTATCCAACAATGGTTATTAGATGTGTTTGGCAAGGACAGACTGACTGGAGGGTTTCTGGTGGAGAGGGCCCACCAGATACCAACTAAACAGCCACCTGTAGGGAGCCCTCCAAGAGCAATCCTGGCTAAAATAACAAATGTTCGGGATAGGGATAATATTATGAAAAATAAAAGATCCCTACCTCCTCTGGAGTATAATGGGATGGAAATAGAAATATATCCGGATTACTCAAGGGCCACACAGGCAAAACGTAGCGAGTTTAGAGAGGTTAAGAAGAGAATGGCCGTAGCTAAGATTAAATACTCCGTCTTCTATCCCACTAAGATGAGAGTGATATACCATGATCAAGCCCATTTTCTTAATCAACCAGACGAAGTACGGGAATGGCTTGATAGCAGGGGGATAGGTCTCTGACCTATAGGCACTTTAGTAGCAATAAAGACAAAAAATATAGGAAGTTACTTCAAACCTAGAGGGATCAATAAATCCCACTACAGTATGCAATAAAGCTGGGCGCCGACAGGGGGGTGGACTAGATGTTGAAGAAGTAGAGGACAGTAGGGTAATGGAAGGCAGCTCTATATATAGTGTTATAAGAGACCCAGAACACTCTCAAATGGCAATATCAAGAGTACAAAAGCAAGGGGTGATGTCAGAGCGAAATTTTCACCATGAACCGTCACCCATCGCTGGAAAAGAATAGAAAAAAACTCTAAAGATTATAGAGAGTAAAGAGATGAAAAATAGTGAGCGCCACTCCATTAGTAAATACAATTATTGTAAATAGGTGATAGTACACTTAAAAGGTAATAGTACGATTGAACAAGGGTTTATAGTGACTATGTTAATATGAAAACACCCGATAGCGCTAGCAAGAGGATGTTAAAAAATATTATTATAAAAAAAAAGTTTGATAAACCTAAGATTCGATAGAAATAGGTAATTATTATAATAAGATAATATACAGGTAATCTAAAAGTAAATCATTCACTCACTTCACTGGGGGGGGGGGTCATCAGGATAAGCACATGACACCTCAGAAACCCCCCCCCCCCCGGCAAGGATCGTATGTAGAATGGTAGTGACAGACGGCAGCACCAAAGGAAGGCTTCAGGTCATTTACTTTATTCAGCAAAAAATGTATGGCTCAACGCGTTTCGGGGACATAAGTTCCCCTTCCTCAGGAGCAAATGTAGAGTATATAACTTCAAAATACATACACATTTATACATGTTCAAATCAATAGAAAATTGTGTTTTTTCGCGCCACTTTAAACCGGAACCGGAAGTGACGTCTGATGCGTTCCACACTGGAACACAAGGGTCTTTTCTATCTATTATATTATTAAATAAATGCTTAGATAGCGCCATAAGTCCGGCGGTTGATATATGTAAACTAAAGGTGCCACTTTTGAAATAGTGGTAGCGGATCGTTGTACCGGCTTTAGAGTATTCCACATGGTCCCGATATGTCACTTCCGGTTATCGGTGGAACGCTCCTCCTTCTCTTCCGGTTTTCGGTGGAACGCATAAGCGCTCACCCAGACCGGAAGAAGGAGGCCGGAAGGTAAGCTCAGCTGGCTATGTGGAACCCATAAGCGCTCACCCGGACCGGAAGTGGAAGGCCGTAAGGTATGCTCAGCTGACTGTGGAGCGTAACGCTGCCTGTCAGAATGGTGTAAGCAGGTCTAGCCCCTCAAGAGTGAAGGGAGAATGGGGTCATAACACCAGATTCTCAAACTAGATGTCTAATACACCGTGGAGAAGGAGTCAATGGTCATAATATGCTTTCACCACTTATTTTCTTAAATGTCGGCCATTGAAAAAATGAAATGAAAATAAAACAAAAAAATATATATATATAAAAATAAACCCACAATAAAATAAAATCTAATTACAGATCAAATTGTGCAGCATAGAACATATGAAAATATATGAATGTGGACACATATGAAGAAAAATACACATACCCATGTATACAGAAGAACATATATAAATATATATAAATATATATAAAAATATAATATTGTGTACTGTATATAATTTAATATACCAGGCTATGAGCTGTGCGCTACGATTGGCCAGCTCTGCAGCAAGGGACACGCCTCATACAAAAAATCAGTCCAGTACAAACAGAGGGAGCGCAGACACCGGAGCCTATACCGGGCGAACGGAGCGGCGCCCAGACATACTAATAAGTGCAGGGGGACCCCTGGGCGCCGCTCTGCCCACTGATATAGTTAGGTTTTAGTTTCTACACTAGTGAAAGGTCCTCTTTAATGAGGCTTTTGGTTCTTTCTCAAGACTTTTTTATGAAAAGATTTTAAGGAGATTTGGTGAGCACTTTCACACTCTCTTGAAGATGTTCTATAGCACAACTTTAGCAGCGACCCAGCAGGATAGCGGGAAAGGAGAGGATAGGACAAGAAGTTCCCTTTGCTCATGCACTAATGGTAAAAGCACACCTTCTCTTCAAAACATTTCCTGGTTCTGGGGTTTCTCCTGCTTGGTGGATATTTGGGTTGCAAGGTACAAGGCAGGGTCCCTGGCAGCAGATGCATGCTGATGGCATCGGTGCAGACAAAGATCACATCAGGTTACAGTTGAACAGTTCTTCATTGATGAATAAAGTTCAGATACAGCAATTCAGCTCTCAGACTTTGCATGAACAGGTACTGTAGATCTTGTAAAATGTTGCCATGTCACAGATCTTACAGGTCTAAAGTGGCTAAGGCAATTAATAGGCCTGGGTCTTTCTCAGAAGAAATTTTCCTCACACAGAACTTTTACTTTCCCACACTCAAAGGTGATATGCTACAAAAAATATTCTGTTTTTCAAAGCAGCACCACTGAATACTTTTGTAATTGCACGTGCAGTGGCCAGGTTTGAGGTGGCCCCAATACTACGCTGGGTTCACCCGGACATCGTTGAGGTGTCATCATATGTTGCTGTTCTCTTAGTCAAGGGATGGTAAGGCGTGGTGCACCCCAATGAGAATTAAGTCCAGAGAGTCAGGATCTGCAGTTAACCAGTCTGCTCTTTACTGGAGGAACTCGAGGGCAAAAAATACAGGCAGTGTGCTGGGCTAGCTTCTCCAGTCTCCTCCAGATCAGAAAAAGGGTTTGATGCTGAGGAACGGCCTGAACTATCTAGCTAGAAAGTCCCAAAAGTCTCTCAGCATTTATCAACCCTTTCCACAGTGCCTTGCAAATACAGTGCAAATGAACAGGATATATATCACAGCAAACAATGCAATTACACAAATAAAATGCAGTTAAACAGTGTTAAACAGTATAAGTCAGTGCAAGTTAACCCTTTAAAGTAAAGTAAAATGAGGAGTTGATGGCTTTGCATAGGGGAAACAGGGACAAATTTTCACAAATGTCAGACCTCAAAGTATCCCTGCTCCAGGGCACTACACGTGTAATTAAACATTTAGAATAGTTATTCACTAAAGACTATCTGTATAGTACTTGTTATTTTCCTTATTTCTCCATCCACCTCACTGAGATTGTCATACAAGCTCAGTTTAAATCTTCAACTGCACCCTCAGTTGCCTCTCTCCTCATCACTGTCTGAAAACTGACTCCTCTACACAGATTTTTCACCATTCCCTACAGGGAGGGTAGAAATAGCTTCACCTAGTGACGGTATCTAAGGCCAATTAAAAAGTTTGTACAATATACATACAGAAAATTCACATATAAAAACACATATTAACCCTTTGCAGTGTAGCACTGCCTTGCAGTGGGATACTGCAGGGGCACAGGGATGCACAGGGGCCATATCGCCATACAGCACAACTTCCAAGTGCAGCAGTAAAACTTTGATCAGTATTACCATTAGCTTTCAGTGAAGCGAAGCATTCGAAGCGGAATTCAGTCCAAAGTTTAGGAAAACTTCGATTCGCAATTATTCCAAATTTCCTCTCGCCTCATGGTAAAGAATCATTTTTTTCCTAAAATGGCAGCTGCACATGTTACAAAGTGAAAGTAAGAAGCAAGATCACCCATAATGCTGTGCATCCAGCCAATCCACAGATAGCCATCCCCTGTGATGTCACAGCCCTAAAAAAAAAACTCATTCCGCATGGTGTCCACCACTGTCCTGTGAGCTGAGCATAGGGAGAGACATGGCATGCGAAGATACAATGAAGATAACCTCATGTACGCAGGGCCACCTCTCCACATCATCAACTTCTTTCTAGAGTGCCACGCAAAAGTCAGGCAAACCTCATTCTGCAAATACAGTATTTGGGGAGCCCAGAGATGGCCACACAGTGCATCATTAGTACTTACCTGTCTCTGCTCTCATAATATATGACACTCCTCTTTCTCTGAAAACATTAAAAATACATGAGAGCAGCCAGTAGACATGGAGAACTATGTCATGTGACCAGATGGTTTGGAGCTGCACG
The DNA here is from genome assembly GCF_905171765.1 of Bufo bufo. Classification (NCBI taxonomy): domain Eukaryota; kingdom Metazoa; phylum Chordata; class Amphibia; order Anura; family Bufonidae; genus Bufo; species Bufo bufo. The sequence goes on along the minus strand of NC_053392.1, from coordinate 97,225,547 downwards.
GTATAGCATCACAGGCCACATGTTGGTCTAAGGAGTTCTTACCTGCAACCTAAGGGCAAGTCAATAGTCTCCCTGTTTGACTTAACCCCTTAAGGACGTTCGACGTACATGTACGGCTCTGGTGGACTTGACTTAAAGACCAGCCCCATACATGGACGGCGGGCTGATCAGGCGGGTGTAGAAGCTGCGCCCGCCAGATCAGCGGCACAGACCCGGCAGTTACTGACAGCTGACCGCGGCATGCAGAGGGTTGCAGTTGCGAGTACCCGATGGCAGAGAAGGCAGCCGATGCCTTCCATAGGCATCGGGGCTTGCTTTTTATAGAAGCCTGTGAGATCCAGCTCTTAGGCTGGGTCTCACAAGCAGGCTGTCAGCATAAAAGCTGACATGCCACATATTACAATACAGGCTGTATTTTAATACATTGCAGAGGGGAAAAGACCCCAGAAGTTGAAAAAGAAAAAGATTTTTTTTTTTTTTAAGTTTCAAGTAAAAAAAAAAAAGCCTTTTCCCAAAATAAAACACATAAAATTGTAAAAAATATATATATTGCCGTAACGACCGGCTCTATAAAAATATCATATCATCCACCCCTCACCTGAACGCTGTAGAAAAATATAAAATAAAAACTGTGCTAAAACAACAATTTTTTTTATTACCTTACATCACAAAAAGTGTAACACCAAGCGATCAAAAAGGCATATGCCCCCAAAAATAGTACCAATCAAACTGTCACCTCATCCCACAAAAAATGAGCCTGTACATAAAACACTCAGGCAAAAAATAAAAAAAATATGGTTCTCAGAATATGGAGACACTGAAACCAGATTTTTTTTTGTTTCAAAATGCTATTATTGTGCAAAACATAAATACATTTTTTAAAAAAGTATACATATTAGGTATCTCCACAACCATATTTGGTATTTTCACATCTGTGACATGTATGCTCTATAAAAAAGCACATGATCTAACCTGTCAGATGAACATTGTAAAAAACAAAAAATAAAAACAGTGCCAAAACAGCAATTTTTTGTTACCTTGCCTCACAAAAAGTGCAATATAGAGCAACCAAAACTCATATGTAACCTAAAATAGTACCAATTTAACTGCTACCTTATCCCATCACTTTTTTAGAGTTTGTACTCTAGGGGTGCATCAGGGGGTCTTCAAATGTGCCCAATGAAATCTACCTTCCAAAAACCATATGGCGTTCCTTTCCTACTGTGCCCTGCTGTGTGCCCGTTTACAACCACATATGTGGTGTTTGTGTAAACTGCAGAATCAGGGTAATAAATATTGAGTTTTGTTTGGCAGTTAACCCTTACTTTGTTAGCGTAAAAAAATTGATTAAAATGGAAAATCTGCCCAAAAAAGTGAAATTCTGAAATTTCATCTAAAATTTCCTTTAATTTTTGTGAAACACCCAAAGGTTAACAAAGTTTGTACAATCAGTTTTTAATACCTTGAGGGGTGTAGTTTATAAAATAGGGCCTTTTCTGGGTGGTTTCTATTATGTAAGCCCCACAAAGTGACTTCAGACCTGAACTGGTCCTAAAAAATTGGATTTTGGAAATTTTCTTAAAAATTTTAAGATATGCCTTCTAACGTAAAAAAAAATAAAATGCAATTTATAAAATGATCCAAACAGGAAGTAGACATATGGGAAATGTAAAGTAATAACTATTTACGATGTATTACTATCTGTTTTAAAAGCAGAGAAATATAAATTTTGAAAATTGTGAATTTTTCTAAATTTTGGGTAAATTTGGCATTTTTTTATAAAGAAAAATGAAATATTTTGACTCAAATTTACCACTGTCATGAAGTACAATATGTGATGAGGAAACATTCTCAGAATGGCTTGGATAAGTAAAAGCTTTTTAATGCTATCACTACATAAAGTGACACAGATTTGCAAAAGATAGCCTGGCCCTTAAGGTGAAAAATGGCAGGGTCCTGAAGGGGTTAAACATAGGACATTTGGCAAGAAAAAATGTAAACTGAATTTCAGGGGGATGGCCCTCAGCTCTGTGACCCATAAATGTGCCCCACCATTACAAAAGATGATAGCAACAGCAGTGCCTACACATGTTTACTTAAATTTGGCAACCACAGCAGATGCACTAGGCATCATCTTGTTGTGATGGCACAGTCATCTGTCTTCACACTTCTTGGATTCTTCTGCTATTAATGTAATCTTGAATGCAATCTATTATATGTAAAGCCAGGTCCATAAATATTGGGACATCGACACGATTCTAACATTTTTGGCTCTATACACCACCACAATGGATTTGAAATGAAACTAACAAGATGTGCTTTAACTGCAGACTGTCAGCTTTAATTTGAGAGTATTTACATCCAAATCAGGTGAATGGTGTAGGAGTTACAACAGTTTGCATATGTGCCTCCCACTTGCTAAGGGACCAAAAGAAATGGGACAGAATAATAATCATATATCAAACTTTCACTTTTTAATACTTGGTTGCAAATCCTTTGCAGTCAATTACAGCCTGAAGTCTGGAACGCATAGACATCACCAGACGCTGGGTTTCATCCCTGGTGATGCTCTTCCAGGCCTCTACTGCAACTGTCTTCAGTTCGTGCTTGTTCTTGGGGCATTTTCCCTTCAGTTTTGTCTTCAGCAAGTGAAATGCATGCTCAATCAGATTCAGGTCAGGTGATTGACTTGGCCATTGTATAACATTCCACTTCTTTCCCTTAAAAAACTCTTTAGTTGCTTCCGCAGTATGCTTTGGGTCATTGTCCATCTGCACTGTGAAGCGCCGTCCAATGAGTTCTGAAGCATTTGGCTTAATATGAGCAGATAATATTGCCCGAAACACTTCAAAATTCATCCTGCTGCTTTTTTCAGCAGTCACATCATCAATAAATACAAGAGAACCAGTTCCACTGGCAGCCATACATGCCCACACCATGACAATACCACCACCATGCTTCACTGATGAAGTGGTATGCTTAGGATCATAAACAGTTCCTTTCCTTCTCCATACTCTTCTATTCCCATCACTCTGGTACAAGTTGATCTTGGTCTCATCTGTCCATGGGATCTGTCTCATCTGTCCCCCATACTAAGTCAGCACTCCTCCCCATGTGGCACAGGTGCTCTTTACTTAAATTAGCAGTAGTCTGCACAGGGTTTTAATTCCTACCACATCTCAGTTGGAGTTCCTGAGAAGCTGTGAACAGGTGATCCTTTAGCACCAGTTCACATGCGGCGCTGGATGGCGGCCGCCGCTGTTTCTGTGCTGTGCTGGTGGAGCTGTGGGATCCGAGGCCTAGGTGGCTCCGCTGTACATCGGGGTAACTGGTTGGCTGCTGGATCCCATTGCCTGCTGGAGCAGTGTGGAGACGCGGTGGTCGCCACACGGCACTGCGCTACGGTTAGAGTAGGTTCCCACTTAACAAGAGGCAACCTTGTTGCGGTAAGTGGGCCTATGCTCTTTGATCAAACTGTATACTAATGCCTCTTAATAGTGCACATCAAATGATTGATATAACCGCTGTATAGCCATGTTTTATCATAAGAAATGCTGCTTATTACATACAGTAGTCAATAGTATAGGAATGAGGAGGTGCGATTTAGTTTCACTCTACAAACCATGATTTAAATGCTCTATAGTCTTTTCTCCCCCATACTAAGCCAGCACTCCTCCCCATGTGGCACAGGTGCTCTTTACTTAAATTAGCAGTAGTCTGCACAGGGTTTTAATTCCTACCACATCTCAGTTGGAGTTCCTGAGAATCTGTGAACAGGTGATCCTTTAGCACCAGTTCACATGCGGCGCTGGATGGCGGCCGCCGCTGTTTCTGTGCTGTGCTGGTGGAGCTGTGGGATCCGAGGCCTAGGTGGCTCCGCTGTACAGCGGGGTAACTGGTTGGCTGCTGGATCCCATTGCCTGCTGGAGCAGTGTGAAGACGCGGTGGTCGCCACACGGCACTGCGCTACGGTTAGAGTAGGTTCCCACTTAACAAGAGGCAACCTTGTCGCGGTAAGTGGGCCTATGCTCTTTGATCAAACTGTATACTAATGCCTCTTAATAATGCACAGCAAATGATTGATATAACCGCTGTATAGCCATGTTTTATCATAAGAAATCCTGCTTATTACATACAGTAGTCAATAGTATAGGAATGAGGAGGTGCGATTTAGTTTCACTCTACAAACCATGATGTCCATGGGATGTTGTTTCAGAACTGTGAAGGCTTTTTTAGATGTCGTTTGGCAAATTCTAATCTGGCCTTCCTGTTTTTGAGGCTCACCAATGGTATACATCTTATGGTGAACCCTCTCTATTCACTCTGGTGAAGTCTTCTTTTGATTGTTGACTTTGACACACATGCGCCTACCTCCTGGAGAGTGTTATTGATCTGGCCAACTGTTGTGAAGGGTGTTTTCTTCACCAGGAAAAGAATTCTTTAGTCATCCACCACTGTTGTTTTCTGTGGTCTTCCGGGTCTTTTGGTGTTGCTGAGCTCACTGTTGCGTTCCTTCTTTTTAAGAATGTTCCAAACAGTTGTTTTGGCCACGTCTAATGTTTTTGCTATCTCTCTGATGGGTTTGTTTTGTTTTTTTCAGCCTAATGATGGCTTGCTTCACTGATAGTGACAGCTCTTTGGATCTCATCTTGAGAGTTGACAGCAACAGATTCCAAATGCAAATAGCACACTTGAAATGAACTCTGGACCTTTTATTTGCTCATTGTAATTGGGATAATGAGGGAATAACACACACACCTGGCCATGGAACAGCTGGGAAGCCAATTGTCCTATTACTTTTGGTCCCTTAACAAGTGGGAGGCACATATGCAAACTGTTGTAATTCCTGCACCGTTCACCTGATTTGGATGTAAATACTCTCAAATTAAAGCTGACAGTCTGCAGTTAAAGTACATCTTGCTTGTTTCATTTAAAATCCATTGTGGTGGTGTATAGAGTAAAAAATGTTAGAATTGTCTTGATGTCCCAATATTTATGGACCTGACTGTATATAGACTTCTTCAGCTGTATGACAAATCTGAAGGATGGTCTCATAGTCATTATTTTACCTCCAGCTCTGAAAAGATATAGATACATTAGTAGACTTAACCACCTCAGCCCCCAGTGCTTAAACACCCTGAAAGACCAGGCCACTTTTTACACTTCTGACCTACACTACTTTCACCGTTTATTGCTCGGTCATGCAACTTACCACCCAAATGAATTTTACCTCCTTTTCTTCTCACTAATAGAGCTTTCATTTGGTGGTATTTCATTGCTGCTGACATTTTTACTTTTTTTGTTATTAATCGAAATTTAACGATTTTTTTGCAAAAAAATGACATTTTTCACTTTCAGTTGTAAAATTTTGCAAAAAAAACGAGATCCATATATAAATTTTGCTCTAAATTTATTGTTCTACATGTCTTTGATAAAAAAAAAATGTTTGGGTAAAAAAAAAATGGTTTGGGTAAAAGTTATAGCGTTTACAAACTATGGTACAAAAATGTGAATTTCCGCTTTTTGAAGCAGCTCTGACTTTCTGAGCACCTGTCATGTTTCCTGAGGTTCTACAATGCCCAGACAGTACAAACACCCCACAAATGACCCCATTTTGGAAAGTACACACCCTAAGTTATTCGCTGATGGGCATAGTGAGTTCATAGAACTTTTTATTTTTTGTCACAAGTTAGCGGAAAATGATGATTTTTTTTTTTTTCTTACAAAGTCTCATATTCCACTAACTTGTGACAAAAAATAAAACGTTCTATGAACTCACTATGCCCATCACGAAATAGCTTGGGGTCTCTTCTTTCCAAAATGGGGTCACTTGTGGGGTAGTTATACTGCCCTGGCATTCTAGGGGCCCAAATGTGTGGTAAGGAGTTTGAAATCAAATTCTGTAAAAAATGACCAGTGAAATACGAAAGGTGCTCTTTGGAATATGGGCCCCTTTGCCCACCTAGGCTGCAAAAAAGTGTCACACATGTGGTATCTTCGTACTCAGGAGAAGTTGGGGAATGTGTTTTGGGGTGTCTTTTTACATATACCCATGCTGGGTGAGAGAAATATCTTGGCAAAAGACAACTTTTCCCATTTTTTTATACAAAGTTGGCATTTGACCAAGATATTTATCTCACCCAGCATGGGTTTATGTAAAAAGACACCCCAAAACACATTCCTCAACTTCTCCTGAATACAGAGATACCAGATGTGTGACACTTTTTTGCAGCCTAGGTGGGCAAAGGGGCCCATAATCCAAAGAGCACCTTTCGGATTTCACTGGTCATTTTTTACAGAATTTGATTTCAAACTTCTTACCACACATTTGGGCCCCTAGAATGCCAGGGCAGTATAACTACCCCACAAGTGACCCCATTTTGGAAAGAAGACACCCCAAGGTATTCCGTGAGGGGCATGGCGAGTTCCTAGAATTTTTTATTTTTTGTCACAAGTTAGTGGAAAATGATGATTTTATTTTATTTTATTTTTTCTTACAAAGTCTCATATTCCACTAACTTGTGACAAAAAATAAAAAATTCTAGGAACTCGCCATGCCCCTCACGGAATACCTTGGGGTGTCTTCTTTCCAAAATGGGGTCACTTGTGGGGTAGTTATACTGCCCTGGCATTCTAGGGGCCCAAATGTGTGGTAAGGAGTTTGAAATCAAATTCTGCAAAAAATGACCAGTGAAATCCGAAAGGTGCTCTTTGGATTATGGGCCCCTTTGCCCACCTAGGCTGCAAAAAAGTGTCACACATGTGGTATCTCCGTACTCAGGAGAAGTTAGGGAATGTGTTTTGGGGTGTCTTTTTACATATACCCATGCTGGGTGAGAGAAATATCTTGGCAAAAGACAACTTTTCCCATTTTTTTTATACAAAGTTGGCATTTGACCAAGATATTTATCTCACCCAGCATGGGTTTATGTAAAAAAAACACCCCAAAACACATTCCTCAACTTCTCCTGAATACAGAGATACCAGATGTGTGACACTTTTTTGCAGCCTAGGTGGGCAAAGGGGCCCATAATCCAAAGAGCACCTTTCGGATTTCACTGGTCATTTTTTACAGAATTTGATTTCAAACTTCTTACCACACATTTGGGCCCCTAGAATGCCAGGGCAGTATAACTACCCCACAAGTGACCCCATTTTGGAAAGAAGACACCCCAAGGTATTCCGTGAGGGGCATGGCGAGTTCCTAGAATTTTTTATTTTTTGTCACAAGTTAGTGGAAAATGATGATTTTTTTTAATTTATTTTTTTCTTACAAAGTCTCATATTCCACTAACTTGTGACAAAAAATAAAAAATTCTAGGAACTCGCCATGCCCCTCACGGAATACCTTGGGGTGTCTTCTTTCCAAAATGGGGTCACTTGTGGGGTAGTTATACTGCCCTGGCATTCTAGGGGCCCAAATGTGTGGTAAGGAGTTTGAAATCAAATTCTGCAAAAAATGACCAGTGAAATCCGAAAGGTGCTCTTTGGAATATGGGCCCCTTTGCCCACCTAGGCTGCAAAAAAGTGTCACACATGTGGTATCTCCGTATTCAGGAGAAGTTGGGGAATGTGTTTTGGGGTGTCATTTTACATATACCCATGCTGGGTGAGAGAAATATCTTGGTCAAATGCCAACTTTGTATAAAAAAATTGTAAAAGTTGTCTTTTGCCAATATATTTCTCTCACCCAGCATGGGTATATGTAAAATGACACCCCAAAACACATTCCCCAACTTCTCCTGAATACGGAGATACCACATGTGTGGTAAGTATTTTCCAGGGGCCCTAATGTGTGGTAAGTAGGTAAATGACCTGTGAAATCCTAAAGGTGCTCTTTGGAATGTGGGCCCATTTGCCCACCTAGGCTGCAAAAAAGTGTCACACATCTGGTATCTCCGTATTCAGGAGAAGTTGGGGAATGTGTTTTGGGGTGTCATTTTACATATCTCCAGCCTGCCAGCGAACGATCGCCGCTGGCAGGCTGGAGATCAACTGTCTTACCTTCCGTTCCTGTGAGCGCGCGCGCCTGTGTGCGCGCGTTCACAGGAAATCTCGCGTCTCGCGAGATGACGCGTAGATGCGTGATTGTGCGCAGCGCTGCCACCTCCGGAACGCAAATCTGCGTTAGGCGGTCCGGAGGTGGTTAAAGGGGTTTTCCATGAATACTATGTTTTAACAGATATGTTCATGTAGTTACCTCATGTACATGCTTGTTTTTTTAATTTGGACACTCCTGACCCATTTTCACCATGTAAACCAATCACTCTCCTTTCTTTTCCATCCTGCATGTAACACTTCCTGTTGCTATATTCAACCAAACCCATGAGGCACTTTTCTCTCTGCCAAAGCTCAGCTCCGCCCCTAACAACACCCAACTAGTGTACAGCTCCACCCATACAGCTAGTTACATAGACACTCCCCTATCACTGCCTCTGTTGCTGCTTTAACACACTAATTGACATGACATCACAGGAAATAAGAAAGAGCACTATGGACATGGTCATGTGACCACAGCCCAGAATGTTAGATAGATGCAATAAAGGTAAAATAAATACATTACAAAATTACAGCTACCTTCATAAATAGTGATGAGCAGCAGGGGCAATATTCGAATTCGCGATATTTCGCGAATATTTTGTAGAATATTCGCCATATATTCGTGAATTCGAGATTCTATTCTTGATTGTGAAAATCGGCAATGTATTATTTGCGTATTGCATGCGAAATACTGGCGTGGGTCACTTATGCTACATTTTTCAAGCTGGTATAAGTTTCCTAAGACTGTAGAAAATGGTTGACAAGGCAGAACATTAGAATAGCTTTATATGCAGATAGAGTGCTCCAATATATTTGCAATTGCACATTTTTGGCAATTAATGATGCGCATATTTTTTCGCAATACGTGCAACTTGTATAGTAAGGGGCAGGCAACTTTTCTATTAGTTGTTAGGGATGTTGCTAAGCTGTGACAAAGCCTTCTCATTGGCCCACAAGCTAGAAGAAGGGAGGGATGATCACCTGGTGTGTACTGTGATAAAAAAATAAAAAATAAAAAGAATATTCGTCATTACGAATATATAGCACTATATTCTAAATATTTGTGAATTCTTGAAGTGCCGATATTCGCAATAAAAATTTGCTTTTCGAATATTCGTGCTCAACACTAGTCATAGATAGGTATTTAAAGGATGTTGTTGCAAACCCCTTTAAAGTTCACATCAGTGTTGTGTTTTTTGTATTTCTGCTCAATCAGGGGAACAGAAAAACAGAAAAGAACTGATTCATTTTAATCTTCATTTTCTTGAATGGGTTATTTTGAGCACCGGTTGTGCTCAGTTTGTGTCAGTTCCTCCAGGTTTTAGTTATTTTTGACAGGAGAAAAAGTACAACAGACAGGACTTCTGCGGTCAAAAGTAGCTGAAGCCTGACGAGACTGACACATACTGAGCCTAGCCAGTGATTAAAATAACCCATTCAAACAAATGGAGATTAAAACAGTTTTTTTTTTTTTTTTTCCTGTGATGGAACAGAAATACAGAAAGCTCAATGCTGACTTCATCTCAGAATTCTCTTTTATATGATTTTTACTTTGGGCATGTCCACACGTGGACAAAATTGTTGGTACCCTTCTGTTAAAGAAAGAAAAATTGACAATGGTCACTGAAATAACTTGAAACTGTCAAAAGTAATAAAAAATGCAAATTCACTGAAGGTCAACTAATAAAAATCAGACACTGCTTTTGAATTGTGGTTCCACAGAATAATTGATATAACAAACTAATGAAACTGGCCTGGACAAAAAAGTTGGTACCCTTTTTTTTTCTCTTTTTTTATTTTCTTAAATTAATTTTATTAAAAATCAAACAATTATTTTCCTCCCTACCCACCCTCTCCTTTGTGATGCGTCCCTTTAAAGGAGGAGTCAAGACTAGGAAGACTAACATTTCCAAACACCCCATATCCTAGTCCATTTATCCTCTATATTTCTCTATTTATAAAGAACCTTCTCATATCTCTTGATCTTATTAACCAAGTTTAACCATTTATGTAGTTAGATTTGGTATATTCCGTGAAAACCAGACCAGTGTGATCAAGAATCTTGTGCCAGCAACATTACTTTTAACAAAATAATCTTTTTATCTTTATGACAGTTTACTTTAGAGAGATCACCCAGTATCCAACATTCAGCCTTAAAAGGGATTCATTACTTAAAAATTTTCGGTTATACCCGTGTCAATTGCTCCTCAATACTCTTTTAATTCTGTACAAAACCAAAACATGTGCAAAAGATTAGCCCTGAGTGAATCACACCGTGGACAATTAGATGTATTTCTAAAACCACATTTATTAAGCCATAATGGCATAACATATATTCTATCTAAAACGTGGTTAAAATTGTGAGACACTAATCTTAAATTAGACAATATATTTTCCCAGTCATCTACTTGTTTCATTGGACAATCAGTTCCCCAAGCTTTTTGACCGGGAGAACTTATATTATTAAATAGTGCTTTAACTAAAACTCTATAAAGTTGAGCAAACATTGTGACCTAAATCCCACATTAATTTATTTAAAGGTGTAGATGTGTCTATATCTAACAAAAAAAAATTCTTCAAGACTAGAAAGTGCCAAATGAAGCTGAACCTAAACCATGATAGATTAGATATATCCTCTCTTTCTGCTAACTCCGGTAACGAGAATATATCACCTTTCCTTACCACCTGTGCAACATAAAAAATATTATTTTTTTGCCAGTACTGATCCCCTACTAATTCATCTAAAACCTGCAAGTGATAATTATGCCAAAGGGGTGTACAACATAAGGATCGCTTTATTGCCAGCCATCCTCTGCCATCCTCATGCGCAAGGACTTACTAAACAGTTTCCTTGTCCTACCATATACCTGCTACTCATTAGATATTTGCCCAGATTCCAATAAAATAAACATGTTATCATAACCAGATCTACTCACCAAAATCCTACATAGTGGGCTTTTCTTCCATTAGCAATATAGCCATAACTGATCCGATATAAAATAAACCTTGATGTAAGGAAGGTTAAATCCTCCTTTTTCTATCGGCTTATAGAGATGTTCCACTTTAAGTCTTACACGCTTTCTTCCCCAAATTAAATCATTAATAATTCCCTCAATAAATTTCTAAAAATAATCCTCAATCCATATTAGGGAATTCCTGAGAATATAAAGGAGCTGGGGTTAAATCATCATCTTGATTAGGGATTTTCTAATGCCTCTAGATAGAGGAGGTCTAAGCCATATTGTAATTTTAGACCTCAATTTACTTCAAAGGGTTCAAATTAGAGAAATTAAAGAAATCTTCAATCTTAGGGGAAATCGTCATACCCAAATAGTCAAAGGAATCAGAGATATTCAGCATACTCAGAGGCCCTTTACTGGGAAGTTTAAATCTATCTACAGGCATAAGAGTGGTTTTGGACCAGTTAATATCAAGACCTGAAACTTCACCCAAAAAATGTATTGTTTCAATAACTCTCGGGAGTGTAACATTAGTATTATGTATGAAGAATAACACATCATCTGTATATAGCGAAATGCGATTGTCTATTCCTAATGTCCCAAATCCTTCAATCGCAGACTTTTGCCTCACCCTAGCTGCAAGAGGCTCAATATAAATGTGAAACAGTAATGGGGAGAGAGGGCACCCTTGACGGGTACCTCTACTCAATAAAAATAACTATTTGTCAAACCCCTATTAATGTTCAAACTCGCCTTAGGGGAGTTATATAGAAGCTTTATCATATTTATAAACCTAGCACCAAATCCCATTTTTCTAAAACCTTCCATGGGAATCTCCACTCCACCCTGTCAAAGTCCTTAGAGGTATCAAGAGACAGTATGGAGCGAGAAACCCCTCCGGAAGATTGCAGTTTGGCAAACAAGCAATAGAAATGATAGTTTAGGCCCTTATTGGGATTAAAGCCATTCTGATCAGGATGTATAATTGATGTAATAATAATAACCTTAGCAAGCCTCATAGCCAGGACCATAGAGAAAAGCTTCACATCAGTATTTAATAATGAAATCGGCCTATATGACTCCATATCCAAGGGGTCCTTGCCTTTTTTTTGTATTAATATTATCACAGCTTCTGACATTGATTCCGGAAAGGGTACCATCCTCCAATGATTCAGTAAACACCCTCAATAAAAAAAGGGTGAATAACCTCCCTATATTTACGAATTCATATGGGAATCCATCTGAACCAGGGGAGGAGTTTCCCGAGCCGGCTTTTAATGCTGCTTCTAACTCATACAGGGAAAGATCAAGGTCAAGAGATTCTCTTAAGTGTGTCCGTAAGGATCGGTAAAGAGATGGAATCCAAATTGGCATCAATCATTTAATCTAGAATAATCTTATCTGATTTATATAACCCCGCAAAGTGCCTAACAAAGGTTCCTTTTATATACTCTTGATCTTCAATTATACCTTCAGATGAACGAATACTTAGAAACTCTTTTTTTTAAATCCTGATTCGAGATCACCCTAGCCAGTAATTTCCTGATTGAGTTTTTGCTGACTGATAATGAATATCCAAGAATCGGACAATTTCCTGTTCTATCATTTTATGATTGTCTATTAAAGAGATCCAGTGGGGGTTTAATCTGAAGAGGGGTCTTACCCTATGTTTATTGTCCGCCATTGATACCTCAAGAGAGAACGTTACATGGTTGGATAGAGCCCTGGCCTCATATTTCATCCGCTTTATGTATCTACAGTAGTTTTTATTTATCCGAGCCATATCTATCCTAGACATAGATTTTCCAGACTTACTTACACAAGAGTACACTCTTTTCCCCCTCCCTACAAGGCCCCATACATCAACAAAGCCTGATTCCTGACAGAATTTAGCAGAGGAGGACCCTTGTACAGGAGTCTGGAAATCAGCCCCCATTGAGATCCTATCAATCCCTGGGTTTATAACACAATTAAAATCCCCATTGACTAGTGAGGGAAACTCAGGCCAACGATCAATAAAGGTTATCAAAGAATTAAGTATTTCAGGAGAAAAGGGTGGGGGGAATATAAATAAAAGCCAAGATGCATAATCTTCCAGCAAGCTTTCCATAAAGAAAAACATATCTACCCTGCTTATCAACAGAGGAGGCTCGGCAGACAAAATAAATCTGATTGTGAACTAAAACTGACACTCCTCTGGAATAACTAGAAAAGGTAGAATGAAAAAAATAAATAAATAAATAAACCTCCCCCCCCCTCATCCTTAGAGACGCATCGCAAACCCCCCCATAAACCCCCCAATCCTCTTGATCCACCACATTACAGCACCAGATCTCTTAACTAAGACCACTCCTCCCCCTCTCGTCCAATCCCACCAGTATCAAAATAGAAAATACTAATATAGGACGCCAATACTTAAATATTATTCCAATCCAACCAGTCCGACACAAGATCAGGGGTATCAAAAAAAAAGAGTTCCCCCCTTGAAAATTATCCGGAATTTAACTGGATAAACAAATGAGTATTTAATGCCCCTTTCCTGCAAGCACTTTTTAACCGCAGTAAAACTGTGTCTCTTTTCTTGAATCTCTTTAGAAAAATCAGGAAAAAAGGATGCTTTACTCCAATGCAGGGCCGATGCAAGGATTTTTGCCGCCCTAGGCAAGATAAAAATTGCCGCCCCCCCCCCCTTATCAGATGATCTGCCCATATCATGACATCACATATGTTCCACCCCTTTCTCAGCTTTTAAATTAAAAGGACTGCTATGTTTCCCTTAGGGTCAATCCAGCTTCTTGTAGCTGTCTCTTTTTGCGGAACGGAATTGCGGACCCATACATTTCTATGGGATCCGCAATTCCGATCCTGAAAAAAATAGAACATGTCCTATTCTTGTCCGCAATAGCGGACAAGAATAGGCACATTCTCTTAGTGCCCGCAAAATGCGGACCGCACATTGCTGCTGTCCGTGTTTTGTGGATCCGCAAAACACACATGGATGTGTGAATGGACCCTAAATGTGAGGTAAATTAGTCTCCAATGTAGTATTAATAACTAAACAATTACATAATAAACATATTTCATTGTCTACTTACCACCAGGACAATAAGATGATCTGGTCTCTGGCTGCAGTCTGGCTCTTGGTCTGGCTCTGGGGACTCCCTTGTCACTCTCCTTCCCCCCCCCCTCCCTCCCTTGTCGCTCTCATTCCAGCCCCCCCCACCCATGTCACTCTCATTCCAGCCCCCCCCCCCCCCTTGTCACTCTCATTCCAGCCCACCCCCTCCCTTGTCACTCTCATTGCAGCCCCCCCTTCCTTGTCACTCTCATTGCAGCCCCCCCTTCCTTGTCACTCTCATTCCAGCCCCCCCCTTCCTTGTCACTCTCATTGCAGCCCCCCCTTCCTTGTCACTCTCATTGCAGCCTCCCCCCTTCCTTGTCACTCTCATTGCAGCCCCCCCACCCTTGTCACTCTCATTCCAGCCCACCCCCTCCCTTGTCACTCTCATTGCAGCGCCCCCTTCTTTGTCACTCTCATTGCAGCCCCCCCCTTCCTTGTCACTCTCACTCCAGCCCCCCCTTCCTTGTCACTCTCATTGCAGCCCCTCCCTTCCTTGTCACTCTCATTGCAGCCCCCCTTCCTTGTCACTCTCATTGCAGCCCCCCCTTGTCACTCTCATTCCAGCCCCCCCCTTCCTTGTCACTCTCATTGCAGCCCCCCCTTCCTTGTCACTCTCATTGCAGCCCCCCCTTCCTTGTCACTCTCATTCCAGCCCCCCCCCTTCCTTGTCACTCTCATTCCAGCCCCCCCCCCCCACCTCTAGTGTACAGGAGCATTTGTTTCCTGTACCCGGCTGGACTGAAAGGAAGTGCACACTAAGTGAGCACTTCCTGTCAGTCCGGCCGGGTACATGAAACAAAAGCTCCTGTACCGCGGACCGAACAGAGCTCGGCCACGGACAGCACAGAGCAGACACAGAATGACACAGAATGACAGCAGGCGCAGGCAGGCTGCACAGCACTGAGCCGGCGGCCGAAGATTCTTTAGAGCGGCAAGCGCTCAGCCGCTCAGGAGGCGCAGCATGAGGGGCGCCGCCGGCCGGCCGAACTTATATAACCAACTTATTTTTTTTTTTATTATTATTATTTTTTTACACTGCAACGGACGCCCCCTGCTAAATGGCGCCCTAGGCGACTGTCTAAGTCGCCTTACTGGTTGCGCCGGCCCTGCTCCCATGGTATAAGATAGGGGGGCATTCCTGGGCCCTTCTCAAAATCATATCCCTGTCACATGAAAAAAGTATCTTCACCAGTATTAACCGTGGAGTCCTTCCAGGAATTGGTTTACCCCCTGGAACCCGATGTGCTCTTTCTACCAAAAATAATGGCGAAAATTGTTCCTTTCCAAATTTCTCAAAGATTAAAGACTGTATCATTTCAGCCATGCTCTGTCCTTCTGCACCGACTGGTAGACTAATGATTCTTACATGACATCGCCTCGACCTATCCTCCAATTCAACCTCTTTCTTTTTGAAGATGTTAACATCCAACCTTAGGGAAGAAATTTGGGGTTTAAATATTTTTGCTTCATTCTCCAAGTCCCCCACAGATTTTTCTATAATTGTGACTCTGTCCCGTATCTTAGAGACATCGCCCCTTATCAGGGTCACATCAGACTGGATTGCACCAAGATAGCAATGGATGGTGCGATCTGACACTGATGTAGCTTGACCTTGGAGTTCACCTCTAAGATCTCTAGAAATTGTTCTGGGATCTTAGGTTACCATTCATATTATCCATCTTTTCAGTTTCCCATCATTTTTTCTCTTGCGGCCATGTCCAGGAAGGTTGGCTACAGTCCAGTAGATCTTACACTTCTGAATAATACAGGGAGTGCAGAATTATTAGGCAATTTGTATTTTTGAGGATTTATTTTATTATTGAACAACAACCATGTTCTCAATGAACCCAAAAAACTCATTAATATCAAAGCTGAATATTTTTGGAAGTAGTTTTTAGTTTGTTTTTAGTTTTAGCTATTTTAGGGGGATATCTGTGTGTGCAAGTGACTATTACTGTGCATAATTATTAGGCAACTTAACAAAAAACAAATATATACCCATTTTAATTATTTATTTTTACCAGTGAAACCAATATAACATCTCAACATTCACAAATATACATTTCTGACATTCAAAAACAAAACAAAAACAAATCAGTGACCAATATAGCCACCTTTCTTTGCAAGGACACTCAAAAGCCTGCCATCCATGGATTCTGTCAGTGTTTTGATCTGTTCACCATCAACATTGCGTGCAGCAGCAACCACAGCCTCCCAGACACTGTTCAGAGAGGTGTACTGTTTTCCCTCCTTGTAAATCTCACATTTGATGATGGACCACAGGTTCTCAATGAGGTTCAGATCAGGTGAACAAGGAGGCCATGTCATTAGATTTTCTTCTTTTATACCCTTTCTTGCCAGCCACGCTGTGGAGTACTTGGACGCGTGTGATGGAGCATTGTCCTGCATGAAAATCATGTTTTTCTTGAAGGATGCAGACTTCTTCCTGTACCACTGCTTGAAGAAGGTGTCTTCCAGAAACTGGCAGTAGGACTGGGAGTTGAGCTTGACTCCATCCTCAACCCGAAAAGGCCCCACAAGCTCATCTTTGATGATACCAGCCCAAACCAGTACTCCACCTCCACCTTGCTGGCGTCTGAGTCGGACTGGAGCTCTCTGCCCTTTACCAATCCAGCCACGGGCCCATCCATCTGGCCCATCAAGACTCACTCTCATTTCATCAGTCCATAAAACCTTAGAAAAATCAGTCTTGAGATATTTCTTGGCCCAGTCTTGACGTTTCAGCTTGTGTGTCTTGTTCAGTGGTGGTCGTCTTTCAGCCTTTCTTACCTTGGCCATGTCTCTGAGTATTGCACACCTTGTGCTTTTGGGCACTCCAGTGATGTTGCAGCTCTGAAATATGGCCAAACTGGTGGCAAGTGGCATCTTGGCAGCTGCACGCTTGACTTTTCTCAGTTCATGGGCAGTTATTTTGCGCCTTGGTTTTTCCACACGCTTCTTGCAACCCTGTTGACTATTTTGAATGAAACGCTTGATTGTTCGATAATCACGCTTCAGAAGCTTTGCAATTTTAAGAGTGCTGCATCCCTCTGCAAGATATCTCATTATTTTTGACTTTTCTGAGCCTGTCAAGTCCTTCTTTTGACCCATTTTGCCAAAGGAAAGGAAGTTGCCTAATAATTATGCACACCTAATATAGGGTGTTGATGTCATTAGACCACACCCCTTCTCATTACAATGATGCACATCAGCTAATATGCTTAATTGGTAGTAGGCTTTCGAGCCTATACAGCTTGGAGTAAGACAACATGCATAAAGAGGATGATGTGGTCAAAATACTAATTTGCCTAATAATTCTGCACGCAGTGTATGTGTAACTGTAGTAACAAGAACATCAAGCTGTTGTCTATCATTTTCTTTCTAATCTCCTGAGACAACTCTCTCCTTAGCTTTCTTTAGTCTATGTTTAGTATGATATCCACCATGATACCAAACCGCACAGTGACTACTTTTCACCCTTTAAATAGGCAGATTGGTTAAATTGTTTTCAAACTTTTCCAGGTGTACAATCATTTTTGCCCGTTTTATTTGGTTGTTCCAAGTTATTTTAGTGACCATTGTGGGTTTTTCTTTCTTTAACCCCTAGGTGACATTTGACATAATAGTACGTCATGATAATTGGGTGGGCACAGGAGCTGTGTGCTCCCGATCAATGCAGGGGCTCAGCTGTGACGGATTATGTCGGCAGATTAACCCCTTATATGCTGACCGTGGCATATAAGAGGATCTCAGAGGGAGGGGGCCCCCTCTGCCTCTCCATCGACCCCTGTGCTGTGGTGACAGAGGGACGATGGCTGCCATGGCAAGCCCAGGCCTCGAAAAAGGCCTCAGGGTCTGCCATAGCCTGTGAGACCCAACACCCAGACTGGGTTTTAAAGGCACACTGTCAGTGTGAAACTGACAGTTTCTATATAGTACAATACATTATGTATTGTACTATATTGAAACAGGGATCAGACCCTGAAATGTGGAAGTCCCTGTACTCGAACAAAAATAAATCTGATACATCTGGTATTGTCACTTCAGTAACAATCTGCTCTCTAAAAATAACACATGATCTATGCTGTCAGGTAAACTGTGTAAAAAACAAAAAATAGAAAATGTGACAGAACCATTTTTTTGTTACCTTGCGAACAAAAATCAGATGTACCCCAAAATAGTACCAACAAAACTGTCACCTTATCCCGTAGTTTTAAAAATGGGGAATTTTTTTTTGAGTTTCTACTCTAGGGGTGCATCAGGGGGTCTTAAATGCGACATGGCAACTTAAAGTTATCCTAGTGAAATCTGCCCTCCAAAATCCATATCCTTCCCTTCTGCGCCCTGCCGTGTGCCCGTACAGCAGTTTACAACAGCATATGGGGTGTTTCTGTAAACTGCAAAATCATGGTAATAAATATTGAGTTTTGCTTTGCTGTTAACCCTTGATACCTTACAGGAAAAAATGAATAAAATGGAAAATTTGCAAAAAGAAGTGACATTTAGAAATTTCTCCTCTATTTTCCTTTAATTCTTGTGGAACATCTAAAGGGTTAATAAAGTTTGTATAATCATATTTAAATAAGTTGAGGGGTGTAGTTTCTAAAATAGGGTAATTTATGGGTGGTTTATATTATTTAAGCCCCATAAAGTGACTTCATAACTAAATTGGTTCTTTGAAAAGCAGGTTTTGGAAATATACCATTAGCAAAATGATGTCAACATAAAATAGACATATGGGAAATGTAAAGTAATAACTATTTTATGAAATATCTGTCTGAAAAGCTGAGAAATTGAAATTTTTCAAATATGATAATTTTCCAAATTTTCCTGTAAATTTTGGATTTTTTTTTTATAAATAAATGTGAAATATATAAACTAAAATTTACCACTGTTATGAAGTACAATATGTCACGAGAAAACAGTCTCAGAATGGCCTGGATAAATAAAAGCATTCCAGAGTTATTACAACATAAAGTGACACATGTCAGAGTTCCAAAATTAAGGTGAAAAATGGCGCGGTCCTAAAGGGGTTAACAGAAGGGTATCAACCTGATTGCAGCAGTTCATCTGTCTGAAGGTTTCATATGTAGAAATAATAGAAATACATATGAGAATTTAGGAAACCAGAGTGAAGTCCAACTGAACAGAACATTTTTTTTTTTTCCTTTTATCAATCTATACATTTTACATAATGAATGAAAATATTAAAATATTATAGAATATTTTTTTTTGCTTTTAAGTTAACCTCAGATCATCCCCTTATGAAGTGCCAGCGTGAATGTGTTATCTGAATGGAATAATGTAGCAGATAAGACTCAGCTGTCAACGAGTCGTCACATGGAAAATCATCTAACAATCTTACCTATAGAGAATAATATATGATTATAGAGATAATAAAATTCATACTAATCAGTGGTAAAAGACAGCAAAAAAGGATGCAGCAGAAGACTACAGTCTAACATGACACTAATTCCATATCCCTTCAGCTACGTGCAGTATGTAGGTATGTATTTTTATATGTTCGCCCTCTGTCTAAAGGTTGCAAGCATCGTCCTTTACAGCAATAACTGTCTAAGTCGGATGTACAATGGACAAAAGGCTTGGTTCGCTGAGACAAAAGATGATATCACGTCGAGACAAATTATAGAGGTGCTGTGTCTAAAATGTGTTCAAGCAATAACTGCTATACAACAGCCATATCAGCAGGACTGCAATGTGCCTCCTGCTTACGCAGACTGCATGTAAAACAGAAGGTCCTAGCTGCAGACTGCTGTTATTCAGGTCACACATAAGCAGCTTGCCAGCAGATTGGCAGTCATCTTGCTGGGAGGCCCCCTGCAGGCCAGTCTGCTCATGCACAGAATACATCTGAAAGAGAAGTCATTGGAACTGACAGGTAGCCATAAACTCCAGGGCAGGATTTAGTCCTGTTGTCTCAATAGGACCTTATCTCCTTTTGTCTGGCAGAGATTATGGCACACATACACACAGAGACACATACAAGTCTATAGTATAAAATAACAATTAATTTTAAATCTTGGCTGTGATACTGCAATGGAAAAGGTCATGAGTGTATACTGCTGGAAGTATTTTTTATTTTTTTTTACAATACACTACTGCTGTATATATGATTGTCAAGAACATCTGGCCTGACAACATTGCATAGAATATATTGTGCATCAAATATACTATAATGGATGTAAGTAGAGATGAGCAAAGTATTGAAAAATTCGATTCGGCTGCTTCGCCGAATTCTACAAAAAAATTTGCTTTGTGATGAATTACTTCTTTGTAAGTAGTGCATGCAAAGACAGAGGACGGCGATTGCAGCGCATCACGTCATTGTACTCCTCAGATGCCGCGTTCATAGCTGATCGCGGCATCTGATATTAATATTACAGAGTCAAATAAAAATAAAAAATTAATAAAATCATACTTAGCTCTATAATCTAATTGATTGCGAAGAATCGTCCGCCGCCATCTTGATTGAAGATCTTGAGTGAAATCTTGCCAGACCGTGATGACTTCATCACGTCGGCCAACGCGGTGACATCATTTGTCACCGCACACGTGATTTTGAGCGAGATATTCAATAAAGATGAAGGCGGTTGGCTCTTTGCGCTCAAATGGATGAGGTAAGTATAATTATTTTTATTTCTTACCGCTATTCAGTGGAAATTGATTCGCTACCATGAAGCACGAGGAAATTCGTCTTTGCGGCAAATCATATTTTCTCGGAAATTCTGATGGAAGTGTTTTTGTTTATAAGAAAAATGAAATAATTCACAGTTTACCATTATAAAATGTTATTTTTTTAATTAAAGGGGTAGAACACTTATATAAAGTTGGGGTGTAAGGAGGGAGCATTAAGAGTGCTTAAACTTTTTTACACTCCAAACAACATAGCAGGGGAACCAAGAAAGGAACGTGCAGACAGTGTACTACTAGTAAACATGAGGACATGTCTCTAAGGTACCTGTATGTTCCCTACTTGAACTCACTGGAGACAAATTTTACCAAAGTATTTATTACAACGTGTGATCACTCAGTGGTGGTCATGTAACATAGTAACATAGTACATAAGGCCGAAAAAGACATTTGTCCATCCAGTTCAGCCTGTTATCCTGCAAGTTGATCCAGAGGAAGGCAAAAAAAAAAACTTTGAGGTAGAAGCCAATTTTCCCCACTTTAGGGGAATAAAAAATTCCTTCCCGACTCCAATAAGGCAATCAGAATAACTCTGATCAACGACCCCTCTCTAGTAGCTATAGCCTGTAATATTATTATCAAAGCTTTATGCCAGGTTTTTGGCACAGAAAAGTCACATTTGGCAAGAAAAACACTGTGTAAATATTTTCTGACACTTTTGTGTTTTACAACACTCTCACCACTTTTTAAAAGTGGGTGGAGCTTATCGGAAGGAGTGGGCCCACCACAACCCACCACATTTACTATAATTTTTCCCCCAAAATTGGGGAAAATTATAACTGAATATATTTCAGTTTCTGATGCACAGACAGGAGAAGATGCGACACATTTTTAAGAGCTATGTTCCTCTTACTAAATTGGTCAGATATTCCTCCAGTGTTTTTTTTTACTAAGACAGGCATAGAAATAGTCATTCTTAGTGAATGACTGCCTATGTGTTCACATTTTGTAAATTGATTTTACATTGTTTAGTGGTAAACCGCTGTAATAACAAAATATTTTAAAGTGAAACTTTGCTTAAAGGGGATTTCCTGGTAGAGATTAAAAAGGAATTGTGTCAGGCAACATTAAAGAAGCACTCCCACCAATTAGAAATGTACATAATGTAAATTGTAATTTTACCAGTGGCTGTAGTTATGAATTTTCCTTTCCCTTATGGTCCTTAGCTGTGTCATAGGACCGACACTCTGACTCTCCAACTGACACAGTGTCTTTATGTGTGGACAGGAAGTCAGTTTCTTCAATGAGAACCTCACTGTAATGAAGAGGGAAACTGCCTTCCTGTCCACACATAACACGCTTTGTCAGTTGGAGAGTCAAAGTATCAGTCACATGATACAGCTGAGGAGCAGAAGGGGGTGGATAACTCACAAATAAACAAAAGATTACCTTCACGATAAGTTACATCATGGACCTTTCTACTTGTCGAGATAAGTTCTTTAAAAATAAAGATGCAGCATTACTCACCTCTACAGATCCCCAGTCACTACAGTTATGATGCCCGTTCAGGTCCGCTGCTCTCCACATCCTGTCCCAGCTGTGTATCATGTAACAACGATGCACAAAGAAGAGGCAGCGTGGTACATCTATGGATACTAAGAACCTAGAATAAGAATTTTTGTGTGATATGTTTAAGACATGTGAGCGCAATAGCTTAATGAAAAATATTGCAGTCATCTTAAAGAGGTTCTCCAGGCATTTAGACTAATCATTGACTGGTGCTAACCTATGGAGAGAAGCTCTATTACATAGGACTTACCCTACCTTGCTCCCCCGATGCTGCCATCTGCACTGCACTGTCGAGCGCTGCTGGATCTTCCGCCCCGGCTCCCGACCGGATGTGGCTGCTTCATTTCTTATTCAGTTGCATTAGAGGCAATGCATCCAAATAGGAAATGAAGCAGCCACATCCAGACGTAGAAGAGGTTACAGCGCGAGATGGTGCAGTGTAGACAGCAGCATGGGGGGAGCGAGGGAGGGTAAGTCCTATGTAAAAGAGCTTCCCTCCACAGGTTAGCACCAGTCATTAATTAGACTGCCTGAAGAACCCCTTTATTTATAATGGTAAGTTTTGTAATATGTATTATCATATTTTATCACTGTGATATAAATGTATTATGTTTGGGATTCATAAATGTGAATATTTCACTGTCAGAAAAAAGCTATTATTGCAATTGACGTTATACATTATGCACACTAAACCACTCTCCATTTAGCAGAAGAAGACTCAATCATCTCTATAGCAACTCTTAGACAATTAGGTTTGAGGACTTCACTTCATCTATCAGGGGTGTTAGGTTCAACTACAAAGCCGTAGGTGTGAATCATGTGCAGGATGCTATCAGATAGGGTAATGGACATGACCGGGCTGTTCCCTTTCACATTTATTGCATATACTTATCATGGACTTTTTGCTGTCATTTATTACATATGTTTTAGAATCAGAGTTGGAGAGAATTAATGTAATTAGCATTTGGTTATGCTTTACTGTATGTAATCTCCCCTCCCTCCACACCACTACCACTGAAGTCAAACACTAAAAAAGCCCCCCCACAAAAAAGTTTGTTCTCTGACCTTTTAGAAAAGTACATGATGTAAACTGCAGTAATGTTAAAAGGGTTTTCTGAGGTTTTTTTTTACTGCTGACCTATCCTTTGGATAGGTCATCAG
Source organism: Bufo bufo (assembly GCF_905171765.1). Taxonomy (NCBI): domain Eukaryota; kingdom Metazoa; phylum Chordata; class Amphibia; order Anura; family Bufonidae; genus Bufo; species Bufo bufo. Next base: position 97,202,045 of record NC_053392.1, on the reverse strand, counting down.
TAGCTGATCGGTGGGAGTTCGGCACCCAGGCCCTACCACCGATCAGCTGCTTTGAAAAGGCAGCAGCGCTCCTGTGAGCTCCGCTGCCTTTTCTCAGTTCACCCAGCACAGCGCCGTGCATTGTATAGCAGCAGTGCTTGGTATCGCAGCCCAGGCCTGAAAGGATTTGGACCTTTCTGGACCTCTACGACAACCTTCGTTTGAGACACTGACGTCAGGAGAGATGTTTCTCAGTTGGCAATAACAGACACACACATCACTGAGAAACACTCTAATTTTGTTATGCTATTGCTTGGCCTCATATAGGCAGCAGAAAAGTTTGCACAACAACAGCGTTAAACCAATCATAAAATGATATACATTGACGCCCATACAGATACTACTGGAACATCCCTTTTATGGGTATGTAATACGTCACATATAAGAACGTACGCAGTTGTGCCGAATGACCCTGAGTGAATTAGAACATTTGTTCTAACTCAGGGAGATTCCCAGAATCTGTCCTGAGACAGATAAGTTAACCTAACTCAAAGCGGGGGTTATCGATACCTGAGTTTCTTTTGAGCTCGATTGATAAATCCTCGAGTTTCTTTATTGCCAGTGTGACCTTACAATTAGGGCCGGTGTTGTTGGGTATGAACGTGCAGCAGGATGAGGGATCTGTCAATACCTTACAGACACCACCTCTTTCTGCAAGTATCATATCGAGTACCATGCGGTTTTGAAATGTCATAATGGAATCTGCCTGTAACGCATCCCTGGTGTAGTTTACAAACCTTTGTTGATTATAGTAAATATAGTTGATCCAGTCTACATTTTTGTTGATTATGTGGGGAATTATGGATTCAAATCCTTCTGCCACCTGACCTCTGGCCTTGAATTCATCAGGGACCCCTCTTGGGACCCCGATTGCATCAATATATACGTGTGGGTCGAAGCTACCTTTTGGGAGGGCACGACTGTTGCGTATATGTGTGTTGGTGTCTTTTTCATTTTCAGTGAAGATGTGTATGTTCATGATGGCTTTAGCAAGAGCACATTCACCTTTCCAGGAACCCTCTAGTCTAGATCTTATCTTTCCATCCCCACAGATCCAATATACATCTCCAATCGAGTATACTTGATTCTGTGTGAGGGAGGTATCTGTTTCACTGTAAGTTGCACAGTATCCTTCAGTGAAATTACCCAGGGATCTTCCTTGATCTCCCCCTCTGTGGCAGGTATAGTTACCAGGATAGATATGTATACCTGCACCAGGGCGGGGAGTTTTTATGAGGAGTGGGTATTTTTGCTTCCATTCTTCACATGCAGACTGGTTACTAGATGAATTTGAGAATAATTGCAAAAAACATTCCTCAACACTAGAGGGCAATATTAAGGGCACAGTACCTAGGTGAGGCTTAGCTGTCCCACATATATAACAATTACTTTTATTTACTGAAGCAGCACTGTACTTCATCCATTCTAACTATAGGTTGGCTTTAGAGAACCCAGTTTCTGCTGCAAGAGCCTCCTCATATGTTGGGTCAGATATTGCTCTCATATTTGTTAAAAGTTAAGATACGGGGTTTGAGGGGGTTTCTTTGTTTCTGAGGGTATGTCCATTCTTATAGTGGTTGCCGCATCTCGTGGAAGGACTGCACTTCATTATGCTACTGTCACGAGGGTGTCAAGAGCCACGTCTGACTCCGTTATACCCGGGGTCAGGAAGTCGCAGCGGGTGGCTGCGCGTTCGATGTACAAAGACAGTGCTGTTTCGTAATGGTAGCTTTCTGGGTTTGCCTTGCAATCCTTTTTGGCTCACTCAGGGATCCGTAGCTTCTCCTCCTCAGCTGTTTCTTGTCCAGCAATCCCAACCTCCTTATATTCCCATCTCCCACTTCTCTGGTTGCCAGATATAGAGCTTCCTGCCTGGACTTCTATACTGACCCACTGGAGCTGTGTAGCTGTGTTCCCTGGTTGTTGTTCCAGAATGTTACCCTCCGGATCCCTGTTGGGCCTTGGTGGTCTGCTGTTGTCGCCCACCTGGGATTATATGTTTGTCTGTATTGTCTGTCCTTTCCTTGGTGTTTTCCTCTTAGTGTCAGTGGTGCGGACTAGTGATCCCACCGCCCTGTTCACTACACAGGGCTCATCTTAGGGAAAGCCAGGGTTTAGGCACGTGATCGGCGTACGGGTGAGGAACCCGTCTAGGGACGTCAGGGCAGTCAGGTGCCAGCTGCAAGGTGAGTCAGGGGTCACCACCTTTCCCTCTCCCTTGGACAGGGCCTTCCCATTTCCCTCCCTTTGCGTGACGCCAGTCATTACATTATATCTGGCCCTTATTTTGTGTAGGTAAAAAAAAAATAATAATAATTCTTTCTACCTATTTAGAATCCAGTATGGATCCAATTGCTGCTTTGTCAAAACAACTTCAAGGCCTGTCTTTGGAGGTGGCAGGATTGAAGACGTCGGTCCTCCAGCAACACCAGCAATTGCAACAGACCGCAAGCCCAGTGGTTGCTACAGGTAACCAGGTTGTTGCGGAACCCAAGGTTGTTCTTCCTGACAGATTTTCTGGGGGAAGGGACAAATTTGTGACGTTCCGTGAGGCCTGTAAATTATATTTTAAACTGCGCCCTTACTCCTCTGGTAATGAAGAACAGCGGGTGGGGGTTGTTATTTCCCTGCTGCAGGGGGACCCGCAATCCTGGGCGTTCTCTTTACCCACTGATTCCCAGGCTCTCCGGTCAGTGGATGAATTTTTTGGGGCCTTGGGTCTCATATATGACGACCCTGACCGAGTCGCACTGGCTGAATCAAAATTAGGGAGACTCCTACAGGGAGAGCGGCCAGTAGAGGAGTATTGCGCAGAGTTCCGTAGGTGGGCTACAGATACCCAGTGGAACAACCCGGCTCTCAGGAGTCAGTTCTGCTCTGGGTTATCCGAAAGGATTAAGGATGCGCTTGCGCTGTATGAGACTCCCTTTTCCCTTGATGCGGTGATGTCCCTTTCTATCAGAATAGATAGACGTCTTAGGGACAGATTGAAAAATCCGGAGCAATTGGTAACCCCTCTCAAGCAGCAGTTAGTCTGTACGGACTTAGACGAGCCTATGCAGCTAGGAGGAACTACTCGTCAGGTCCGTCCTCCTGAGGCTCGCCGTAGGCGTGGGGTTTGTTTTTTCTGTGGGGAGAGGGGTCATTTTATTAATGTCTGTCCTTCCTTCCTCAAAAACAAAAGACCGTCGGAAAACTACTAACCCCAGGCTGTGTGGAGGATGTCAGCCGGGGGGTATACGTTTCCTCCATACGAACATCGCAATTTGTGTTGCCAGCGGTTGTTGTTTTTGGCGTTAAGATGGAGACTATTTCTTTTTTTCTAGACAGTGGAGCAGGAGTAAATTTGATAGATGCCCATTTTGCCCACACTATGGGTTTGTCTCTCTGTACGCTACAGAGACCTATTCCCATATTCGCTATTGATTCTGCTCCTCTGTCTCAGAGAAACCTCACTCACATTGTCCATAACTTACACCTTCGGGTAGGGGACCACCATAACGAGTTGCTTTCATGTTATGTTCTGGAGGGGCTTCCCACTCCTGTGGTGTTGGGTCTTCCCTGGTTGGTAGCGCACAATCCAGTGGTGGATTGGCAGGCCAGGGAGATATTGGAGTGGAGTGAGCAGTGCAGAGAAAATTGCTTAAATAGCAATTGCTTAGTCGCCTCCATAGCTACCCTACCCACATTTGTTTCGGACTTTGAGGACGTTTTTTCTGAAAAGCGTTGTCAGAAGTTACCACCTCACCGTCCTTATGATTGCCCGGTTAACCTGATTCCCGGTGCAAAATTACCCAAGACCAGGTTATATAATCTTTCGGGTCCAGAGAGACAAGCCATGAAAGATTATATCTCCGAGAGCTTGGCTAAGGGACACATCAGACCCTCTTTTTCACCCGTGGCTGCAGGGTTTTTCTTCGTTAAAAAGAAAGATGGGGGCCTGCGTCCTTGCCTAGATTTTCGCGAATTAAACCAGATAACCATCCAAAACCCATACCCTCTTCCTCTCATTCCTGACCTGTTTAATCAGATTGCCGGTGCTAGGTGGTTCTCAAAACTTGATCTTAGGGGGGCCTACAATCTGATTCGTATCAAGGAAGGGGATGAGTGGAAGACAGCCTTTAACACCCCTGAGGGGCATTATGAAAATCTAGTTATGCCTTTCGGTCTGACCAATGCTCCTGCTGTCTTCCAACATTTCGTTAATGACATTTTTAGTCATCTTATTGGCAGGTTTGTGGTGATATACCTAGATGATATTTTAATTTATTCGTCGGATCTGAAAACACATGAGGTGCATGTCAGACAGGTACTGCAGGTCCTATGGACGAATAAATTGTATGCTAAAATTGAAAAGTGTGTTTTCGCCGTTCAGGAAATACAGTTCCTAGGGTATTTATTATCTGCTTCAGGTTTCCGTATGGATCCTAGGAAGGTCCAGGCAATTTTAGATTGGGATCTTCCTGAGAACCTCAAAGCACTGCAACGGTTCTTGGGCTTCGCAAATTTCTATAGAAAATTCATTAAAAATTATTCGGTGATTGTAAAACCCCTTACTGACATGACTAGGAAGGGGACTGATTTTTCTAAATGGTCTGACGCAGCTAAAATTGCTTTTTCCTCTCTAAAAGAGAGGTTAACCTCGGCACCTGTACTAATCCAACCTGATGTCTCCCAGCCATTTATTGTTGAAGTAGATGCGTCAGAGGTGGGAGTGGGGGCTGTGCTGTCTTAGGGTCCGTCTCCTGGCAAATGGCGTCCTTGTGCTTTCTTTTCTAAAAAACTATCTGCAGCAGAGAAGAACTATGATATTGGCAATAGGGAACTATTAGCTATTAAACTAGCGTTTCAAGAATGGCGTCACTTTTTAGAGGGGGCAATCCACCCCGTCACTGTGATTACGGACCACAAAAACCTTCTGTACCTCGAATCAGCTAAGCGTCTCACCCCTAGACAAGCTAGGTGGTCGCTATTATTTACCAGGTTTAACTTTGTTATTACCTATCGTCCTGGGGCAAAAAATACCAAGGCCGATGCATTATCGCGTTGTTTCCCTGGAGGGGGTAATGTGAGTGATCCGGTACCCATTCTACAAAGAGGAGTGGTTGTCTCTGCGGTACACTCTGTTCTGGAGGGGAAGGTGTTAGAGGCCCAGGGGGACGCCCCGGTCTCTTGCCCCTCAGAGAAATTGTTTATACCGTTAAACCTGCGTCTCGAATTATTAAAGGAACATCATAATTCGGCACTTGCTGGGCACCCGGGTAGTAAAGCAACCTTGGAGATATTGTCTCGTCGTTTTTGGTGGCCAAGGTTGCGTCAGGATGTAATGGATTTTGTGTCTTCTTGTTCTACTTGTGCACGCGCGAAAGTCTCTCATACACATCCTGCAGGGTCTTTATTGCCACTTGTCATTCCCAATAGGCCATGGACACATCTGTCAATGGATTTTATCACTGACTTACCTTTGTCTGCGGGTAAAACAGTTATCTTGGTAGTAGTGGACAGGTTTAGCAAAATGGTACACTTCATTGCGTTACCCGCACTACCTAATGCTAAGACTCTTGCTCAGGTATTCATCAGTGAAATCGTGAAGCTTCACGGGGTCCCTTCCGATGTTGTTTCGGATCGGGGAACCCAGTTTATTTCTATGTTTTGGAAAGCTTTTTGTTTCCGTTTGGGGGTACACTTGTCCTTTTCCTCAGCTTTCCATCCTCAGTCGAATGGACAGACTGAGCGTACCAACCAAAACCTTGAGACATATCTAAGATGTTTTGTGTCTGAAAACCAAGAGGTGTGGTCATCATATTTACCGTTAGCCGAGTTTGCCATAAATGATCGCCGTCAGGAATCTACTGGCAAGTCACCATTTCTTGGTGCATATGGTTTTCATCCCCAATTCTGTACTTTCAAAGAGGGGGGGTCTTCTGGGGTTCCCGAAGAGGAACGGTTTTCGTCGTCTCTTTCATCTGTATGGCAGAAAGTGCAAGCTAATTTGAAAAATATGGGAGGTAAATATAAATGCTTGGTTGATAAGAAACGGTCGCCAGGTCCGGACCTAGGAGTGAATGACTATGTGTGGTTGTCTACTAGGAATATTAAATTAAAGGTTCCCTCTTGGAAACTGGGTCCTAGGTTTATTGGTCCTTACAAAATAGTAGCCATCATTAACCCTGTGGCTTTTCGCCTGGAGCTACCTCAGACTTTTAAGGTCTTTTAAAATTCATAACGTCTTCCATAAATCGTTACTCAAAAAGTATGTTCCACCTCTAGAACCATCAACGCTGCCACCCCCTCCTGTTATTGTGGATGGTAATCTAGAGTTTCAAATATCCAAAATTGTTGATTCTCGTCGGGTCCGCCGTTCTCTTTAATATCTGGTGCATTGGAGGGGTTACGGTCCCGAGGAAAGAATGTGGGTTCCAGCGCCTGAGGTAAACGCTGACAGGTTAGTTCGGGTTTTTCATGCCTCTCATCCTGAGAGACCTAGTCCTGAGTGTCCGGAGGCCCCTCGTGGATGGGGCGGTACTGTCACGAGGGTGTCAAGAGCCACGTCTGACTCCGTTATACCCGGGGTCAGGAAGTCGCAGCGGGTGGCTGCGCGTTCGATGTGCAAAGACAATGCTGTTTCGTAATGGTAGCTTTCTGGGTTTGCCTTGCAATCCTTTTTGGCTCACTCAGGGATCCGTAGCTTCTCCTCCTCAGCTGTTTCTTGTCCAGCAATCCCAACCTCCTTATATTCCCATCTCCCACTTCTCTGGTTGCCAGATATAGAGCTTCCTGCCTGGACTTCTATACTGACCCACTGGAGCTGTGTAGCTGTGTTCCCTGGTTGTTGTTCCAGAACGTTACCCTCCGGATCCCTGTTGGGCCTTGGTGGTCTGCTGTTGTCGCCCACCTGGGATTATATGTTTGTCTGTATTGTCTGTCCTCTCCTTGGTGTTTTCCTCTTAGTGTCAGTGGTGATCCCACCGCCCTGTTCACTACACAGGGCTCATCTTAGGGAAAGCCAGGGTTTAGGCACGTGATCGGCGTACGGGTGAGGAACCCGTCTAGGGATGTCAGGGCAGTCAGGTGCCAGCCGCAAGGTTAGTCAGGGGTCACCACCTTTCCCTCTCCCTTGGACAGGGCCTTCCCATTTCCCTCCCTTTGCGTGACGCCGGTCATTACAGCTGCATAAACAGAAGGAGTAAGTTGCAACTTGAGTACTGGAGGAATTGTACCAGAAGGTAGTGATTCCACCTTTCTGCGTTATAGCAACTTCAGCTTTGTTATCCTCTGGCAGAGTCATTAGGATCGTCAGTAATCCCACAGTCCAAGTGGACCGTCTGTGCTATCTTCCAGAATTGAGGGAGTGCATCCTGGTGGAGGTCAGAGCTGTCTGCTCCCGTTAGTACCTCACTTTGTCCTTTTTCGAGGTCAGAGCTGTCTGCTCCCGTTAGTACCTTACTTTGTCCTTTTTCGAGGTCAGGACTGTCTGTCCCCGTTATTACCTCCTTTTGTCTTTTTTCGAGGTCAGGACTGTCTGTCCCCGTTATTACCTCCTTTTGTCCTTTTTCGAGGTCAGGACTGTCTGTCCCCGTTATTACCTCCTTTTGGGGTGCCTCCTTTAGCAGTTTCACTCTGGTGGCGTGGATCCAAGTAGGTGCTTCTTCCGTGAGTACTGCTGTGCGGGTCACGGCTACCACTGTAGTCGGTGGTCCGTAGGTGAAGTTTCCTGCAAATTTTCCTTTCTTTAATTTCTTTATCAGCACGATATCTCCCACTTGGAATGGGTGAGTTGGTTCCTGTGGAAGACAAGGAGACTTACAAGCAACTTTTTCCTCAATTTCACTTACGGTTTTAAGCAATCTGGTTACATTGGTGTTTTGGTTGTTCCTTAAACATGTGATACACCTTCCCACATAATCTGACACTAACTGTTTAATGCCTGTAATATAAAAGTTCTGTGCTAGCAGCATGTGTGTTGTTTGAATGCTGTTGTGTCCTACTCCATGAAAATGTGCAATGAACAGAGGGGAGCTGTGCTGTGGTATGCATGTTTCCCCCTCTTTGCAGAATAATCCTGTCCTAGGATTCTTCTGCAAAATTGGATAACACCAATTGGCCATTTCATCGTCAGTAGCTGAGGACTGGAGATCCACAAGCATCTGAGTTAACTCAAGTGAAGGAGGTACTAATTTCACCATCTGCAATGTGGCCGGGGCCATCAGTGCAGCCTTCTTGGCCTCCGCGTCTGCCAGGGCATTGCCTTGGGACACATGATCTTTACCACCAGTATGCGCCCTGCAGTGGACAATTGCAATCTGTGAGGGAAATCTTATGGCTTCTAAAAGTTGTATGACAAGTTGTGAATGTGAGGTGTGCTTACCATCAGCGGCAATGAATCGTCTCCTTTGCCAAATGACCCCGTGGTCCCTGACCACTTCATGTGTGTATCTGCTGTCAGTGTAAATGGTGACTGGCTTGCCTTCATGTAGTATGCATGCTCTTGTGAGTGCAATCAATTCTGCTGCTTGTGCAGATTGGTATGTGATGGGTCTGGCTTTCAGGACAATGTGTGTCATGTTGTATGGCGTGTATACAATCATGTGCCTCTGTCAAGTGATCCTCAGGTCCTTTAAGTCCTAATAGGGCATTCAAGATAGGTGCTGGACCTGAGGTGTGTGTTGCGTATTTGATTTGGAGGGAGGGATTGCTGAGGAGTAGAATCTCCCATCCAGATAGTCTTTGTGTGGACATGTGCTGTGTGTGTATGCCTTTGAGAAGGCCTACTACATCATGTGTGGTGTACAGGATAGTCTCATGTCCCATTGTGAGTGGTGTTGCAAGCTCAGCAATCATAGCACAGGCTACAAGAGATCTCAGACAGGCCGGCATTCCTTGGACGGATGCCAGAACCACCTTTGAGAAAAAAGCACAAGGACGTAACTTGCCTCCGTGATATTGTGTCAGCACACCCGCCATGGTTTTACAATTTTGTCGAGCATATACGTGGAATGTGAGTTTGTAGTCAGGGAGGCCCAAACCCAGACTTGTCATTAAAATAACATTTCAAATAATCAAATGCATTAAACATTTCCTCAGACCACCTGATGAGATCTGGCATGTCTGCCAGAGTGGCTTGTCTTATTACATTGTCATAGTAGGAGCAATCAGGAATCCATTTTCTGCAGTAGTTTATCATACCAAGGAAAGATAACATTTCTTTCTTGGTGTGCGGGGTGACCATGCCCACAATCAGACTGGACTCTTTCTGTGCTGATTCTCCTTTCTCCCTTTGTGAGAACAAAGCCCAAGTATTCAACTTGCTTTCTACACCATTGCATTTTCTTTTGTGACACCTTGTGTCCACATTCAGACAACTATTTCAACAAAGATAAACCATCTGTTACATTAGCCTCCTCTGACATACTATACAATAACAAATAATCCACGTATTGCAAGAGCACAGAACCCTGGGGGGGCGTGCCAGTGTTTTAAACTGGCTTGGAGGACAATGCTGTACACTACAGGTGAATCAGCATATCCCTGGTGCATCCTGCACCAGGTGAGTTGACGACCCTCAAAGGAAAAAACAAAAAGAGAGTCTGGTCCACTTATCAACCGGGATAGAGAAGAAAGCATTTTTCAAGTCTATCACGCTGAAACAGACAGCTTCTGCAGTAGATGGCTGAGAGCAACTGAGAAATGTGTCGGCTGTCTCTGTTTACTCACGTGTTGGCTCCTCCTGAGCTTTTGTAACTATGTGTGGGGGTCTGTATCTTCCTGATCTCAAAGCATCCCACTGCCTCCTTCTCATTTTGTCTGAGATCCATGAGAAAACGCGCTGCTTTACAATCAACATGAGATTAGGAAGGAGAATTTGGCTGTCAGTATTTGCAGCCTTCAGTCCCTGGTTGGGAGGGGGAAACTCACACTTAGATTTTCCTCCACCCACAGTAAGAAAAATGCATCAAATGACAGAGTGATAATATTACAGTGAGATATGTTCTTACACTTACCACCAGAACAATAGCTCTCACACAAACAGATTAATCTTAAGACTCTATGTATCTTATACTCTAAATATAGGTATGCGTCAAACCAAGGTAGATCAGTCTCCCGGAGACTGTTCTCTTACATGTACTGCTGGTACAAAAAATATCTCTGTCGACAGTTAGATAAAGTAAATAGATCTCCCGGAGAATCTATGGTGTGTCCCTGACACACAACAACTTACGGAATGGATCCTAAGATCCTATGATGTGTCCCTGACACAAAACAAATCTCCCGGAAAAAAAATTCTGTGTGTGGCACTCCAAGTGCCGGCCTTATTCATGAAAGTACTCCAAGTACTTATTATAAACTCCCGGAGTTTATTTTTAAGGCTTAACAATGTATCCCGGATACATAATAAAACTCACGGGTAGAGAGGGATGTCTCTCTTACCGGACACGAGGATGGCCTTCTCTATCCTGGACGGAGCCCCCAAACTGAAAGGATTTGGACCTTTCTGGACCTCCGCGACAACCTTGGTTTGAGACACTGACGTCAGGAGAGATGTTTCTCAGTTGGCAATAACAGACACACACATCACTGAGAAACACTCTAATTTTATTATGCTATTGCTTGGCCTCATATAGGCAGCAGAAAAGTTTGCACAACAACAGCGTTAAACCAATCATAAAATGATAAACATTGACGCCCATACAGATACTACTGGAACATCCCTTTTATGGGTATGTAATACGTCACATATAAGAACGTACGCAGTTGTGCCGAATGACCCTGAGTGAATTAGAACATTTGTTCTAATTCAGGGAGATTCCCAGAATCTGTCCTGAGACAGATAAGTGAACCTAACTCAGAGGGGGGGGGGGAGGATGTGAAGTGCGTAGGTGAGATATTATAACAATTCTGTACATCATAGAGAAGACAACATGGAGTCACATTTGCCTTCAATCCCCTCTTAGAACCAAATTTCTTAGATAATATGGTTCTTATCCTTGCCCTTTTCCCTGTATACCGCCAGATATTTTCTATATCCTTCATGTGAGTTAAACCAATCATAAAATGATAAACATTGACGCCCATACAGATACTACTGGAACATCCCTTTTACGGGTATGTAATACGTCACATATAAGAACGTACACAGTTTGTTCTATTTCAGGGAGATTCCCAGAATCTGTCCTGAGACAGATAAGTTAACCTAACTGGGGGTGAAGTGCGTAGGTGAGATATTATAACAATTCTATACATCATAGAGAAGACAACATGGAGTCACATTTGCCTTCAAGGCCCATTCACTTGAATGGGGATGAGCTGCTCCTAGGCCATGTGGTCGATGAATGTGTCACCATGCAGAGGATACCAGTGGTAGTAGTGTTGATAAGATGTGTCACGGTGTACTACCTCAGGCTGTTGCTCTCTGGGGTTTGGTGCAGTGAAAGTGTACACTGAAGAATCAGGTCAGAAGTAAACATATAACAGTCTCACTTTACTTAGTGCAAAATATCACTTGTGGCACATCTAGCTGCAGGAAATATAAAGTGCAGATTCTGGCGCCAGATGAGGAGGTGTGGTGGCAGGTTGGATGGCAATAGTTTGGCACTAGAAAGCACTTGTAGATTTAGGTGTCCACTATAGTACAGGTTTCAGGTTAGTTTGCTATAGCAATATTTTAGCTAGGTGGTGGTGTCTGAGCTGTTGTCCCTCACCTTGCAGCAGTGTCTGTAAAGGTGGATTTCACTGATCACTGTGTTTTCTTGGGTTAAAGGTGTTGTCTCACTTCAGCAAATGGCATTTATTACAATTTAAGGCCACCCCCGGTTGCAAGCAGTTTATAATGCAGCTGAAAAAAGAATCAAACCAATATGGACAATCATAACACATTAGGAAGTACCTTGTATAAACATTGTCTACATGATAAACGCCATGTGCTGAAGTGAGACACCCCCCTTTAAGTTGCTCTCACAGGAGAAGAATATCTGGTTCTTGAGTTTTCCTCACAGAGGAAAAAGATACAGTTCTTGAGATTGGGAGCTCTGATATGTGCTTCCTCACTCCCCCAGGAACTCCGCCTCCTGTCAGGAAGAATGACCAGCACAATCCAACCAAGAAGGCAGGTGGTTTCTGCCAACCATTGCCAACCATCAGCTCCTCTGCTTGAACACATGGCCACTACAAAATTCATAATATTTCAACATACTGTATTACAAACATTTGCAGATACCACCAGGTCAGGAGTACTGCAATTCTATGTATTTATGTGACATACAGTACTTTACACTAGCGGTAAATTTGGGTCACAAATACAAAATTTCAAGGGGTTGTCTCACTTTAGCTAATGTCATTTATCATGTAGACAAAGTTAACACCAGTAACTTAATAATGTATTGTGATTGTCCATATTTCCTCCTTTGTTGGCTTGATTTACTTTTCGTTATCACATTATCTCATATCCAGGGGTTACGACCACCCTGCAATCCAACAGTAGTGGCCATTCTAGCACATGCACACTATAGGAAAAAGCTATTTCCCCTCTGGTGGGCAGGTCCGTGGGTGCACATATAGACATGCATGCGCAGCAGATACCACCCAGATACCACCCCAGCCACCTCGTATCTGGGCTGCAGTGGTAGCCGTAATCCCAGGAAACAAGCAGTGCATGATGTAATGGAAAACATTAAACAAATCAACAAAGGAGGCAATATGGACAATCAGAATACATTAGTAAGTGCCTTGTATTAACTTTCTGTACATGATAAATGCCATTTGCTGAAGTGACACAACCCCTGTAATTAAACTTTTTTTATATTGCTATTTTCTAATTTTTCATTTCTCTACTTGTAAGACAGACAGTCTTCACAAAATATTGTAGCTAATATTCATCTATCCAGGTTATGTTGCCATTATTTTTAAAGCATATTTTTGAGAAGTATGAGGTTTGGAAGCTTATCTGTTTAGCAGCAATTTGTTCTTAAATTTTGAAGAAAATTAAAAAAAATGAATTTATATCTGAAGTGAATTCCTGTAAAACACCCTTTAGGTGTTTCACAGGAATTAATGCAAAACAGAGCATTTTTTGCAGAGTTTTTATTTTCATACAGTCCTGATCAAAAGACCACTTGAAAAATGGCAAAAAATCATATTTAGCATGGCTGGATCTTAACAAGGTTTCAAGTAGAGCTTCAACATGCAACAAGAAGAAATGAGAGTGAGACAAAACATTTTTTGAGCATTCAATTTAATGAAAACAACGAATAAACTGAAACAGGCTGTTTTTCAGCTGATCAAAAGTTTAGGACCACACCTCCAAAAAAAAACTAACCCCCCCCCCCCCAAAACAGAAATCCAACTTCCAAACATAAACTCAGTAATGAGTAGCTCCGCCGTTATTGTTTATAACTTCAAAAATTTGTTTCGGCATGCTTGATGTAAGCGTTTCCATGAGGTGAGTGGGAAAATGTTCTCCAAGTGGTGAAGACGGCCGCACGAAGGCCATTCTTGTAAACTTCCCGTGCCATCCATCCCCAAAGGTTCTCAATTGGATTTAGATCAGGGGATTTTGTGAAAGTTTCCCCAGTGATAAATATTTTAAGCATCGCCCGCTGGATGTCTTTTATCTCTTTTTATCTATTTTTACATATAAATTTTTAGTACAATGTACTGCATTGTTCATATTTACTATCCTTTGAAATCTGTACATCCTTATGATCCCATATGAACGAGTGCAGCTTACACAACTTTATTTATATATATATACATATATTTTTCATATTTTTAGACATGTATTTGCATAATTGTTTTTCTGATTAGAGATGAGCGAATTGAAGCTGAAAAAATCAAATTCGTTCTGAATTTCAGGAAAAATTTGATTCTTAACGAATGCGAATTTCCTCGCGCTTCGTGGTAAGGAATCACAATTTTTCCTAACATGGTGGCTAGCCGGCTACAATGGCGGCTATAATGGTGGCTACACGTGTGAGGACATGGGGCAAGGAACTCTGGGAAGGCGGGATGACCCATAATGCCATGCATACAGCCAATCATCAGCCAGCCAGCACGGCGATGTCACAGCCCTTTAAATACGGCGGCCATCTTAGAGTCTGCCATTCACCATCGTACTTTGTTCAGGGACAGACGTGTATGCAGGCGCTAGGGAGAGTGAAAGAAAAACTAATTGTTAAAAAAAAGGAAAGAAGCTATTTACTAGTGCAGGGAAAGTATATTGAGAGGAATCATTTCACAGGCAGGGAGAGACGTGTGCAGATGCTAGGGAGAATCATAGGAAAATCCTCATTGTGAAAAAAAAGCGATTTACAAGTGCAGGAAAACATTACTTGGGGATCCAGTTGGTCTCATAATACAGCTCTATCATTCCAACAATTAGTTATTGGGGTGCAAGTGCTATGTTAAAAAGCCTTTAGTGGCTTTTATCTGTGGAAAAAGATAAATATATGCGCAGATCACTTTTGCTGTTAAATGCGCTGATATCATTTAGCGGCCTATTTCAATATAATACGAGAAATATTTACGCAGGTCACTTTTGCTGTTATTTGCGCTAAAAGCGTTTATTGCCATATTTCTAGAGAAAAAAATAGACTTAAAGTTCATATTTGCTGTAATTTGCGCTAAAATCGCTTCTTGTCATATTTCACTACAATACGAGAAAAATAGAGGCAGCTACTGTCCAAGTTGCTGGTGCTTCAGCCCCTCCCTTTCCAAGTGGTGGACTCTGCACCTTTCAGAGAACTTATGGCTTGTGCTGAGCCGAGGTGGAGAGTCCCAAGCCATAATTTCTTTGCGAAAAAGGCAGTACCATCCCTGCACACACATGTAGAACAGAAGGTGGGCCAGTCCTTGAGCCTGTCGGTGTCTGTCAAAGTGCACAGAAGCGTCGACATGTGGAGCTGTAACTATGGTCAGGGACAATATATGTCCTTTACGGCCCACTGGGTGAATGTGGTTCCTGCACAGCCACACCAGAAACTTGGACAGGTCATGCCGCTTCCTCCTCCACGTTGTCACGCCGTTGGTCCTAAAACAATGTCCGACTCTGCCTCCTCATCCTCCACCATGTCCTCAGCCTCCACTGCAGGGACAAGTCACAGTGCCCCTCCAGCATACCACATGTGCAGGGCTCGGCGGTGTCACGCTGTTCTGCACCTGGCTTGCCTTGGCAAACGGAGTCATACAGGGGTGCAACTGCTGTGTAATGCATCAAGAAATCGAATCCTGGCTTTCTCCCCGACAACTCAAAATCAGAGCTATGGTGACTGACAATGGGAAGAACATTGTGTCAGCGCTGCATCAAGGAAGGCTGAGCCATGCGCCCTGCATGGCACATGTGTTCAATCTGGTTATCCAGAGTGTCATGCCCCACTCTGACGAGGTCGGCCAGGATTGCAGCACGAGTTTAGTGTTTGTTTTGGAGTCGTGCTGGATCCACCCCTCATCAGGTGCACTGGGTGGAGTCATTCGTATAAATAGCTCCTCAGCCCAGTGCCCTGAGCAGATTATACTTATCATTGTGATCTTGGAAGCTAGGAAGGAAGGTTGGCTGTCTGTTCCAGCTCAGGAAGATAAGTGTTGCTTCTAGTTGGTTGTTTTGTGAAATCTATCCCATCCAGGTTCTGTGCGAGCAGGCTGCTCCTATTTCCCACTTCACCATCTCAGGGAATTCAGGGTTTTGTCAGCCCAGGCACGGGGACATCTCAGATCTACCTTCAAGGTCTGTAGGTTGGCTGAGCAGTGCAGAGAAAGAGGTCAGGGATTAGCTTGGAGGTGACCCTTCCCCTGTCTCTCGCCCAGAGCCTGGTTGGTTCGTTATCTGTTATACTGAGTGCACGCCCGCCGTGACATTATAATCCGCCATACTGTGACTGCCATCACTCAGCGCTTTTGTGATGGCGTCAATTGATGCACTGAGTGACCGCATGCAGGGTTTATCCCTAGAGGTTGCGGATCTGCGTAGTTCGGTCACACAGTGTCAGAGGTTTCTGGCGTCAGGTACAGGTCAAATTGGTGGGGAGCCTAAAGTCGCTCTTCCCGACAGATTTACAGGGAGTACGGATGATTTTTTCCCCTTTAAAGAGTCATGCAAATAGTACTTTCGACTGCGTCCATTTTCGTCAGGTAATGAGGATCAGAGGGTTGGTATCATCATGTCTCTGCTTAAAGGGGACGCGCAATCCTGGGCTTTTTCTCTGCTGCCCGGTTCTCTGGCTCTCCGGTCAGTGGAGGAATTTTTCCAAGCCCTGGGATTGATTTACGATGACCCAGATCGGGTCTCGATGGCAGAATCGAAATAGCGTAACTTACTGCAGGGTGAACATACTGCAGAGGGTTCTTTACAGAGTTTAGGAGGTGGGCTACTGAGTCGGGGTGGAACGACTCCGCGTTACGTAGTCAGTTTTGTCAGGGGTTATCTGAAAGGTTGAAGGATGCCCTGGCTTTTCATGAGTATCCGGATACTTTAGAGAATGCAATGTCTTTGGCTATACGGTTGGATAGACGTATCTGAGAGAGGTGTAAGGGTCACTCTGTGCAGGGGATCCCTCCTGCGTGTGGTTTTGTTTCTTCTACTGCCCAGGTTGATATTGCTTATAACTCTGGAGTAGGGGAGGAACCCATGCAGTTTGGTCAGATATCTTGCCATTCTGATAGTAGAGACTTTAGAAAAGTGCACAATCTATGTTACTTTTGTGGAAAGAGGGGTCATTTTATTTTTTCTTGTCCTCATGTTAAATCACAGGTTGAAGAGAAAAAGAAAAAAGAAAAAAAAACTTCCCTCACACTTGGTTGTATGAATGGTGTGGTGGAGCAGACAGGTATGCAAGCTCCCTGCAGTTCCCGTTTTCTCCTTTCAGCTATGGTAGCGCTAGAGTCAAAAAATGTGTTTGTTGATGTATTCCTTGATTGTGGTGCTGGGGTAAACCTAATTGACTTTCTTTTTCTTCAAGGCCTGGGACTAAGTACTTGCACATTAGAGAACGAGATTTGTGTTTTTGCAATTGATTCTTCCCCTCTTTCTCAAAGGAGTCTTACTCACATTGTTCATGGTATTCACTTAAGGGTGGGTGATTCACATGCTGAAATTATTTATTGTTTTGTCATGAAGGATTTGCCAGCTCCTATAGTTTTGGGGTTGCCATGGTTGACTAGACATAACCCAATTATAGACTGGCAAGCGAAACAAATCATTGGTTGGAGCGAGTTTTGTTCGGATAATTGTCTTGGCACATCTATCTCTGGTATGTCCATTACGGCTTTACCTCCGTATCTCTCGGATTTTGCGGATGTCTTTTCGGAGGGTGGGGCTCAGGAATTGCCCCCTCATCGGGACTATGATTGTCCAGTTAATCTTATTCCTGGCGCTAAGTTGCCAAAGTCTCGGCTTTACAACCTCTCTCAACCCGAAAGAAAGGTCATGCGAAAGTATGTCGCCGAGAGTTTGGCAAAGGGTCATATTAGACCATCTAAGTCTCCAGTGGCAGTAGGTTTGTTCTTTGTGAAGAAAAAAGATGGATCACTGAGACCGTGTTTGGATTTCCAGGAATTGAACCGTATTACAGTCCGGGATCCATATCCCCTGCCCTTG
Source organism: Bufo bufo (assembly GCF_905171765.1). NCBI lineage: Eukaryota > Metazoa > Chordata > Amphibia > Anura > Bufonidae > Bufo > Bufo bufo. The sequence goes on along the minus strand of NC_053392.1, from coordinate 97,184,422 downwards.
ATCTCTGATCTTTTTGATCAGATTGTTGGAGCCAAGGTGTTCTCCAAGTTGGATTTGAGAGGAGCCTACAATCTGATCAGGATCAAGGAGGGGGATGAGTGGAAAACGGCCTTCAATACGCACGAGGGTCATTTTGAGAACTTGGTGATGACTTTTGGGTTGACGAACGCGCCAGCAGTATTTCAGCGATTCGTCAATGACATTTTTATCACTTGGTGGGGAGGTTCGTAGTAGTTTACCTGGATGACATTTTAATTTATTCTCCTGATCTGAAGACCCATCAGGATCATGTGAGACAGGTTTTGACGATCCTTCGGGAGAATAAGTTATATGCCAAATTGGAGAAATGTTTGTTTGGGGTGCAAGAGCTTCCGTTCTTGGGATACATGCTTTCTGATTCCGGTTTTCGTATGGACCCCGAAAAGGTCTGGGCGGTTCTGGAGTGGGACCGACCAGAGAATCAGAAAGCTTTGATGCGGTTCTTGGGGTTTACAAATTATTATAGGAAATTTATTTCGAATTATTCTACCCTAGTAAAACCTCTTACTGATATGACCAAGAAGGGCGCCGATGTCTCTGTCTGGTCGGATGAGGCATTGCAGGCCTTTTCGGCTGTTAAGGAGCGTTTTGCGTCCGCTCCCATTCTGGTGCAGCCGGATGTGTCTCAACCATTCGTAGTAGAGGTTGATGCATCAGAGGTGGGGGTTGGTGCGGTGCTGTCACAGGGTTCATCTCCTGGCAAGTGGGTCCCGTGTGCCTTCTTCTCCAAGAAGCTCTCGGTTGCCGAGAGGAATTATGATGTTGGAGATAGAGAGTTGTTGGCTATCAAGTTGGCCTTTGAGGAATGGCGCCACTGGTTGGAGGGGTTGTCTCACCCCGTTACGGTGTATACTGACCATAAGAATTTGGCTTACCTGCAATCTTCCAAGCGTCTGAACCCTAGGCAGGCCAGATGGTCACTGTTTTTTACCAGGTTCAATTTCTTGGTTACCTTTCGCCCAGGTGTCAAGAACGTCAAGGCAGATGCCTTATCTCGCAGCTTTCCTGGGGGAGGTGATTCAGAAGATCCGGCGCCGATTTTGGCGGATGGGGTGGTGGTCTCCGCTCTGTACCCTGAATTGGAGATGGAGGTGTTGGGAGCCCAGGAGGGGGCTCCTGGTTCTTGTCCCCCAGGGAGGTTGTTTGTTCCTGAGGGCCTACGATACAAGGTGTTCAAGGAACATCACGATACTGTTCTCGCTGGACATCCTGGTGGTAAGTCCACCTGTGATCTAGTATCCCGGAGGTTCTGGTGGCCGGGGTTACGTAAGAGCATTGAGAATTACGTGACAGCTTGTGAAACCTGCGCTCGGTCAAAGGTTGCTCATACTCGACCGTCTGGTTCACTTCTTCCATTGTCTATTCCATCTCGTCCTTGGACGCATTTGTCTATGGACTTTATTACGGATCTGCCGAGTTCCTCCGGGAGAACAGTGATTTTGGTGGTGGTTGACCGTTTCAGTAAGATGGCTCACTTTATACCACTAACTAGTCTGCCTAACGCTAAGACTCTTGCGCAGATTTTTGTGGATAATATTGTGAAATTGCATGGTATTCCTTCGGACGTGGTCTCTGATAGATGCACACAGTTTGTCTCCAGGTTTTGGAGGGCGTTCTGCTCTCGGCTTGGCATTCAACTTTCATTCTCTTCGGCTTTTCATCCGCAGTCGAATGGTCAGACGGAGTGTACTAATCAAAACCTGGAGACCTACTTGAGGTGCTTTGTGGCTGAGAATCAGGAGGACTGGTCCTCATTCTTGTCTTTAGCAGAATTTGCGTTGAATAACCGTAGCCAAGAGTCCACGGGTAAGTCGCCATTTTTTGGCGCATACGGTTTCCATCCCCAGTTTGGTACCTTCTCTGGGTCTGGTTCCTCTGGGATGCCAGAGGAGGAGAGATTCTCTTCTGCCTTATCCTCTATCTGGCGGAGGATTCAAGGGAATTTGGAGAGGATGGGTGAGAGGTATAAACGAATGGCTGACAAGAGACGTATGACTGGTCCGGACCTGTGTGTGGGTGATCTGGTGTGGTTGTCCACTAAAAATATCAAATTGAGAGTCCCATCTTGGAAACTGGGTCCAAGATTTATTGGTCAATATAAAATTTCTGCGGTGATCAATCCTGTGGCGTTTCGGCTGGATCTTCCGCAGACTTGGAGGATTCATGATGTGTTCCACAGGTCTTTACTAAAAAAATATGTGAGACCAGTGGAACCATCGCCATTGCCTCCTCCTCCTGTTCTAGTCGAGGGAAATTTGGAGTTTGAGATCTCCAGGATTCTCGACTCGAGAGTTCTTCGAGGTTCCCTTCAGTACCTGGTGCACTGAAGGGGATACGGTCCTGAGGAGAGGATGTGGGTTCCGGCGTCGGATGTCAACGCCAGCCGACTGGTGAGGGCTTTTCATAGGTCCCATCCGGATAAGGTTGGTCCAGGGTGTCCGGAGGTCACCCATAGAAGGGGGGGGTACTCTCATGCCCCACTCTGACGATGTGCGGAGGTCGGCCAGGATTGCAGCACGAGTTTAGTGTTTGTTTTGGAGTCGTGCTGGATCCGCCCCTCACCAGGTGCACTGGGTGGAGTCATTAGTTTAAATAGCTCCTCAGCCCAGTGCCCTGAGTGGATTATACTCATCATTGTGATCTTGGAAGCTAGGAAGGAAGGTTGGCTGTCTGTTCCAGCTCAGGAAGATAAGTGTTGCTTCTAGTTGGTTGTTTTGTGTCATCTATCCCATCCAGGATCTGTGCGAGCAGGCTGCTCCTATTTCCCACTTCAACATCTCAGGGAATTCAGGGTTTTTTCAGCCCAGGCACGGGGACATCTCATATCAACCTTCAAGGTCTGTAGGTGGGCTGAGCAGTGCAGATAAAGAGGTCAGGGATTAGCTTGGAGGTGACCCTTCCCCTGTCTCTCGCCCAGAGCCTGGTTGGTTCGTTATCTGTTATACTGAATGCACGCCCACCCTGACACCAGCAGTTCCTGAAGTCTACCACCCATTTGCAAGACATCCTAAAAATGGGCAGTAAACTTTGCATGCACTTCAGCCACTCGTATACCGCAAAAAAAGCACACCCTCCCTGAGTTGCAGTGGCAGAACAGCATCCCCCAACATAGGCTGATCTGCGACGTTTCCACCCGTTGGAACTCCACCCTCCATATGTTGGACCGACTATACGAACAGAGAAAGGCCATCAACAATTTCTTGATGATGCAAGCGGATAGGAGAACTCCCCTGTGTAACTTTGATGTCAGCCGCTGGCAGCTCATGTGTGACACCTGCTGTTTGCTCAGGCCCTTGAGGATGGCTGCTGGGGAGGGGTGGGGTGGCAGGAGCAGTACCTGCTCCATCAGCAGCAGCCTGAGTCTACAGTCGATGATGAGTAGCTTTATTCACCCGCATAGTGAATAAACTACTCACCAGAAGCAGGTAGACCTGGAGCAGGACCTGAACCAGCAGGTGGTGGCATACTTGGACTGCACCCTGCCAACCCACATTGAAGATCCGCTGAACTACTGGGTAGCCAAACTGTATTTGTGGCCGCAACTAGCAGAGTTTGTCCTGGAAAAGCTGTCCTGCCTGGCCAGTAGTGTGGCATCAGAGCGGGTGTTTAGTGCAGCGGGGGTAATAGTTACCCCACCCAAAATGTCCACCCAAAATGTGGAGAGACTGACTTTGTCAAGATTAATCAGATGTGGATCAGCCAGGATTTCCAACCACCAATTCCTGATGCATCAGACTAGATCATCCATGGTGCCACACCAACACTTTGATACAAGAGACCGTTTTCTTCTGATTACCTGCCTCAGCTACTACTTTGATGCTGCAACCCGCCTGATGCAACACATCTGATGCCAAGAGCTCCTTATTTCACCCACCTTCGTCAGCGGTTACTGGTATGGCCACCTACCTCCCCACTCTGTTACCGGGTCACTTTCAGGTCTACTGATGCAACTTCTGCTGCCAACTCCAACTGTGTCCCCTTGCCACTCTGTGGTCACCTCCTGCTGCTGCCATCTCCACACTATGTCACCTTGCCACTCTATGGTATCCTCCTTATGCTGCTGTTGCAATCTCCACACTATGTCAACTTGCCACTCTGTGGTCTCATCATACTGCTGCTGCCATCTACACACTATGTCAACTTGCCACTCTCTGGTCTCCTCATGCTGCTGCTGCTACTGCCATCTCCACACTATGTCACCTTGTCACTCTGTGGTCTCCTGCTGCTGCCATCTCCACAATATGTCACTCTGCCACTCTGTGGTCTCCTAATGCTGCTGCCACCAACTCCACACTATGTCACCTTGCCACTCTGTAGGATCCTGCTGCTGCTGCTGCCATCTGCACACTATGACACATTGCCACTTTATGGTCTCATCCTGCTGCTGCCATATCCACACTATGTCCCCTTGTCACTCGCTGGCCTCATCATACTGCTGCCATCTCAGTGGTCTTCTCATGATGCTGCTGCTGCATCCGCCACCTCCAGACACTGTCGTTGTGCCACTCGGTGGCCTCCTTATACTGCTGCCAACTCCAGACTCTGTCATTGTGCCACTCGGTGGCCTCCTCATACTGCTTTTACCTCCAGACCCTGTCATTGGGCCACTCTGTGGTCTCCTCATGCTGCTTCCACCTCACCACTATTATGTCATAGGTCCACTCTGTTGAATTCTCATGCTGTTCCCACCCTCCCCACTTCATGACTAGTCCACTATTTTGGCTTTCGGCCTGGCTGACATCATCATTTATTTGACCTTTCTTCTGATCTGTCAGAAGGAAGGAAAAATGAGACGCACAACGGATCCTGTCTGTGTAGCAGCTGTAAGGCTTGTATGTTCCCATCAGAATTGCCTTATGATTTGGTAGCCAAAAGCAGGCGTGGGTACAAAACACAGAAGACATGCAAATATTCCATTCACTTGTCATCTGTTTTACATCCACTCCGTTTTTTTTTGGCATTAGCAATACTGATGCATTATTGAGAAAATGCTGACCGAGTGAAGGCGTATGCTCTACAGACAGGATCGGTTTTTTGTGGGTTATTGTTCTGACGGATCAGAAGAAGGGCAAATTAATCAGTGACGTCAACACAAACTTACTGCTGACACCCTCTCCACTCTATCAAGGGGACTCTACTTGTATAAGCGTTTAATTGAACAGGTTCTGTTCACATCTATGTGGAATCAGCTGACGATGGCTTAAAAGGAGTGCGCTTCTTCTTTACACTAATATCGACATATAAGGCTGGGTTAATACTTGAATTGTTTGGTCGGTTTTGGCCCCGTAACTGTCCAAATAAGTGAAGTGTGCAGCTTGATTTTAATAGTGATGCCTGTCATCTGCATGTCATACTGACTGACAGTATTATTTCACTACCCCAGCACACTCCCTATGCGTGTTACTGCAAGGCACAGTGTTCTACACCCATATAAAGGCTCTGTGCAGCCTGGAAATAGCCGTTTTTTAATCGCGATTCACAGCAAATATATTCGGATCGAAGCAAATTTTTTAGAAATTCGCTCATCTCTAATATTTATATATATATATATATATTATATCTAGGTATATGCATTTATGTACTAATTTAAGTATTAATTTGGGTATTCCAACTAGACACATTAATGTAACCAATGAAAATATTACGCCTTACAAGATATTTATCAATCCCCACACATTCATTTTATCTATTGTCTTCATCCCCAGTTTCTTTACATTGTCGCGCTGCCTCTCCTATCATCCAATATCTCATCGGGAGCAATGAGCCCTCCTATGCATTCCACTTGTGCGTTCCACTCAACCGGAAGCAAGGGCGCCTCGATGCGCTCCACTTGGTGCTTTCCACCAGTGCATGACTGGAAGTGATCCTCCTTCCGCCTCTCGCCTGCACCCACGAGCCCGGTACTTTTACCCCTAAAGTATTCCCATTCCCCCTCCACAACTAGGAATATGTCCAACATTCTTATATATAGAATATAGGTTAGGGGGACTACCTATAGTACTTACACCCACCATATTAGTTCGATTTTGAATTCCACACATGCGTTCCAGCTTGAAACACACCATTCCGAAACTGGAAGTGACGTTATTGACCGCCTCCTCTGAGTAAACAGGTGGGAAATCATGTTCTCCACTATATAAATAACCAGCACATGGCAGTTATTCTATAGATCCTATGATTTTATTATTTAATTTTACTTGTAAATGCTCCTGAAGAAGGGGGTATGAGGTAACACCCCGAAATGCTTTGAGCCAAGCCGAACAGTGATACCAGTAAAGGAATTTACCAGAAGTGCCCCCTGTGGACTGACATTCTTCCAAAGATACTACAAGCGATCCAGGCGAGGGAGGTCGTGTCTGTGGGTGTCTTGAGCTTTATCCCACAAACCACCTCTCTGGTGAACTGGGTGATTTACTTACGTTTTGAGTCTTCACAATATGCATCTATCATTTTATTGTAGGTGGGATTCTATTATAGTATACTATTGTTTTTATCACTTAATATGATCTACCTTTTTATCTCCTCCCCATCGAGCGTAATGACCATTTGGTGATTGGCGCCTTTCCTGGTGGGTGTACCTTCTTTTCTTCTTTTTTATGATTACTATTTTACTTAAATGCCAGACTCAGAAATTAAAGTGCACCTTGTGGATTATGGGTTCATCATTTTTTAGAGTGTTTAAATTCACCATTTCAGGTCTGCAGTAGCCTGGAGGTGCTACAACATAACACCCCAAAGACACCATTTTAAAAACTACACTCTCAAATAATTCAAAATAAGCATTTTGATCAAACAGGTGTTTCAATTTAATAGAATTTGGTAATAAAAGCAAAAAATATAATGTTTCCAATAAAATGTAATTTTAGCTCAATTGTGTTTATTTTCAAAAGGGTTAAAGGGAACCTGTCACCAGGATTTTGTGTATAGAGCTGAGGACATGGGTTGCTAGATGGCCGCTAGCACATACGCAATATCCAGTCCCCATAGCTCTGTGTGCTTTTATTGTGTAAAAAAAAAACGATTTGATACATATGCAAATTAACCTGAGACGAGTCCTGTCCCTGAGATGAGACCAGCGTGAAGGAGCCCAGCACCGCCTCGCATCCTCAGAATCTTCTCCTTGCTCCCCGACGTCAGAAAGCTAGAGTGCCGTAATCTCGCAATACATTATGGGGACATTAGCTCAACTGTGGGCACTAAGCGGGGGTATTTCATGTACTGTCATATTATAGGGAGAATTATTACTACTAGGAGGTATTATGCAGAGCTTTACTACTACTGGGGGGCTATGAGGAACATTATTACTAGTATGGGCAGGGTGGAAAGGGTGTTCAGAAGATGTGAGGATGATGGAAATGTGGGAAACTAATGTCTTTGTCAATCTCTGCAGAGATGGGAGATGGCTAAAATATCATCATGGTGGTCTGGTCTGAATGGAGAAGATAAAGAAAGAGAACGTCTACAACAAAGGTGACATCACTGGATGTAAGAGGTATGTGGCGCTATGTAGGAAAGGAGATGCTCTGGCTCCTCCCCCTGCCATTTGCAGAAGGAGGATTCAGAGCTGGGTGAGGACGGCCAAAGGGGGCAGCAGGCCACGGGCGGGTGGCAGATGGTGGGGGGGATCCACAGGCCTTGAGCAGGATCTGGGAGGGAGGAGCTTCCTGGCTGTAGCCTGCTGTTTATTGTATAATGTGAAGCAGGCAGTGCAGCCAGGACAGGTCCTCCCCTCTCCGCATGATGTGTAGAGACAGGCCTCAACAATAGAATTTCAGCTGTACAGTGTTTTTTGGTAGTGGCCTATTATATGTATGAGGGGCTTTTAATAATGGCTTTTAATAATGGGCGGGGCTAAAATGGGACTCTTGACTGGATTTGCCCCCCAGGACTAAGGCTGCCAGCCCTCCCCTGCCCCTATCTCCTAATAGATTGCAAGCTCTTTCAAGCAGGGCCTTAATTCCTTTTCTTTTAAATGTTGACTTGGCTATGTAATGTATGTGTTGCAATGGTGGCCAGTGCCCATGCTGTGCTGTTTTGTTTCTCTGCCTGTGTAATTGACCTCTGCCTGCTTATCAACTTTGCCCCCCCCCCCCCCACTGCAAGACCATAGACTGTTTACTATGTTGACCCTTTGCTGCCTGCCCTGACTTTGGATTAATGTCATGGATTCACACATACTCTGCCTACCCTGACCTCTGTTTCCTGATTATGAGTTCTACCTAACCCTTTGGTGTCTGGTGTCTCTGACCCCCATGGGTCAGCTGCCAACTACTCGAGGACTATTCCAAGAAGCCATGGCCTGGTGGTTCCCCTGCAGAAAAAGGCCAGATCCCTGTAAGGGTGAAAACCAGGTAACACCAGGATAACCCACTTATGTCTAGTCCAAAGTCAAACCAGTATTACTAATTTTGCACCATAAAATCACTTTTTAATGTATTCCCAATGCAATAGTTCTGTGTTGCAATTGTATACTATGTCCCAGTATGCCAACAAACAAAAAAATGACTTGGTTTCAGTACTCTTCCTCAATATGCTTTTTAGCCTCTGTTTATAATGTACTGTATATACTGTAAGTGCTTGTAATAGTGCAAAAATCAATGAGTCGTCCCCTAGGGGTGATCGTGTCCCAGGTTTTTAGGAATGCTAAGTGATGATGCAGCCTTATTTGTTATTAGTGTGTGTCACAGTGCTCCTACCTGGATACCATCGCTCCCTAGGGTTAAGCTCTATAGCAATAAAGGAGTGAGTTGTAGTTGGTGGAGAATAATCTGAGTCCAGACTTTATAAAGTTCAAAGGCTTTACTTGAATAAACTTGCATCCATGCAATACTTGGTCTTTCTCTTGGCTCCAGCAGGTTTTGGAGTAAACTGGCAGGCAAACCAGGATACCTTGCTTTCTCTTTCTCTGATGTGCCAGTCTCAGGCTTCAGTCTGGTAGCTGGCCTTTATAACTGTTCTGGTACGTGGTGCCTTGGGCTGTTGACCCCCTTTAAATACTCAGTCTATAAACTGCAAGGAGTCAGAGTGCTATATGAGCTGCTTGCCTTGGAAGACTCCTGTTGCGTAGGGGAGGGGTTGCTCACCTCACTGCGCCATATCTCTTCATCTATTCTGACTCACTATATCTTCCTGCCACCCCTCCCTTTGTAGGAAGCAGAGAGAGAAGCAATTGTGCAGTAGAATAGTTCTTTACTGAAGGATTAACATCAGTTGCAATTCCTCAGAATACTCAGTTCTTACAGATTTCACAACTGCAGTAATAGATAATAGGCCAAGATATCTTTTGCTCATACTGCAATTCTCTAGGTGACTTCTGAATAAGCATACAGAAATAGGAGTACAACACAATGACAGGGCCAACCCCAATGTTAGACTGTTCTCTGGACCTTTTGTACAGATTGTCATGCTCACAGTTAAAGTTACTATAGTTTTCCACTGCTGGATGTAGTATGGTGGGCATATCCAGATTCTGCCTTGTTTAAAGGGATCCTGTCACCGGGATTTGATGTATAGAGCTGAGGACATGGGTTGCTAGATGGTCGCTAGCACATCCGCAATACCCAGTCCCTATAGCTCTGTGTGCTTTTATTGTGAAAAAAAAAAACGATTTGATCCATATGCAAATTACCCTGAGATGTGTCCTGCACATGAGATGAGTCCAGCATGAAGGAGCACAGCACCGCCCCGCATCCTCAGAAACTCCTCCTTGCTCCCCGACGTCAGACAGCCAGAGTGCCGTAATCTCGCGATGCTCGAGCTAGCACATGCGCTAGCTCGCGCATCGCGAGATTATGGCGCTCTGGCTGTCTGACGTCTGGGAGCAAGGGGGAGATTCTGAGGTGCTGGGCTCCTTCAAGCTGGACTCATCTCACGTACAGGACTCATCTCAGGGTAATTTGCATATGGATCAAATCAGGGTTTTTTTCACAATAAAAGCACACAGAGTTATGGGGACTGGGTATTGCGGATGTGCTAGCGACCATCTAGCAACCCATGTCCTCAGCTCTATACATCAAATCTTGGTGACAGGCTCCCGTTAAGCTTGTCCAGAGCCAAAAGCCTCTCTCTCGCCAGTGTTTGCTATGGAATCTCGAAGCTTCTTGTTAGGCAGTTTATCTCCACAGAGCTTCTATTTCCATCCCCTTTAGAAACTAATATGCTTCCAGCTATGCAGACACTGACTGCTTCTAGACTGTCCCAACTCACCCTCCCTATGACGAGATGTATACAGCTCCACCTAGTGGCTGGTAATTGCGGCCTCTTAATTGCTGTCTGATTTCTACACAGAAAATCCATAGCTATACCATAAATCAAATTTTTGATTGATTTGTATGTATTAATATTGCATTTAAAACCCTATTTGCAGGGGAGCGCTGCACTTACAGTCACCATCATAAATATGTGGCCAAAAAGCATAAAAATGGCCAAAAGGCCATATGCATATTGCGCACTACATGCAGATTTGCTGTACACATTTACCTGCAGAAAATTAGCAACATAATGCAATATCAAGTACCGTAAGTAGATGAGATTTTAAAAATCTCACCCACAGGTTGTAGATCTTTTCCAAGCACCAGTTGACCTGCAGTCTAAATTTTGAAATGCATAGGGTGAAATCTATTTCAAATTCCCAACAAAGTCCATGGAAAAATCTCCATGTAGTTCATGTAGATTTTGCTGGGGTTCATTGTGGAAATGCAGCAAAATCCACATAAACTAATATACATTTCCATGTGGAAGGGCCATCGTATACGCGGAAAATCCAGCGATTGCTCCCAGTGTTCCGAGATGATAAAACACACTACCTAAATTGGTTCCACTTCTCAGTAGTGATGTTGACCTGGACACATATCTACATTCTCCAGTGCCTCCAATTATTTATCAACGTACACAAAGCAAGGCTAACCTTTTATCTTCCTCTGACCAACCTCATTAGTTATATTTTGCTTATGTCCCCACCTGTAGACAATGCCATAAATAAATCTGCCGTTTAATTAACACTAGTGGAGATACAATGACACCATGAGCCCCTAAGGCACATATGTAGCAGAGAAACATCCTCACTGCCAGACGAGACCACCATAACATATAGCTGCAGAGGGTTTTATTGTCGCTCAGTGGCTTCTGATGAGATGGTGCTTTGCTGGGTTTTGCCCTATCATAGTCATCTTTTATAAATGTGCACCTTCAGACATTACTTATATTAAGTAGGATATTTGCATATTGTCATTTGTGCTTCATTATTTCAAGACTAAAGATGTAAATCAGGTTAAATTGTTTGGCAACAACCTACAGGATTCTAATTCAAACAACACATTCTTGGCAGTACCTCGCATATCTTGTTATTGTTGTTTGTCACTTTACGTAGCCTGAAACATTGAGCATTATAGATTTCCCATCAACTCTAAAGCAATATAATTTGGGTGGATGGTTTTAGCCGTCATAAAGCTTTTCTCAAAATCTCGTTCGGAGAAGATATGAGCAGCTACTTCATTACTTACAAGTGCCACTGTATTAACTGTCAAGCTTCGGTAAAATGCTAATAAAGAAACCTGTGAAAATTAGATTCTGCGACTAGTCTGCTTGGCGGATTCCCTGATTACTGTGTATGAAGACGTACAATAAGTGGCCACTTAGGGCCAAGTTTAGTTGTAGCATGTCTGGTGTAGCAGCTTTCCTGACCATGGTTAGGACTTAGGACACCATCCAAGTAAAAGAATCAGAATTAAAAGAGTTGTGTCATGATTGATTGAAAAAAAAAAAAAAGGAAGAAAGAAAGAAAGCTTCAGTACATGATAACCTCATTCTAACAATGCTAGAACCAATCCCTTACCTCATATAGATCCAGAGATTTCCCCATTTTTTGCTTCTATTTCTCTACTAGATTTTCTTCAGGCTGTCAGCTAATGGGGCATGTTCCTTGTCATGGGGTGTCTCCTTTTTGCTGCAGCTCTCTCCCTATCAGAGTTCATGGTGCGTGCACAGCTGGAGACCTCACCGCTGGAGCCCAGACATTGTTTTCGAGTAAGGTAACCTGTGAAAAAGGTGTAGATTTAACAGATGGCTGATATTGTGAGCCGCCTCGTGGTTGTGTAGAGAAATTGAGAAGTGTTGCACCCCTATTTCTGGATGCTTGTGCATAAGTCAGCTGGAGAAATGCAGTATGAGTCACTACACTGATATCATAAGCTGCCAAGCTAGCCCTGCCTTGCACCCACAGCAACCCTTAACACCAAGGCAACACAAAGCAGGAGAACCCCAAAGCCAGGGCATGCCCAGAAGGGAAGAAAAAGTGCACCCTACCTATCACTGCATGTTTAGGCCAAGGTAAGTGCCCGATGGACTGCATCAGCAATGAGCCAAAATCAGAGGTGTAAATTAATCTCCTGGGCCTAATGCACGATATTTATCAGGCCACATCTATAGGGTGCAATTTATTAATACTGATGTATTCTTCTATGGCAGTGGGGGCTGCACATCCCTGACCAACGATGCCTACGCAGTAAACTCTGTAGTCTTCAGGAGAAATCGCCATGATGGTCTAGACCAAATGGAGAAGAAAAGGAAAGTGAACAACTCAAATCAGTGGAGACGTCTTCTGCAAGTCTTTGGCTTTACATTCGTTATGCCTGTGACTGTTTCTTTTAAAATATGTTTAACTCTCTTTATTAGAATATAAGGTCACTTTAAAATTAATTAGGGTGGGAAAGCAGGGGGCACAATTTTCTTACTCTGCCTAGGGCACAAAAATACCTTGTCCTAGCCTGCTTACCCTTTTTTAAAAAAAATTTCGGAAAGTTTCCTAAAAAGTCCAGTTGATATCAGGCAAGTATTCCTGACATTGTGGTCTGCGTCACAGTTACCATTTTTAAAAAATGCAGAGCAATTTTAAACGGGCTATCCCTTTACCTATAGGCATATACAGTATGTTGCTGTCATATATATGTTACTAATTCTCTCTCAGTGTTAAAGAGCTTGAAAGTGGTTGAATGCAGTCCTAGTAGACCCCACAACATTTCAGGGCAATCGGGGCACTTTCGATTTAAGTTGAATTTATTCCGACCAGAATCCAATCTGGCGACCCGTTTGTGTGAATCAGACCCAAAACTAATTTCAAGAGATTTGCTCATCTCTAGTAGCCATACTAAGGCTGTGTGCATCAGTTCATACTCCGTTTTATATATTGTTGGCATCACCTAGAAGGTATTCACTATGTATCAATTTTCTTATAACATTGTAGAAGTCTATAGTGGGACTACAGAAATACCTTTCTTTTTTTATCTGTCAGTGGATTTCTCCTTTAATATTTCAATACCTTTTATCTTCTTTGTATATGAATTCTGTATATTAACTAACCTATATGTCTGCCTTGTTACTCCATTCCATCACTGTTAGTTCATGGCCAATGGCCATTAACCCTTTTTTATTTGAAATAGAGGAGATTGTGACTTTTTGACATTTATAACGAGAGATGAGCAAATCGAATCTCTCTAAGTGGAATTCGATCCGAATTTAATTTGCCTCAAATCCAAATTTTCTTGTGCTTCGTTTTAGTGAATAGATTTAACCTGAAATAGTGTAAAAAAAAACAAAAAAATAATACTTACGGTACCTCCATTTGCACGCGACTGGCCGCCAGCCGCCATCTTGATTGAAGATCTCGGACAAAATCCTGTGCGTGGTGACGTATGACATCACCACGCCAGCCGACATGATGACATAATCTCACCCCATGCGAGATTTCGCTCCAGATCTTCAAGCAAGATGGCGGCCGCTGGCCCATCGCGAGCAAATGGAGGCGGTAAGTTTTAGTTTTTTTTTATGTTAATTTCACATTGTTTTTACATGTATGAATGCGGCATCTGAGGGGTACAATGACTGGGGGCTGGGCTATTGCAGCTCCCTATTATTGCACCCGCTACTTACAAAAAAATGTGCTTCGTGACGAGGTAATTTTTGTAAAATTCTGCGAATCTGCCTAATCGAACTTTTCATAAATTCGCTCATCTCTTTTTATAACAATAGCAGGCACTGCTAAATGTTGAGTCTACTTGAGCTCTATGAATAACTTATATTAAAATAGAAGATCTTCTTCCTCTCATTGAAGGACAGAATGATACTGTGCCAATAGTCACAAACACAATAATAAAAAAAATCTTTACATCTTTATTCAACCAGTACATAGTCCCAGTGTACCAGACTAAGTGTTTTTTATATTGATTAAGCCTGCTAGTCTAAAGACTCGTGCATAGGGCTCCTTACTACGGAGCTGTAGAGACGCTTCTGTGCATGCTCCGTCAGACTCTAAGGAAGAATAATTCTGCACATGGCATCTGATGGAGCAAGCTCTCATGACTTATTCAAAACATAGCAGCTACGTGGTCTATGCAGGAACCCTAAAACTTTGTTCACATTAGTCTTATGGGACTTATTTTGAAGCCATCCACAATGGATTTTATGGATCTGTTTTGTAACAGATTACAAGCTTGGTAGTCCTGAATTTCTGAGTAGCATGACTGTGGATCTTCCTTTCTAGCACTGTGTAGCCATTCCATCATACAGTGTTAGTTTTTAGAATCACTCTCTGTAGCTGACTAGATGTTTTAGTTAGACTTTATTCACCTTAGTATCTGTTGTTATGCTCCATTGGAGGAGCAGAACGAAGAAAATAACAGAAGTGCTGCATGGCTTGCACAAGGGATACGAACAGCACTCAGACTCAAATGTATAATGGGGGTCCACAGGGTTTCCATCATGGAGTCCAGCATTGTACATTACTAAATAGAACAGCGTACTCTGGCATTTTGTCAGGGATTTTTTTTAAAGAGTGGGTGTTGGAGCCTCCAATGCAGTTGTAAGTGAAGCCTAATATAAAAGAAGATATTTGGGGAAATTTAACTTCCCTGAGTTTGCCCTGCAAGTCTGTCATCAGAAGCAGTTGACTCTCTGCTGGAAAATTCACTGGTCAAAAGTGGTGCAGCCGGAATCATCAGAAGGGTGCATTCACGCACTGCAAATTGCATTTTACCAAAAAACCATGGCAAAAACATGACATTCTGCTGTGATTTTGTGGTAAATGTTTGCCCAAACCCAAAACTTCTGTTGGTAAGAAGAGCAATTCCAAAAATAGTAAATGAATAGTAAATAGTAAATAAATGAATACAAAATAATCCCTCACATATAGTCCCAGAGATACATATAGTATCTGATGCCCCCACAACTTCGTTCTCCACTGTCAAGAGAGAGATATAGTTGCATAAGTCTATGAATTTAGAAGTAGGAAAGAAAGAAAGACTTCACAAGCTTCTCTATGGGATTACTATGCCAGCATTGAAGGGAGGGGAGCAGGGAAGTTACTGAGCATGTTATTCCACCCCTGAATGCAAAAGAAGTTGAACCAGAACAATAAACAGCAGGGGGTGTTACCAAAGAGGAAAATGTAATGTACATAAAAATCCTAACAATATTTTTATTGCATGTATATGGCAATAATAATTTATTTCAAATGCCCTATTCATTGCATACTCAGGGCTCTTTCACACCTGCGTTATTGTCTTCCGGCATAGAGTTCCGTCGTCGGGACTCTATGCCGGAAGAATACTGATCAGGATTATCCTAATGCATTCTGAATGGAGTGAAATCCGTTCAGGATGCATCAGGATGTCTTCAGTTCCGGTACGGAACGTTTTTTGGCCGGAGAAAATACCGCAGCATGCTGCGCTTTTTGCTCCGGCCAAAAATCCTGAAGACTTGCCGCAAGGCCGGATCCGGGATCAATGCCCATTGAAAGGCATTGATCCGGATCCGGCTTTAAGCTAAACGTCGTTTCGGCGCATTGCCGGAGCCGACATTTAGCTTTTTCAGAGTGGTTACCATGGCTGCCGGGACGCTAAAGTCCTGACAGCCATGGTAAGTGTAGCGGGGAGCAGGGGAGCAGCATACTTACCGTCCGTGCGGCTCCCCGGGCGCTCCAGAGTGACGTCAGGGCGCCCCAAGCGCATGGATCACGTGATCACATGGATCACGTCATCCATGCGCATGGGGCGCTCTGACGTCACTCTGGAGCGCCCCGGGAGCCGCACGGACTGTAAGTATACCGCTCCCCCGCTCCCCGCTCCTACTATGGCAACCAGGACTTTAATAGCGTCCTGGGTGCCATAGTAACACTGAACGCATTTGGAAGACGGTTCCGTCTTCAAATGCTTTCAGTACACTTGCGTTGTTACGGATCCGGCAGGCACCTCCGGCAACGGAAGTGCATGCCGGATCCCAACAACGCAAGTGTGAAAGAGGCCTAAATCGTTTTGTAGAATGAACCCTTATTGTAACATATTGCAACATTCACATTCTGATAAAAAAAAGTCAAAAAAATTGTAAAAAAAAAAATTTGGGGGGGCACACTGGGGGCCAGGACAAAAGTAGGGGGGGGCAGCTATAACAACGATACATTTACACAAGTATGCTTAGAAATGCTGCGATACTTTACCCAATACCTAAAACAGCAACAGGAAGGAAAAGTCCTGCTGTCTGTATTAAAAAAATAAATAAAAAATCACTCAGATTTCAACATGTCCTAGTTGCCTGTGGATGACACTTTTATAGGGAGGGGGATCTGTGGATGACACTGCTATGGGGGGGATCTGTGGATGACACATACCATATATAGCATCTTATGCTATATGTGTCATCCACAGATCCACCCCATGACAGTGTCATCCCCATTTCCCCCTCCATAACAGTGTCATCCACAGATCCCCCTCCCTATAACAGTGTCATCCACAGATCCCCCTCCCTATAACAGTGTCATCCACAGATCTCCCTCCCCGCCTCTCACAGGAGTGTACATTTGACATTTCTAAACTGTAATCCATATCCTGCAGTAACTTTAACTTTAAATCAGGATTAAGCGGACGCTCATCTCTACTAGTACCTTAACCTTACACCACTCGGCTAGCTTCGGTAACAGGGCCAGGCTACAGCCTACAGGCACTGCCTGTTAGTTGTTACCGAGCGAGTGCTGATTTCTGCAGGTCAGAGCATACAGATTACAGTTTAGAATAAATGTACACTCCTGTGAGTGGTCCAGACCAGTGGCGGATCCAGAGCCTGGTCTCGGGAGGGGCACTTCCAGATTATTTTCTGTCCGCCGCCACAGAACAATGGTGCTTATAGAACAGACTACACAGTGTAGAGGTATACTGTATATTGTGCGGCACAGTGTAGAGGTATACTGTATATTGTGTGGCACAGTGTAGAGGTACACTGTACATTGTGCGGCACAGTGTAGAGGTATACTGTATATTGTGCGGCACAGTGTAGAGGTATACTGTACATTGGGTGGCACAGTGTAGCAGTATACTGTACATTGTGTGGCACAGTGTAGCGGTATACTGTACATTATGTGGCCCAGTGTAGAGGTATACTGTATATTGTGCGGCACAATGTAGGCTATATGTGTATAACATAAACATATTTCACATGAAAACTTACAATTACTTGGCTTGGCCCTTAGGGATCTCGGACACCACTTCCACACTTTGGCCGGGGGCTCGGTGGAGCTGATGTTGTGTTTTATCCTAATGAGAAAGATTTCATAATAAGGATTTGGAGAAAGGGCAGAGGGATAGCAGAGCAGAGAGAGGCTGGTGCTGCTACAAGGGGTCATACCATGG
This sequence comes from Bufo bufo, assembly GCF_905171765.1. Taxonomy (NCBI): domain Eukaryota; kingdom Metazoa; phylum Chordata; class Amphibia; order Anura; family Bufonidae; genus Bufo; species Bufo bufo. The sequence continues at coordinate 97,166,711 of NC_053392.1, read as the reverse complement.
GGGAGTAATAAAGCCCACCATAATGCCCCCCCAGTAGAAATAATTCTCCTTATAATGTGACAATGCAAAAAATACCCCCCCCATCACGTGCCAGTAACAAGAGCCCCCCAATGTGCCAGTAATAAGAGCCCAGCCCCCCATCACATGCCAGTAATAAGAGCCCCCCCAATGTTCCAGTAACAAGAGCCCCCCATCATGTGCCAGTAATAAGCCCCCATCATGTGCCAGTAATAAGCCCCCCATCATGTGCCAGTAATAAGCCCCCCATCATGTGCCAGTAATAAGCCCCCATCATGTGCCAGTAATAAGCCCCCCATCATGTGCCAGTAAAAAGCCCCCATCATGTGCCAGTAATAAGCCCCCCCATCATGTGCCAGTAATAAGCCCCCCCAATGTGCCAGTAATAAGCCCCCCAATGTGCCAGTAATAAGCCCCTCCAATGTGCCAGTAACAAAAGCCCCCCTAATGTGCCTGTAAAACGATTGTAAAAAAAAAAAAAAAAACTCTAATACTTACCTCCATGTCAGCGATGCGATGCAGGCCTCTTCCGTCCTGTGTCCCGCGCTGTATGGCTCAGGCGGTGCGATGACGTCATCGCGCCGCCTGCGCCTGCCTCTGATAGGCTGCCGGCCTAGTGCCTGCAGCCTATCAGAGGAAGGGGAAGGGACACGCCTCTCCCTCTCCTGCCCCGCCGCAGCACAGGCAGATGACTATAGAGCTGAGCGCAATGGAAGTGCTCAACTCCCTGTGCCCGACTGCGGCGGCTCACTTGGGGGGGGCATTTTAGTTGGGGGGGCATATGGGGGGGCACAGTGTGATGTAGGGGGGGGTCGTGGCCCCCTCTGGTCCCCCCTGGCGACGCCACTGATCCAAACTAAATAGGAGTAATTTTTTTTGTTCTTTTAAAGGATGCTTAAACTTTCAGAAGTTTTTTTTTTTTATAAACTGCTGTGTGCATACATGAGTTTATCACTATATCTAACTATAATATGACTTGTATCTAGCATTTTAGCAGCATCATTTGCATTCTACATCTATCATTTCCAGTGGTCTCTGAGCTGGTGGGTGGAGACTAGTTACTTCCCATTGCCTGTACATGGAGCCAGCAGATTCTGCTTCCTGTTTCTCATTAATTCTGAATCACCTGGAAGCACTGAATAGGACATTATAGAGAAGTACTGAACAGTATAGATGTGAATAAAGAACTTAGGTGAGATATAACACTTACTATTATCTGATGAATCATGTCAGTTTCTCTCTGAACTTCCTTCCTTCCTTCCCAATAACCTTCTTTGGGATGATGTAGTCTGATCTTTGCAATGTACAAAGACTCCTGTACTCCACTTGAGTTTTCAGTATAAAGCTTTTATTTAGTGCGGTTCCAGTCAAAAGAACGTTTTCGGCTGAATAGCCTTCTTCAGTGTAACCGGATTGTGGCCGCATATGGTGCAAAAGCTGAGAAAGAATAAATAAAGTACCCTCAGTGGTCGGCAGGGATGCTGCTGCTTGTATGGGCTCTGTGTCCCTGTTTGGCATGCGGTCCGGGAGGCTGAGGCCTAATTTCCGGATTGCCTCAGCCTCCCGGACCGCATGCCAAACAGGGACACAGAGCCCATACAAGCAGCAGCATCCCTGCCGATCACTGAGGGTACTTTATTTATTCTTTCTCAGCTTTTGCACCATATGCGGCCACAATCCGGTTACACTGAAGAAGGCTATTCAGCCGAAAACGTTCTTTTGACTGGAACCGCACTAAATAAAAGCTTTATACTGAAAACTCAAGTGGAGTACAGGAGTCTTTCTACATTGCATATATCTGGTTTGGGAACCATCTCCTAACACCCACGCCATCCAATTGGAGAACCATCCAACCTTTTATCATGTAGTCTGATCTTTCACATATTTCTCACAAATTTCATAGAGAAAATTAGTTTAGAAAATGATGGGGGATGGGAGTGGAAAGAAAATAACTATTAACTGTAAAACAAGTGTCTTATATTCACCTGAGCTATTAAGTTAGGTGAAAAGAGACTATTTAAATATACTGTATTATCTTTTCAACATGTGAAAAATAGTTTTTTCAAGTGTATTATTATATGGTTTTGTCTGACAGTTACTCCGATAAAAAAAAATCCTTATTTATTAGTTTTTTCCTTTTTAGCTTATTTTGTGTCTTTACTTGACTTTTTTATTATGTTCATTAAATTGTCAGAAAGCAAACATTGCATATTTGTACCTTTGCATTCCATTTACAGAGCAAGACAGTCCAGAAAGTAACAACGGTCATAATTAGGACGGTAGAGGGTCTAACCAGATCCAGCAGCAAGATGACATAATAGGTCTTCCAGAAATCACATGATTGCAGGACCAATAGAGGCAGTAGAAATTATTGTTCAGTTTCTAAACCTGTTGTGGAATACCACTCTCAGAGAACGCAGACTTCAGGAAGAATAAGGTTTATTATGGCTAGCATTAACACTTTCAATCACATAAAGGAAGATGCTCAGAGGGGATAGGCCCCCACTTACCATATCTTATACATCTTATACCATTAGTGTTGATTGAGCACCAAAGTGCTCTGGTGCTCTACAGAGCACAATGGAAGTCAATGGGAGAACCAGAGCATTAAACCAGACACCCCCTACTCTGAAGACGGGAGGGTGACTGGTTCATAGGAAAAGATCAGAAAATGATGGAAACACCACTGAAATGGTTCGGGAACAGCATGCGGAGGATGTCTGGAAGCATCTTGGACTCCCAGGTTGCTGCTGGCAACAATGTTGGTCGAATAGTGCGCCACTTTTACAGACTGACAATAATACGCACCAAACTGAAGATAAAATGGATTTTAGAGGAAAAATTGTTAGGAAACATTCTTTCCTGTATATTTACTTGTATATAAAGTGCAAGTGCTGCCAAAAATTACAAGGAAGAAGCACTCTGATACAACCTGTATATCACATAAAGGAGGGCCTCATTCACATTGTGGTACAATTATTCAGGTAGTGGGACTCCTACACTCATAAAGCCTATGCACTAAGTGAAAGGGCTGCCAAAAATTACAAGGAACCAGCACTCCAATACACCCTTTATTACACATAAAGGAGGGCATCATACACACCCTTGAAAAATCATGATTGATGGCCTGCTGGTGACCCTCAAAAACGATTGGAGCAAGGGCCTGCTGGTGACCCTCTAAAACATTAGGGGCGGGGGCCTGCTGCTGATGTGACCATCTAAAACATTAGGGGTGAGGGTTTGCTGCTGAGCTGACCCGCTAAAACATTAGGGGTGAGAGCCTGCTGCTGATCTGACCATCTAAAACATTAGGGGTAAGGGTCTGCTGCTGAGCTGACCCTCTAAAACAGGGGTGTCAAACTCAAATTCATCGGGGGCCGCATCAGCAGTTTGGTCACCCTCAAAGGGCCGGTTGTATCTGTAGGACTATGTGTCCACTCTTTATTATCATAAATTATTGTCACTGCATTCAATTATTACTGTTTTTTGCAATAATGTAAGTAATAACTAGCTCTGAAAGCAGAAACATAGTCAGAATAATGGCAAGTAGATATTCAAATGTACAATTATTGTACAATTTATTGAAAAATGATTTTTGGTAAAAGACAGTAATTTTATTTATTTTTTAAACATCTGTGGATGACGGACACTGTTATGGGGGGATCTGTGGATGACGGACACTGTTATGGGGGGATCTGTGGATGACGGACACTGTTATGGGGGGATCTATGGATGACGGACACTGTTTTGGGGGATCTGTGGATGACGGACACTGTTATGGGGGGATCTGTGGATGACGGACACTGTTATGAGGGGATCTGTGGATGACGGACACTTATGGGGGGATCTGTGGATGACGGACACTTATGGGGGGATCTGTGGATGACAGACACTTATGGGGGGATCTGTGGATGACAGACACTGTTACAGGGGGGGGGGATCTGTGGCTGGCACTGTTACAGGGGGGGGATCTGTGGATGGCAGTGTTATATATGTGCCATCCACAGACCCCCACCCCAAACCAGTGCCATCCACAGACCCCCAACCCCATAACAGTGCCATCCACAAACCCCCACCCCTTAACTGTGCCATCCACAGATTCCGTGTAAACCCCCCCTCTTGTCACTCTCATTATTTCCTCCCCCCCTCCCCCCCTCCCCCCTTTTCACTCTCATTATTTCCTCCCCCCTCCCCCCTTGTCACTCTCATTCTACTCCCACCTCCACCTCTAGTGTAGCGTGGCCGAGCTCTGTTCGATCCGCGGTACAGGAGCATTTGTTTCCTGTACACGGCAGGACTGACAGGAAGTGCACACTAAGTGAGCACTTCCTGTCAGTCCGGCCGGGTACAGGAAACAAAAGCTCCTGTACCGCGGATCGAACAGAGCTCGGCCACGCTACATTAACAGCACACAGCAGTCGCAGGCAGGATTCTTTAGAGCGGCAAGCGCTCAGCCTCAGCCGCTCAGGCGGCGCAGCATGAGGGCCGCCGCCGGCCGCCCGAACTTATATAAGCAACTTTTTTTTTTTTTTTTTAAACCGCAGCGGGCGCCGGGCGCCCCCTGCTAAATACAAGGGAGGGGGAGATGGAGGGGGCGGGGGGCCCGCCCCGAGGGAGAACACAAGTGCCGCCTCGCCTGCCGCATATTACATTGCGAGCTGTCGGTCGCCCGGCGCCCCTGTTGCTATGGCGCCCTGTGCGGCCGCACAGCCCGCACACCCCAAAGGCCGGCCCTGGCGGCCGGTGGCGGCTGCGCGGGCCACATGACGAGGTCTGGCGGGCCGGATTCAGCCCGCGGGCCTTGTGTTTGACACATTGGGGGTGAGTGCCTGCTGCTGATCTGACCATCTAAAACATTATGGCGAGGGTCTGCTGGTGACCCTCTAAAACATTAGGGGTGAGGGTATACTGCAGAGATGACCATCTTAACCACTTAAGGACCACAGGTTTATACCCCCCTAAAGACCAGGCCCTTTTTTACAAATCGGCACTCCACAACTTTAGCGGTTTATTGCTTGGTCATGCAACTTACCACCCAAATTAATTTTACCTCCTTTTCTTCTCACTAATAGAGCTTTCATTTGGTGGTATTTCATTGCTGCTGACATTTTTACTTTTTTTGTTATTAATCGAAATTTAACGATTTTTTTGCAAAAAAAATGTCATTTTTCACTTTCAGTTGTAAAATTTTGCAAAAAAAACGACATCCATATATAAATTTTGCTCTAAATTTATTGTTCTACATGTCTTTGATAAAAAAAAAATGTTTGGGTAAAAAAAAAAAATGGTTTGGGTAAAAGTTATAGCGTTTACAAACTATGGTACAAAAATGTGAATTTCCGCTTTTTGAAGGAGCTCTGACTTTCTGAGCAACTGTCATGTTTCCTGAGGTTCTACAATGGCCAGACAGTACAAACACCCCACAAATGACCCCATTTCGGAAAGTAGACATCCTAAGGTATTCGCTGATGGGCATAGTGAGTTCATAGAACTTTTTATTTTTTGTCACAAGTTAGCGGAAAATGATGATTTTTTTTTTATTATTTTTTTTTCTTACAAAGTCTCATATTCCACTAACTTGTGACAAAAAATAAAAACTTCCATGAGCTCACTATGCCCATCAGCGAATACCTTGGGATGTCTTCTTTCCAAAATGGGGTCACTTGTGGGGTAGTTATACTGCCCTGGCATTCTAGGGGCCCAAATGTGTGGTAAGGAGTTTGAAATCAAATTCTGTAAAAAATGGCTGGTGAAATCCGAAAGGTGCTCTTTGGAATGTGGGCCCCTTTGCCCACCTAGGCTGCAAAAAAGTGTCACACATGTGGTATCTCCGTATTCAGGAGAAGTTGGGGAATGTGTTTTGGGGTGTCATTTTACATATACCCATGCTGGGTGAGAGAAATATCTTGGCAAAAGACAACTTTGTATAAAAAATGGTAAAAGTTGTCTTCTGCCAAGATATTTCTCTCACCCAGCATGGGTATATGTAAAATAACACCCCAAAACACATTCCCCAACTTCTCCTGAATACGGAGATACCAGATGTGTGAAACTTTTTTGCAGCCTAGGTGGGCAAAGGGGCCCATATTCCAAAGGGCACCTTTCGGATTTCACTGGTCATTTTTTACAGAATTTGATTTCAAACTCCTTACCACACATTTGGCCCCCTAGAATGCCAGGGCAGTCTAACTACCCCACAAGTGACCCCATTTTGGAAAGAAGACACCCCAAGGTATTCGCCGATTGGCATAGTGAGTTCATGGAAGTTTTTATTTTTTGTCACAAGTTAGTGGAATATGAGACTTTGTAAGAAAAAAAAAAAAAATCATAATTTTCCACTAACTTGTGACAAAAAATAAAAAATTCTAGGAACTCGCCATGCCCCTCACGGAATACCTTGGGGTGTCTTCTTTCCAAAATGGGGTCACTTGTGGGGTAGTTATACTGCCCTGGCATTTTCCAGGGGCCCTAATGTGTGGTAAGTAGGTAAATGACCTGTGAAATCCTAAAGGTGCTTTTTGGAATGTGGGCCCCTTTGCCCACCTAGGCTGCAAAAAAAGTGTCACACATGTGGTATCGCCGTATTCAGGAGAAGTTGGGCAATGTGTTTTGGGGTGTCATTTTACATATACCCATGCTGGGTGAGAGAAATATCTTGGCAAAAGACAACTTTTCCCATTTTTTTATACAAAGTTGGCATTTGACCAAGATATTTCTCTCACCCAGCATGGGTATATGTAAAATGACACCCCAAAACACATTCCCCAACTTCTCCTGAGTACGGCGATACCAGATGTGTGACACTTTTTTGCAGCCTAGATGCGCAAAGGTGCCCAAAATCCTTTTAGGAGGGCATTTTTAGACCATTTGGATACCAGACTTCTTCTCACGCTTTGGGGCCCCTTGAATGCCAGGGCAGTATAAATACCCCACATGTGACCCCATTTTGGATATGCCCCTCACGGAATACCTTGGGGTGTCTTCTTTCCGAAATGGGGTCACATGTGGGGTATTTATACTGCCCTGGCATTCTAGGGGCCCTAAAGCGTGAGAAGAAGTCTGGAATATAAATGTATAAATATTTTACGCATTTGGATTCCGTGAGGGGTATGGTGAGTTCATGTGAGATTTTATTTTTTGACACAAGTTAGTGGAATATGAGACTTTGTAAGAAAAAAAAAAAAAATCTGCTAACTTGGGCCAAAAAAATGTCTGAATGGAGCCTTACAGGGGGGTGATCAATGACAGGGGGGTGATCAGAGAGTCTATATGGGGTGATCATCCCCCTGTCATTGATCACCCCCATGTAAGGCTCCATTCAGATGTCCGTATGTGTTTTGCGGATCCGATCCATGTATCCGTGGATCCGTAAAAATCATACGGACATCTGAATGCAGCCTGACGGGGGGGTGATCAATGACAGGGGGGTGATCAGGGACTCTATATGGGGTGATCACCCCCCCTGGAAGGCTCCAGAGAGACGCCTGTATGTGTTTTGCGGATCCGATCCATCTATCAGTGGATCCGTAAAAATCATGCGGACATCTGAATGGAGCTTTACAGGGGGGTGATCAATGACAGGGGGGGTAATCAATGACAGTGGGGTGATCACCACAGTCATTGATCACGCCCCTGTAAGGCTCCATTCAGACGTCCGTATGCGTTTTGCGGATCCGATCCATCTATCAGTGGATCCGTAAAAATCATGCGGACATCTGAATGGAGCTTTACAGGGGGTTGATCAATGACAGGGGTGTAATCAATGACAGGGGGGTGATCAGGGAGTCTATATGGGGTGATCACCACAGTCATTGATCACGCCCCTGTAAGGCTCCATTCAGACGTCCGTATGCGTTTTGCGGATCCGATCCATCTATCAGTGGATCCGTAAAAATCATGCGGACATCTGAATGGAGCTTTACAGGGGGTTGATCAATGACAGGGGTGTAATCAATGACAGGGGGGTGATCAGGGAGTCTATATGGGGTGATCACCACAGTCATTGATCACACCCCTGTAAGGCTCCATTCAGACGTCCGTATGCGTTTTGGGGATCGGATCCATCTATCAGTGGATCCGTAAAAATCATGCAGACATCTGAATGGAGCTTTACAGGGGGTTGATCAATGACAGGGGGGTAATCAATGACAGGGGGGTGATCAGGGAGTCTATATGGGGTGATCACCACAGTCATTGATCACGCCCCTGTAAGGCTCCATTCAGACGTCCGTATGCGTTTTGCGGATCCGATCCATCTATCAGTGGATCCGTAAAAATCATGCGGACATCTGAATGGAGCTTTACAGGGGGGTGATCAATGACAGGGGTGTAATCAATGACAGGGGGGTGATCAGGGAGTCTATATGGGGTGATCACCACAGTCATTGATCACGCCCCTGTAAGGCTCCATTCAGACATCCGTATGCGTTTTGCGGATCCGATCCATCTATCAGTGGATCCGTAAAAATCATGTGGACATCTGAATGGAGCTTTACAGGGGGGTGATCAATGACAGGGGTGTAATCAATGACAGGGGGGTGATCAGGGAGTCTATATGGGGTGATCACCACAGTCATTGATCACGCCCCTGTAAGGCTCCATTCAGACGTCTGTATGCGTTTTGCGGATCCGATCCATCTATCAGTGGATCCGTAAAAATCATGCGGACATCTGAATGGAGCTTTACAGGGGTGTGATCAATGACAGGGGGGTAATCAATGACAGGGGGGTGATCAGGGAGTCTATATGGGGTGATCAGGGGTGATCAGGGGCTAATAAGGGGTTAATAAGTGACGGGGGGGGTGTAGTGTAGTGTAGTGGTGCTTGGTGCTACTTTACTGAGCTACCTGTGTCCTCTGGTGGTCGATCCAAACAAAGGGGACCACCAGAGGACCAGGTAGCAGGTATATTAGACGCTGTTATCAAAACAGCGTCTAATATACCTGTTAGGGGTTAAAAAAAACACATCTCCAGCCTGCCAGCGAACGATCGCCGCTGGCAGGCTGGAGATCAACTCTCTTACCTTCCGTTCCTGTGAGCGCGCGCGCCTGTGTGCGCGCGTTCACAGGAAATCTCGGCTCACGCGAGATGACGCCAATCGGCGTTAGCGTAGCCTGGGGGAGCCGCCGCAATGACACCTTTCGGCGTTAGCGTGGCGGCAAGTGGTTAAACATTAGGAGTGATGGCAGCCTAATTAGCATGTTGATAGGATGGAGGAGGAGGACGAGAAAAGGAAGATTGAACCATATACCCTTGTTTGTGGTGGAAGGGGTACATAGGAAAACAGTGTATTCAATACACCATAAAAGCCACATTTAAAGTGCCTTTATGTTCAGCACCTTTCCTCTGGTGGAGTAGAGAAGTCAGGGGCAATCCAGGCCTTGTTCATTTTGGTAAGAGTCAACCTGTCAGCATTCAGTTGACAGGCGGATGCGCTTATCAGTTATTATGCCCCCAGCAGCACTAAATACCCGCTCTGACAAAATGCTGGCAGCAGAGCAGGCCAGCACCTCCAAGGTGTAGAGCGCCATTTTGTGCCACGTGTCCAGCTTGAGCACCAAATAGTTGTATGGCACAGAGGGATCACTTAGGACACTGACACAGTCTGCTACGTACTCCTTTGGCATCTTCCAAAACGTTTCCCTCCTTGTGACACTAGGCTGCGCATGAGGGTGAGGGTGCTGGCGGGGTGTCATGAAACTGTCCCAGGCTTTGGAGAGTGTTGTCCTGCCTCTGTTGGAACTGCTGTGTGTTCCCCTCGTCTCCCCTCCTCGGTTTCCCAAGGAACTACGTACTCTGCCGACAGCTTTGTCAGCTGGAAATTTTTGGAGCAATTTATCCACAAGGATAAATTTCTGGTATTGCACCATTTTGCTACTTCTCTCCACCACAGGAATGTTAGAAATGAGAAGTTCTCTTTGTAGCAGGGGTCGAGAAGGGTCGAGAAGGGTGAACAACCAGTAATCGGTGTTGGCCAAAATGGCGATTAAAACATTGTTTTTATCATGTATGGAGCATCAGATTACCGGATCAAACACATCATTAATAACAGACTGGGGGCTACTAGAAGGTAATGCTGGCAGTTTTATATGCGATTTTCAGGTGACAGGTTCCCTTTAAGTGGACCTTCCCAATAACTGCGTTGGTCAGGGCACAGGTGATGTTACGAGACACATGCTGGTGTAAGGCGGGGACAGGAAAAATAGTGGCGGCTGGGGACTGAGTAACGAGGGACGGCCACCGCCATCAGGCTGCGGAAAGCCTCAGTGTCCACAAGCCTAAATGGTAACATTTCCAGGGCCAGCAATTTGGAAAGGTGCGCATTTAGTGCTATGACCTGTGGGTAGGTGGGTGGGTGGGTATTTGCACTTTCGTTCAAATGCCTGCGGTATGGACATCTGTGTGCTGCGCTGTGACACAAAAGTGAATGTGCTAGCTGATGGTGCTTGCAAAGGTCCAGGTGAAGGGCGGGAGGCATCCGGGCCTGCGTCTTAGACAGGAGATTGGCCAGCACATAACACAGGGGAAGAGGAGGCAGTGGTGTGACCCGCAGCAGGTGTGTGACCCGCAGCAGGCGTTTGGCCCAGCTATTAGGGTGTTTTGATACCATGTCGTGGATTATGCTGGTGGTGGTGAGGTTGCTAGTGTTCACGCCCCTGCTGATTTTGGTACGGCACATGTTGCAAATGACAATTCTTTTATCATCTGCACTTTCCTCAAAAAAGCGCCAGACTGCGGAACACCTACCCTTTGTCAAGGGAGATTGCCGCAAGGGGGTGCTCCGGGGAACAGTTGCGGGTCTGGTTGGTGTGGCCCTCCTTTTCCCTTTTGCCCCCACTGCCTCTTACAGCCTGTTGCGGTGCTGAGGATCCCTCCCCCTCTGTACTGCTGTCCTCGCTCGGCTTGCCACCTTCCAATGTTGGGTCAGTGATTTCTTCGTCCACCACCTCCTCTTCCACTTCCTCACTCTGGTCATCCTCCTGACTTCTTGACCTAACAAGAACCTAACTTATTGACAACTGTGTCTCATCCTTATCATCCACCTAATTGCCATTCCTCACCGTCATCTTCTTCTGACTGTGGATGCTCAAGAGTTTGGGAATCAGTGCACAAGATCTCCTCATGTACCTCTTCAAGCGTGCTTAGCGAGAGGCCCAAATCAAGGAATGGCGATGAAAAGAGCTCCTCAGAATATCCGAGTGTGGGAACACTTGCTTTCCAAGACTCTCCATGGTGGTAGGAATGAGGATCAGGGTGAGGATTCTGTTGACCAGACTCTTGGTTACTGAGACTGGACTTTGTGGAAGACAGAGTGGTGCTTAACTGACTGGAAGCATTATCTGCTGCAATCCAAACGACCACCTGGTTGCACTGGTCTGACATTGAGAGTGGTGTCCTGCGCCACCCTGCAAACTGGGACATGAAGCTAGGTATCGTGGCTGAGTGTGTTTCTTGTGCTCTGGCAGTAGACACAGTTTCACCATTCCCAGGGCCACGGCCTCTGCATGCCCTATCAGCAGCACGGCCACTTCCCCGTCCCTTACTGCTCAATTGAGCATATTAAACACACTTAAACAGTAGCGCAAGTTTTGTAAGTGTATGCCCAAATAAATTACACTGTATGTCATAGATATTTAGGATGTGCAAACGTTAAACAGGAGGTATAGCGCAAGTAATGTCGCTGTCACGAGCGGCTAATATAAAATTACACTGAATGAATGTCAACGATATTTAGGATGTGCAAACGTTATACAGGAGATGTAGCGCAGGTAATTTCGGTGTCAGCAGCGGCCAAACCATTGCGCTGAATGTCACAGATATTTAGGATGTCCAAATGTAACACAACAGTTGTAGCAGAGGTTGTGTCACTGTCAGCAGCAGCCAAACAATTGCACGCAATTTAGCGCAGGTTGCGCTAATAATATATATTGCAGCCAGATAAAACAATAGTCCTTAAAAGGACTTTTGGGTCTCTAACACCTTTCAACACTAAACCTTGCCTAAAAAAATAAATAACTATTCCTGTCCCTACACTTTCTGTCCCTTTTGCTGCAGCTCACCCTGATTAAGACCCAATGACGCGCTGCAGCCAGCCAATCACTGTAATGCCAGTAACCAACATGGCTACAGCATTACAGTGAGTGCCAGTACTCCCCCGCACGTTTATGGGCTGCGTAGCAGTCCAAATGGTGTTCAGCCGAGCATGCTCGCCCAACACTAATGACCATCCTAAACTATACATAGACGCCTAATCCTCATTGGATGAGTTAAAGGGAACCTGTCACCTAGATTTTGGGTATAGAGCTGAGGACATGGGCTGCTAGATCATCGCTAGCACATCCACAAAATCCATTCCCCATCGCGAGATTACGGCGCTCTAGCTTTGTAATGTCGGGGAGAAAGGAGGAGATTCGGAGGATGCGAGTGGTGCTGGGATCATTCACAGTGGGTGTGGCTGCACTCCGAGAGTCAGAGAACACTGGACTCATCTCTGAAGCATGGAGGAGTCAGGACACATCTAAGGTTCATTTACATATATGGCGGGAACATTTATTTTAGGCTTTTCTCTGAACTGATAGTTTGTTCAAAATTGATTTTAATATCATTATTAATGTATTAAAAATTATTTTTAGAAAAGTGAGTGGGTAAATAGGCTTACAAAGTGATGACAGGTTTCCTTTAAATTTGGGCTTTGTTTAAGGTTATGACCTACAAAGGGGGTTAAACCTATGACTGAAAAATTCTGCACAGTGCATCACATTCTCCAGTATTGACACGTATGGTTTACATGGCGGCAGTGATGATATTCCATATTTACAGGCATCATTGCTGCCATGTAAAGAGATACTGGTGGTGGAGTGATGGAGGATTTAAAGGGGTTATCCTCTCCACACCATAGGGCATAACTATATGATTAGTGGGGTCCAATTCTGCGACCCCCACTGACCCCAGGAACGCATCCTGTTCCCCCTTTTTTATCGGTGTGGCAGGCCCCACATATACCCTGCAGCTGGCCATCAAAGACCTGTCCTAGGTTGCTAATATAGCTTGTTTGTTTATACAGCTAGACCTGCCAATAACCCTAAAACAGAGGGTCATAACTGAAACAGAGGCATAAGGGTCACCTGAGGCAGGGTGGTAGTGGGGATCCTGGAGCAGGGGTAGCAGGAAATATTAGCGATGCATTTAGAGTGGGGGCATTTATGGGGTGCACCTAAAGCAGAAGTTTGTATGTTTAAAGAGAATGGCAGAGTTATTTACAGTGACTTCATGTTTGGACGTCATATAACTTATATATATTGTGTTTAAGATTCATTATATAGATGTGAGGTAAGCTCAATGACACAGCAGAAACAACAGAAAGCATAGAGTTAAACTTTTGTTGCTGGCAGGAGTCTAGACCAATCTCAGCCAGCCTCACACACAGCAGGAGTTTTGACCAACCACAGCCAGCCTCACACACAGCCTGTGTGGGAAATTCCCCTAGCAGGAACTGCGAGAATCATTACACCAGAGGAGAGAAGCTGAACAGACATTCACTCCACTCCAGCTGTGTTTTATGGAAGCAGAGAGGCCAAAATAGATTTCTAACAGTTACAGATGTAGCAGGGTTAATACTCAAACTCTTAACTCAAATTTCTTTACTTATCATGTTATCTTGAAACAAAAGCCATTGAAAAGCAATTGAAGGTGTTTGCTTAATGCATTTACTTTAGATAACACATCTCTACTATAACTCTACTACATCTGTATATAACGTTCCTACTGTTTAATATAGTGATTAGAACTGTATACTGAACCAGTTATATGTGTATTTACTTACAGTTCCACCAATTGCAAACTACAAATACCATATAAACAATTGCAACCATTCAAATTCCATATTGCAATCCAAATTGCATACAACCATACCAGATCATACTCAACCAATCTGCAAATAGTTACTGCTAACTGCATATTGCAAATTGCAACCAAATTCAGCAAGTGAACTATTAGTTACACCCCAGATATACCTCTCAGAGAGATCATAAAGTGCTTAAATAACTTAAAGTGAGAATAAAGATACTTAATAGAGAAATATATCCACCATTTTATGTTGAATGACAAGATTGAACAGTTGAACCACCATCTTATGCATACCGCCATTTTGTGATATCTTTTCAACATGTGTTATGTACATGGGCTATCTGCTGCGGAGGCGGCAGTGTTATATATGAAGAAAGGTTGAAGTTAATAAATAAGTTATTTCAAGCATTTGGTGTGCTCTTTAAACCGACCTAAGATTAATAACCTCCATAATTTGTACCTCTCACTCCCATCTTCAAGATTTTTCTCGAGCTGCACCTACTCTCTGGAATACTCTGCCCCGGAATACTAGGTCAATTCACAACTTCTCCAACTTCAAACGTGCCATAAAAACACATCTTTTCAGGCAGGCTTATCAAGCTACCTAAACTGACTATTCCCCGACTAAACCTCTCCCCACCAACTCCTCTGGCCTGAACTCGTTCCTCTAGTAGTCCCAAACCCAAAGCCAATCGTCCGGCACCACTCCTGTCAGTTCAATAATGGCTCAAATCCTACTTATCACAATCAACTACCTTATGTGTCACCCCCAATTCCTCATAGATTGTAAGCTCTTGCGAGCAGGGCCCTGACCCCTAGTGTTTAAGTTGCATATTAGCCAGTTAGTTTTGTTTCGTACATGAACCATATGAATTTGTAAAGCGCTGCGGAATATGGTGGCGCTATATACAGTACAGACCAAAAGTTTGGACACACTTTCTCATTCAAAGAGTTTTCTTTATTTTCATGACTATGAAAATTGTAGATTCACACTGAAGGCATCAAAACTATGAATTAACACATGTGGAATTATATACATAACAAACAAGTGTGAAACAACGGAAAATATGTCATATTCTAGGTTCTTCAAAGTAGCCACCTTTTGCTTTGATTACTGCTTTGCACACTCTTGACATTCTCTTGATGAGCTTCAAGAGGTAGTCCCCTGAAATGTTTTTCACTTCACAGGTGTGCCCTGTCAGGTTTAATAAGTGGGGTTTCTTGCCTTATAAATGGGGTTGGGACCATCAGTTGCGTTGAGGAGAAGTCAGGTGGATACACAGCTGATAGTCCTACTGAATAGACTGCTAGAATTTGTATTATGGCAAGAAAAAAGCAGCTAAGTAAAGAAAAACGAGTGGCAATCATTACTTTAAGAAATGAAGGTCAGTCAGTCAGCGGAAAAATTAGGAAAACTTTGAAAGTAAGGGCTATTTGACCATGAAGGAGAGTGATGGGGTGCTGCGCCAGATGACCTAGCCTTCACAGTCACTGGACCTGAACCCAATCGAGATGGTTTGGGGTGAGCTGGACCGCAGAGTGAAGGCAAAAGGGCCAACAAGTGCTAAACATCTCTGGGAACTCCTTCAAGACTGTTGGAAGACCATTTCAGGGGACTACCTCTTGAAGCTCATCAAGAGAATGGCAAGAGTGTGCAAAGCAGTAATCAAAGCAAAAGGTGGCTACTTTGAAGAACCTAGAATATGACATATTTTCTGTTGTTTCACACTTGTTTGTTATGTATATAATTCCACATGTGTTAATTCATAGTTTTGATGCCTTCATAGTCATGAAAATAAAGAAAACTCTTTGAATGAGAAGGTGTGTCCAAACTTTTGGTCTGTACTGTAAATACATTTTATTATTATTACTGTTTCAATAGAACGGCGCTAGAGGAATTACAGAGTAACAGACAGTCTGGTTAGACTAAAAGTCAGAGATATCAAAATTCTTCTAATGCCAAAGTGCAAAAGGCACTTCATAGTGCTGCGCATGCCACATACCCTGCTGCTCCATTTATTCTCTTTGGGAACACTAGAAATAGCCAGCGCTGTACTCTGCCATCTCCAGCGACCCCATAGAGAATGGATGGAGAGGAAGGGCATATGCTAGACCTGTCACTCATTCAAGAAGGGGGATCAGTGGGGACTCCAGCGTTCAGACCCCCACATATCACTAAGTTATCCCCGATCCTGTGAATACAGGAAAACTAGGAAAGCAGACACAGGCCCTTTAACAGGCGAGCATTTCTATTTTAGTTTAACACATATTTTAGTTTCCTAAAGAAAAATATAATGGTGGGAATGTGTATGTCCTGTGGCAATGTGAATAGTGATGGGTGCAGTAAAGTCTCGGGGAAACATGAAAAAGGGGTGTTGTTTGCACCAGCAGCGTGTCACCAAGGGGCCCAGCCTTGGTGGAGTAAAGTCCCTAGATATAGGTGGCCAACAAGTTAGTTGGTGGACACCAAGACAGTTAGCTTAGCTGGCTCCAGCTAGTCCGGGGTGGGCTTTTACTGGGAAAAGGCAATGTGTTGGGTGGGTGCCTGTTCCCCATGGTTCCCCAGATTTTGGAATATGCCCAGGTCCAGGGATGGTATTTAATACTGTTGCTCGACTTGGGTGTGGCTCCCAGTCTGGGGAATGAGACAGAGTTTTTGTGAAACACAGTCCTGCTGGAGGCTCTAGAAGAGTGGTCTCACCTGGGCTGGCTGAGGGGCCACAGGGCTAGGCGCTAGGCGAATTGTTGGGGGACGCCGTGACGCTTGGGCGCAAGTGGTCACAAGGCCGGAGTCCGGAGGACTACTGGGCTACACTCCCCCATAAAGGCACTGGACTTTAGACCGTGTGTGAATGGTGCTCTGTACAGCCAGAAGGCTGATGGACATTGGGCTGGGAAAGCCGCATGTTATGACCGTGTCTGAACGGTGCTTTAGGTGAGTCAGGTTATGTTATGTTTAGTTAGAGCCCAGCCGGGCAGGTGTTTATTTTGTATCGTTTCTGTTTGTTTTGCTGAGGTGCCAAATAAAGAGATGTTTGGACCTGAAACTTGGTGTCTGGCTAAGATACTTTTGTGAATGACCCCCGGAGAACAGCTAATCCCCCACAGTCCAACATATTAATACATCAAACAAAAAAAAATTTAAGACGTAAAAAAAAAAAAAAACTTTTGCATTAAAAAGGGTGTATAACCTAAAAACGTAATATGTATTAGGCTGACTATAAGGTCAAGTGGACAGAATGTGTAATTCACTGTAAATGCCTATCATTTATATACCAGTCAGAGGAACACAGTCCTCTGATTAGTATAGACCCAAATGTCAGAGGTATAAATCACAATGGGCAAATATGTGGCGCCTACCGTGTGTTGCGCAACTATATCGAAAGCGCCCAGTGGAATCAAACCTCTGAACAAAAACACAGTATCCAATGTCAGGCTTAGTAAAAGCAGCAATGTTGCAGCTGGATACACAATAGTCACCCAGAGGATAGCCATGCACTTTGCCATCCACTGAGGACAAAAAGTAATAGGTGCCTCACTAAGGCCAGTGTAGTAGACAGCTGATATGGCTCATAAACAGCCAAACATCAGCGAAAACTGGCAAAAGTGACTACCATAGAAGGCTTGACGCGTTTCTGTGCACTCTATTGGCGCACTTCCTCAGGAGAATTTGCTTAATTTAGCACCAAAAACTAAAGCCTGAAAGGGGTAACGTATTGGGTTGCTTGACCGAGAGTATGAATGATTAAGGTGCAAACTAAAAGGTAAAAGTATTTCAAAATATTAGCAGGCACTCTTTACAAATGGAGTACGTATTTATTAACTAAAAACTCATATTAAAATCCACACACATTTATAAATAATCAGAGATTGAACATAGCAGCATAGGTAATACATAAGCGTATTATCTATTAGTAGACTGTAGTTGATCCTCCATATTCAAGTATTCACAACCTGATATATGTAAATCGCTAAGACAATGGTATGTTCCTATATCAACAGTAGTATTGTGAAATTGTCAATCTTCCCTCAATTAGAAATATGTAGGGTCTCTGTGTTTAGTCAATCCTCAAATGGAAAATTTCAATGGGACAGCTGTAAACCAGCGAGGTTTATGGAATCGGCACCTAAACTCAGAAGATATAGTAAATGTCAATTAAACCACTGTGTCCAGTACAGCCAGCGATTTTTAGAGCATCGGCACCAAATCAGATAATGAAGGACTTACGTTCAGGGTACCTAGACACGGCGTCCCACATGTTCTTCGGTACTTTACGGCGCTTACCTCTCAATAAGTTGTCTCTCCCCCTTCGCAGTCCCGTAAGTATCATCTGCTGTGTGTGCCTGTACGCAAGTCTCCGGCATCCCACGTGGAGTGAGGCAGTGCGCGTAGTCTCTGTTTGTGAGGACAGACGCCAGCGCTTAGCTCACTGGGATTCCTCCCACGTGACCGGCGTTGTAGCAATATAGACTGATGGTATCCAGTAAACAATGTGATGGATTGAATCTTGTGCCTCTGAAAATGTTCGTATGGACTTGTTGATCCCTTTTATCTTTTATAAAGTTGTAATAAGATCCAATAGGTCCTTATCGTGCTTGCAAGCAGATAAATTAGTCCCCAACTTCCTCAAACGCTTTTCGGGATCCGTAGCCCCCTCATCACTGATGATCAAGGTCAATAGATGCTGCGGTTTGCTCTCCGGTATAAAAACAGAACAGATGACGGATCTCAATACTAGAAAATATTAACGCTAGTGGGAAAGTAGCCTTATCCCATGATTAATGTAAAAAATAATAATCAGACGTCATATAGTATACGACAACCTCTTTCTAGCAAAGTTAGAACCAGCCCTGTACCTCACATTGATCCAGAGATCTCCCCATTCATTGCTCTACTAGATTTATATCAACGAACCTACACAATAAGACGCTGAGTCTCAAATGGCTGTAAACATTATAATAATCTTTATTAAATACATATAATCAATATATTAAAAAGAGATGGAAAACATCACTATAAGGCCCCTTGCAGACGAGCGTTCCTTCCGCAGTGAGTCCGCAATGTAGCTCCCGGCATGATCTCCCAGCGCTGCAGGAAGGGAATGGGTCACATAGCATTATATGGGGCAGTGTTGGGGAAATTACTATATGGGGGCAGTGTGGGGGAAATTACTATATGGGGCAGTGTGGGGGAAATTACTATATGGGGCAGTGTGGGGGGGAATAATATATGGGGGCAGTGTGGGGGAAATTACTGTATGGGGCAGTGTGGGGGAAATTACTATATGGGGCAGTGTGGGGGAAATTACTATATGGGGCAGTGTGGGGGAAATTACTATATGGGGACAGTGTGGGGGAAATTACTATATGGGGACAGTGTGGGGGAAATTACTATATGGGGACAGTGTGGGGGAAATTACTATATGGGGACAATGTGGGGGAAATTACTATATGGGGACAGTGTGGGGGAAATTACTATATGGGGAAAGTGTGGGGGAAATTACTATATAGGGACAGTGTGGGGGAAATTACTATATGGGGACAGTGTGGGGGAAATTACTATATGGGGATAGTGTGGGGGAAATTACTATATGGGGAAAGTGTGGGGGAAATTACTATATAGGGACAGTGTGGGGGAAATTACTGTATGGAGCAGTGTGGGGGAAATTACTATATGGGGGCAGTGTGGGGGAAATTACTATATTGGGCAGTGGGGGGGGAATTACTATATGGGGCAGTGTGGGGGAAATTACTATATGGGGCAGTGTGGGGGAAATTACTATATGGGGCAGTGTGGGGAAATTACTATATGGGGGCAGTGTGGGGAAATTACTATATGGGGGCAGTGTGGGGAAGTACTATATGGGGCAGTGTGGGGGAAATTACTATTTGGGGGCAGTGTGGGGGAAATTACTATATGGGGCAGTGTGGGGGAAATTACTATATGGGGCAGTGTGGGGGAAATTACTATATGGGGGCAGTGTGGGGGCGTTTCTATTAGGGGACATTATTTTTGGGGACACTATACAGGCATTATTACCTGGAGCACAATATAGGATGTTATTATTACTGGGGGCACTCTAAGGGACATTATAATTGCTGTAGACACTATAGGGACCTTTGGGGTAATTTATCAAACTGGTATAAAGTAGAACTGGGTTAGTTACCCATAGCAACAGATTTCACCTTTCATTTTTCACAGCTCCTTTGGAAAATGAAAGGTGGAATCTGATTGGTTGCTATGGGCACCTAAGCCAGTTGTAATTTACACCAGTTTGATAAATGACCCCAATTATGAGAACTTTAACGTGTTTGTAACAAACTCTGCAGAGACAAGATGCGGCTGAAAGAATTAGTCAAGGCGGTCTGGGTCAAACGGAGAAAAGGAAAGAGAAGGTCTGAATGACAGGAGATGTCACTGGATGTAACAGGTATGTGGTGCTGTATTCTATTATATGTAAAGCTGGCTCACTACTGTGACCTGCGTCTCATCTTCTCCTCCAAGTCTTTTTTTATCATAATCGTATGTATTTTAAATTTGGCAACTAAAATTTTAGATTGTTACCTGCAGTCCTATGTAACAGCCCAGATAACAGTGATAACTTTCTGTGTACAGATAATGTAGTAGATGTTTCATGCAGTCCTATGTAACACCCCACATAACACAATAGTTCACTGTGTTACGTGTGGTGTTACATAGGACTGCAGGTAACATCTATGAAATCTGTACTCAGAGAGTTATGAGATGGTGGGGGTCCGACTCCTGGAACCCCCACCAATCAGCTGTTTGAGGAGACCACGATGTTCCGGTGAGCGCCGCAGCCTCTTTGCTCCTTACCAAGGACAGCTCTGTCCATTTGATAGCACTGTGCTTGGTATTGCAGCTCAGCCCCAATCACTCCAATGGGACAGAGCTGCACCTAGACCATGTGAACGATGTCATATGGCCTAGGAAGAGACTTTGGCGCTTACGAAGCACCGCAGCCTCTTCATACAGAAAAAAAACTAAAACTAAAATGGAAGGGGGGGGGGGGGGGGGTAGACAGCCCATGGGCCTATCATGCACTTAATCCGCCCCTGAGTACATTATGTGGGCAAAATATGTAAACACCTCACATAGCAGTCTCCATATACTAATCATAGTATAGGTGATACTAAAGAGCTTAGTTTCTTCAAATGTAGCGTTGTTATGGGAAGTCATCCTAACAACAACTACGTTTGTGAAATCACTTGCTACAGAGATCTAGACTGTGACATCAGCACAAGAACTGTGTACTAGTGATGAGCGAGCATGCTCGGCCGAGTACCGTTTCGGCTCAAGCATCGCTGGGCTATGCTCGGCACGTGGCGGTACTCGGCCCAATACCACGTGTGCTCGTCGCATTGCTCGAGTCTCCTCCCCGCACGTTTGGCGCCTCCTAAGCAGCCAATCAGCGTTCAGGTAAGTAATTCCCTTCAGTGTAATGCCATAGCCATGTCAGCTATTAGCCTTACACTGATTGGCTGGCCGGAACACGTGATACCAGTTTATATAGGAGCCGCGCTCGGATCATTCAGCATCAGGGAGAGCAAAATGTAGGCAGGGACAGGTAGCATTTTGCTGCAAATTCACAGATTTAACTCCCAAAAAACGATTGAAAGACCAAACAGTCCTCTTAAGGACTACAGTGTGTATTTGACAGCAGTGCAGCACCATTTCTATTTTTTTTTCCAGGGGTTAGATTCAGCAGTATTAGGGACAGGCGTCTTCAGGAAGGGACAGATAGTGCAGGGCTGGAAAATCGCTTTTTTAAGTACCCAAAAGCTTTTAAAAGACAGAAAGATTTGATATTAGTGAGATCTACAGTACGCCATCAGAAAGCAGTATGTTGAGCAGATATTATAAAGAGGGGCTTATTCACTAGAGTGTGTCTGCAAGTGAGATATACACTGCGCCATCAGAGAATTTTTTTTTCTGGGGAAATTAACCTAATTTGTGCCACATCTGTGTGTGAGTTCAATCCGCAACCGTTATATCTAGTACTCCAGCAGAGAATTATTTATATTTTGGGCAAATTTAACTAGTTTTGGGCACATCTGTGTGTGCGTTTAGGCCGCATCCGTATATACAGTATTCCAGCAGAGAATTATTTGTATTTGGGACAAATTTAACTACTTTTGGGCACATTTGTGTGTGCGATCAATCCACAAATGTTATATACAGTATTCCAGCAGAGAATACATTTTATTTGGGACAAATTTAACTAGTTTTAGGCACATCTGTGTGTGCGTTTAGGCCGCAACCATATATACAGTATTCCAGCAGAAAATTATTTGTATTTGGGACAAATTTAAAGAGGACCTTTCACTTATATACAAACTAAAAACCATCTATTTCAGTGGGCAGAGCGGCGCCCAGGGGTCCCTCTGCACTTACTAGTATGTCTGGGCGCCGCTCCGTTCGCCCGGTATAGGCTCCGGAAGCGCTGCAGCAAGGGACACGCCTCATACAAAAAATCAGTCCAGTGAGCGCAGACACCGGAGCCTATACCGGGCGAACGGAGCGGCGCCCAGACATACTAGTAAGTGCAGGGGGACCCCTGGGCGCCGCTCTGCTCACTGATATAGTTAGTTTTTAGTTTGTATATAAGTGAAAGGTCCTCTTTAACTCGTTTGGGGCACATCTGTGTGTGCGTTCAATCCACAAACGTTATATACAGTATTCCAGCAGAGAATTATTTTGCTGGGGGCAAATTTAAATAAGTTGTCCAACATCTAATGAATAAACCTTTTAATATGAAGAAGGCGAGCACTAAGGGACGGGGAAGTGGGCGTGTTGCTGACGGTTCAGGCAGAGGCAATGAAACTGTGCCAGCTGCCGGTGAAACTGGAAAAAAGAAAAAATCCACCATGCCCAGTTTCATTTCACAGTTAACTGGACGTCGCAGGACAACGCTGTTCAAGTCAGACCAGTGCGACCGGGTGGTCGGTTGGATGGCAGAAGATAATTCTTCCACCCTCTCTTCCACCAAGACCAGTCTCATTAGCAAAGAGTCTGGTCCACAGAATCCTCACCTTGATCCTCGTTTCTCCCACCATGTCGAGTCAGGAGTCGGACAAACCGTTGATACCACACTCGGACATTCCGAGGACCTTTTTTCATCGCCAACACTAGATTTGGCCCTCTCACCAAGCACGCTTGAAGAGGCACAGATCTTGTGCCCTGATTCACAACCTCTTGACCTATCACAGGGTCAAGAAGATGAGGGTGGTGATCGTCAATTATTTGTTCACGAGGTGGATGAGGATGAGACACAGTTGTCAATCACTGAGGTTGTGGTTTGGTCAAGTCAGGAGGATGGGGATGAGGAAGTGGAAGAGGAGGTGGTGAACGATGAGGTCACTGACCCAACTTGGGAAGGTGAAAATGCAGCGTACTCAAGTTGTGTGTAGAAATGTGTTCCTGGGTGTAGTAGTGCAATAGACACTAACCTGAGACGGCTGACTCTCTGCATAGGCAGGTGATGGTAGGAAAATGTTCGTGACGCCAGTGCCAATTAAACGGTGGCACGCCGTTTGCTGATAGCAGGAATAAATGAGGAACACCGTGATGTTAAAACAGAACTCCAACTTTTGTAGTTTTAAATATAGAGACATTCACGGAAGCGCAGTTCCTTTGCATACAGTCGATTTTTCAATACGGTTGATGCAGGCAATACAGATTGAGCAAGGTGACTACAGAGTGTTAAACACACAGGACTTGCAGTACAGGAGCTTGCACTCTATCTCTGACTGATCCTGGAACATAGAAAATCTTCTCCAAGGCCCAATACCTTAACTCTGGCGTATATCCTTGGTTCTCTCTTTATAAAGTACCTCCTCTGTTATCTTGAGTACCTCTTGCTTTTCTGAGCTTTGCCTCTGTCTCCCTCAGCTTCCTCAGCCTCTAGAAACTTCAGCACACTCTAGAAACTTCTGAACTCCAAACTAGACTGACTTTTGCTTCCCTGTCTGGGCCTTATATAAACTAGGGCTCTCTAGCTCCCTCTAGTGACTAGAAGCTGGAATGACACCCCTAGCAGGCCTGTACATGCAAGTGTCACAGTAACAGGGAAATACATAACATTACATGACAATTTACAAAGAGGACATATACCAACTTCCCCATAAATAAGGGGGGACGACAGCACACCAAGTGACACTTTTGTAGTGACGGGTATTACAGTTCCCGTACACTACATACCCCACTGCTTTAAGCTGAGTACGACCTCGTACTCCATCAGGGCTCGCCCAACTGGAATCTCTACCTGAAACAGAAAAAAGAGACATGCAGGCATACATACATGTAATTCATCTGCATTTACATTCATATCAGGTCCAATTGGCAAAGATGAAGGGTGGTGACAAGGGGCGTCGTTCTCTTCTCCTCAGGATAGTGAATGGAACTGGGGCGCTGACCTGGAACAGCGTAACATTATAACCAGGATAGTCCATGACAATGAATAAGTCCATAATAAAACAGCAAAATAGATAAAACAGTATAAAAACGGAACTACCCAGGAGTTTCCTGTGGGTGTATCACAGGCAAGGGCTCACGTGGAGGAGTCCATTCTTGCGCACAAATGTCAAGTAAGGTATTGCCAGTGGCAACTGTTTGGGAGGAGACACCACCAGAATAGTCAAAGTCTCCTAAACGGACTGGCGGGCGTCCCCTGGTCATCCGGGTAGACCTTCTCAAAACAGGGGTCTCTTCTTCCCTTAGCAACGAGGTAGAAGAGAGAGAAACAACAGGAGGGTCTCCATCAGTGAGATCTTGGTCAGGAACAACAGGAACAACTGGAACAATTAGATCCACTAGAGGGGGAACTGGATCCGGGGCATCTTGAACCAGCTCTTCCGGAGGTGAAGCTACAGTAGGTGCCGGAGCAGGCACCAGCAAGTTCAACCAAGGGGTCAGAAGCCAATGCATGGGATCAGCGTCATACCTCAGATTACTAACAGCCTGCATAGGATCCTCGGGCTGTATTGCTGACTCTGACACAGGATATTCAGATCCAGAACTCTCGGCACTAGGTTCTGGTGTCAGGCAGAGCTTTAACCGGTTTCGGTGTACAATTTGGGATCCCTTGTCTTCCCGGGTGATCTCATAAGTGTGAGTTCCAACATTTGGGATTGCCGTGACAACATAGGGACTTCGCTCCCATTTACTGTCCAATTTACTGGTACGGCGGTTATTCTTTAACCATACCACGGCCCCTATTGTCAAGGGTTCTGCATGGGCTGCTTGATCATAGTCTCTCTGCTGTCGGTCCCTAGCATAGTCCATACGCTCCTGAACAATGGCTTTGGCTGTATTCAATCGCCTTTGATGTTCAGCAACCCAGTCGGTGTTAGGTAATGGGTTAATGCAATCAGGTACGTGTATGTCCAATGAATGATCAGCAGGCAATGTCCCTTGGCGCCCAAACATCAAGTAAAAAGGGGTATACCCGGTGGAACAATGTATGGTATGATTGTATGTGAACATGAGCTGTGGCAACAGACTGGGCCAATCTCCTCTGTTCTCAGGAGGCACGGCCCTCAGCATCTCTATCAAGGTCTGATTCATTTTTTCACATAATCCGTTACCTTGAGGATGGTAGGCCGTTGTCCGGATCTTCTTACAGTTGTGTAAGCAGCACAGTTCATGGAACAGATGGGACTCAAAAGCAGGTCCTTGATCGGTGAGGATCTTTTCCGGACATCCATAGGGCAGGAGGAAGTGCTTCCAGAACATTTCAGCTGTAGTCTTGGCTGTCTGGTCTCTCACAGGCACTGCTACAACAAACTTTGTGAAATGGTCAATAATAGTCATGGCATAAGCATACCCTGAGCGACTAGGCTCCAGTTTCACATGGTCGATGGCGACAAGTTCAAGAGGACGGGTACTTACAATGGGTCTCAGTGGTGCCCTCTGATCATGGTGCTCACTTCGTTTTAAAGCACAGGCTACACACTCCCGACACCACTTCTCCATGTCTTCTCTCATGCCCACCCAGTAAAACCGCTGGCGGATAGTAGCCTCAGTCTTTTGGACCCCAAAGTGACCGGATTGATTGTGGTACATCTCCAACACCATACCTGCATCTCGTCGGGGTATGAGAATCTGGTGCACTCTCTCGTTGGACACTGGGTCTAGGCTTCCCCGTAGCAATAGGCCCTTTTGTATGAAGAGTTGATGGCGCTGTCTCCACAGTTTGATGAGCTCAGGATCTGCACTCTTACGCCGAATCCTCTCAGGGGCTCTGCCACTAGTAATGAAGTCCAACAACTCACCCAGCACTCTACTTTCAGACTGTAGTTTCACCCACCTTTCTTCTTTAGGATCAGGCCTACTGGAGGGTGAAGGAACTGCAGCTCTGTTATTGGTAGCTCGAGCCTGATCCTGTTGAGCAAATTTGTTATAGAAAGCCGGCATCTCTACATCTTCCCAAGCATCTCGCACATCATCAGGAGCTGTCTCTGTGGGAAGCCTGGATAAAGCATCAGCATTATCATTAGTACGTCCAGCACGATACTTTACAGAGAAATTATAGTTGGCAAGGCGAGAGGCCCATCTCTGCTCCAAGGCCCCCAATTTAGCTGTATTTAGATGTGCCAGAGGGTTATTGTCAGTGAATGCAATGAACGGGGTGGCGGCTAGATAATCCTTGAATTTTTCTGTCACCGCCCACACTAATGCCAGGAACTCTAGTTTGAAGGAACTATAATTCTGGTCATTTTTCTCAGCTCCTTTCAGGGAGCGGCTTGCATATGCTATCACTCTCTCTTTTCCCTCTTGGATCTGGGCTAACACAGCTCCCAGGCCTCGCTTTCTAGCATCAGTATAGAGATGGAAGGGCTTGCTATAATCTGGATAACCTAACACTGGAGGCTCGGTCAGTTTCTTTTTTAGCAATTGGAACGCTATCTCTCTTTCCTCATTCCACTCAATGGGCACAGGAGTTCTAGGACTTTTCTTGGGTTGCCCCCTCAAGAGTTCCTGGATAGGATCAGCTATTTGAGCAAAATGGGGGATAAAACGTCTATAGTAGCCGGCAAAACCAAGGAAACTCCTCACCTCTTTGACGGTAGTAGGAACCGGCCAATTACGGACAGCTGCTAATTTATCAGGGTCAGGTTGCACTCCCTCTCCGCTTACTACATGCCCCAGGTATCTTACTGCAGGTTTGAGCAGGTGACACTTGGATGGCTTTACCTTCAAGCCATATTTGATAAGGATTTCAAATACTTCCGCCAAATGTTTCAGATGGTCTTCATACGTTTTTGAGTACACAATGACGTCATCTAGATACAGCAGCACTGTTTCGAAGTTTTTGTGACCCAAACACCGCTCCATTAGTCTCTGGAAAGTTCCTGGGGCATTACATAGCCCGAACGGCATACAATTGAATTCAAACAGGCCCATGGGAGTAGTGAAAGCAGTATTTTCCCTATCCTCGGGGGCCATGGGTACTTGCCAGTAGCCGCTGGTCAAGTCCAATGTGGAGAAATAGGCAGAAGAGCCCAGAGCAGTTAGTGACTCCTCAATGCGGGGCAGTGGGTATGCATCTTTGTGGGTTATTTGATTAATTTTCCTATAATCCACACAGAAACGGATACTACCGTCCTTTTTCTTTACAAGAACCAGGGGTGCAGCCCACGGACTACGGCTGTCCCGGATCACATTAGAGTCTTTCATCTCTTGGATCATTTCTTTTACAGTCTAATATGAAGTAGGTGGTAAGGGTCTGTATCTCTCCTTGATAGGAGGATGAGAGCCAGTAGGTATGGTGTGTTGTATGGCACTAACCTCTCCATAGTCAGTAGCATGCTTACTGAAGGCCTGGTGGTGCTCCTTGACAAGCTGTAGAATCCCTTCTTGTTGATGTTGGGGGGTAGTCTCGTCCCCTACATGGAGCTCTTCCCACCAGGGCACTTGTGGCTGGGTCACCGGCGAACATCCGCTGACTGCAGCTGGCGGCTTTTCTGTCACTGGAAGACGAATGACGTCTTGGAAGGACACCTGGGACAGCTGGGCAACACGGCAATGCTTAGTAAGCGCCACAGGATGATCACTCAGGTTAATCAGACGGACAGGTACTTTACCTTGGGAGACGTTCACCAGGCACTTGGCAGCTCTCACATAAGGGTAATCCTCCATCTGGATTGGTTCTACCAGGGTTGGATAATCTCGGCCTTGGACTCCCAGGACAGCACGACACCACAAAAGAGTTTGAGAATTAGGAGGCAAAGTCACAGGCTTAATATCACTAATCCTGGCAGTACAAATTTCTCCTTTGCCATTAGCAAACCTCTGCTGGGCACTTAACACAGTAATAGTCTTTTGAATCACCCTCCTGGATGCAGAGGAAGCAGTGGGCAAAGTCTGATGTAATACAGCAAGTATTTCTGAATAACAGTTTTTGAAGACATTGGTGCCTAGAATGACAGGATGTCCTCCTCTGTCACCGGCCTGTACTACGATCACTCCCTGTTGAGGCAGGGTTACTTCTCCCACCTGCAGGGTGGGTTCACAGTATCCATGAATCTTTACTGGTTTGCCATTGCTGGCGATAATTTCCACCCAGGATTCAGGCGGTTGGGTCAACTGGTTGGTGTCCCAGAACTTTTCAAATGCAGGCAGCTGAATAGTAGTGACCTGAGACCAAGTATCTAATAGGGCTTCAAAGGGGACCCCGTTGATCTCTATATTGATTTTAGGATGGGATCCTACATAACGTGGCATCCAATTTGGATCCTCTGGACCTAGTGTTCTACCTCCCGAGGGGTGGTCCTCAGCCTCAGGGGTTGCCCGTTTAACTGCCAGCACGTGGATTCTGTGTGTCCCAGCTTTTTGCAGTATGTACACACGGGCCACTTGCGATCTCTATTACGCCTCCCAGGATCCCTGGGGTGAGTCTCTTGGTAAGGAGGTGGGAACGGCCTAGGAGGTGACAGGAATTCTTCTTCTGTCATTATGGGTTTTTCCCATTCCTCTATTTTTCTGCACACCTTCTCTAGACTTTTAGTGAGGTGATTTACTTGCTCTGTCAGCATGGCAATAGTATCGGTAGCTGACACTTGAACAGCTTGGCCGGCCTCAGCTCGGTTAGTGATAAGCGGTTTTGGCCTGCAGGCTGATGACTCAGGTGGGGTGCTCAACTCAGGAGATACTGCGGACCCCAGAATTTTTATAGCCAGTTCTTTAAAGTCCAGAAAGGCACTGTTAGGGTGCTGGGCGGACAGCATCTTTAATTGGGTCCTTATTTGTTCACTAGACACCCCGTTGATAAATTGTTCCCTCAGGGTCTGGTCCTGGTTATCAGCCTCTTTGGGATCTATCTGAATTACAGCCCCTAAAGCCTCCTGAAGTGATAGGGCATAGTCACAGAGGGACTCACCGGACTTCTGTTTCTTGCCAAAGAAGTGCATCTTTATCTCTGAGGCAGTCCTAGTTTCAAAAGTGGCCCTGAGGCGGGTGAATATCTGTTCTAGAGTACTCCGCTCAGTAGCAGGCCAGGATAATACCTCCCTGCGGGCAGCTCCCTCCAGCTGCGCTAGCAGGATTTCCATTTGCTGGTCGGCATTTATGGGGTACAGTTTGAATAATGCCAGCAACTTTTCTTTAAAGTCCCTTAGGGTATGGGTCTCTCCTTTATAGCGGGGAAACCATGGGGCCCCGAAATAGTAAGGCATGGTAAAGGGCATCATGCTGGGGGCTGTAGGATGATTAGGAGCCGCAAGCTCTCCCGGGGCCGGCTGCTCAGGCACTCCCGGTTCTGACATGGTAGCTTATTGCGATGTGGCCGCTGGTGACTAAAGGGGCCGGAAAAATCCCCTTCCCTCCGGTTACAAGTTCTTACCGGTATCGCCGGGTTTGCGCAGTCCAAGTCTCGAGAGATTCCGGACGTCCTGAGTACGCGGTGACGTAGAAGAAGCAGGGCTGCGGCGGTGCGATGATGACGAGGGGCGGGATTCTCTGTGTCTTTGCAGGGATCCGCCCACGAAGGTCCTCAGCAGCGCGGGAAACTTTACTCCAGGCGGCCGGTGGCCATCTTTAGCAAAACGCTGTCCATTCACTGACAGCAAGCAGGATTGTAAAAAGTCCACAAAACCACACTCCAATGTGGCGATTTTCTTCCTCTTGGTAGCGCAACACTGCACAGCGCTTTTTAGAGGTTTTAGGAACACTTTTGGTATGATTTTCAGTCCACAAAGTCCACTTTAATAAACAGGCAATTTGTCACTTTGGTCACAGGGCAACTGTATAAGGCACAAAGTTCACGCTTCTTGCACTAGAAAGCGTGCGTATCCTGTTCGTGACGCCAAAAGAGAGGTGCAGCGTACTCAAGTTGTGTGTAGAAATGTGTTCCTGGGTGTAGTAGTGCAATAGACACTAACCTGAGACGGCTGACTCTCTGCATAGGCAGGTGATGGTAGGAAAATGTTCGTGACGCCAGTGCCAATTAAACGGTGGCACGCCGTTTGCTGATAGCAGGAATAAATGAGGAACACCGTGATGTTAAAACAGAACTCCAACTTTTGTAGTTTTAAATATAGAGACATTCACGGAAGCGCAGTTCCTTTGCATACAGTCGATTTTTCAATACGGTTGATGCAGGCAATACAGATTGAGCAAGGTGACTACAGAGTGTTAAACACACAGGACTTGCAGTACAGGAGCTTGCACTCTATCTCTGACTGATCCTGGAACATAGAAAATCTTCTCCAAGGCCCAATACCTTAACTCTGGCGTATATCCTTGGTTCTCTCTTTATAAAGTACCTCCTCTGTTATCTTGAGTACCTCTTGCTTTTCTGAGCTTTGCCTCTGTCTCCCTCAGCTTCCTCAGCCTCTAGAAACTTCAGCACACTCTAGAAACTTCTGAACTCCAAACTAGACTGACTTTTGCTTCCCTGTCTGGGCCTTATATAAACTAGGGCTCTCTAGCTCCCTCTAGTGACTAGAAGCTGGAATGACACCCCTAGCAGGCCTGTACATGCAAGTGTCACAGTAACAGGGAAATACATAACATTACATTACATGACAATTTACAAAGAGGACATATACCAACTTCCCCATAAATAAGGGGGGACGACAGCACACCAAGTGACACTTTTGTAGTGACGGGTATTACAGTTCCCGTACACTACAAAAAGCCGAGCGAGGAAAGCAGTACAGACGAGGAGGGATCTGCAGCACTGCAACAAGCTGTAAGAGGCAGTGGTGTGGCAAAAGGGAGAAGTCGGCCCACACCAAACAGGCCGCAACTGTTACACGGAGCACCCGCATGCGTAAATCTCCCTTGCCAAGGGGTAGGTGTTCCGCAGTATGGTGCTTTTTTGTGGAAAGTGCAGGCGACAAAAGAGTGGTAGTTTGCAACCTGTGCCGTACCAAAATGAGCCGGGGCGCGAACACCAGCACCCTCACCACCAGCAGCATGATCTGCCACATGGCATCCAAGCACCCTAATCAGTGGGCCGAACATCTGGGTCCACAATCTGGGTCTGCGGGCCACCCCACTGCCTCCTCTTCCCCTGTGTTACGCACTGCTGGCCAATCCCCTGTTGAAGGCGCAGGGCTGGATGCCCCGTGCCCTGCACCTGGGCCTTCACATGCACCATCAGCAACTACATTCACTTCCCTGTCCCAGCACAGCGTCCAATTGTCCTTACCCCAGGCATTTGAACGCAAGCGGAAATACCCAGCCAACCACCCCCTATCCATAGCACTAAATGTGCAACTTTCAAAATTACTGGCCCTTGAAATGTTGCCATATAGGCTTGTGGAGACTGAGGCCTTCTGCAGCCTGATGTCGGCAGACGTCCCTCGGTACACAGTCCCCAGCCCCCACTATTTTTCACGGTGTTCCATGCCCGCCTTACACCAACATGTGTCCCAGAACATCACCCGTGCCCTGACCAATGCAGTTACTGGGAAGGTCCACTTGAACACGGACACATGGACAAGTGCTGGTGGCCAGGGACGCTAAATTTCCCTGACCGCACACTGGGTGAATGTTGTGGAGGCCGGGAGTGAGTCGTACCCTGGGATGGCACAGGTGCTACCCACGCCCAGGATTACGGGTCCTACGTCCATCAGGGTCTCCGCCAGCAGCTATGTTACTGGCTCCAACCCCCACTTCTCCTCCTCCTCTTACGCCACTACCTCCACCACTTCTACCTCCAACAGTCAGCCATCAGTCGGTAGCTGGAAGCAGTGTAGCACTGCTGTGGGTAAACGTCAACAGGCCGCGCTGAAGCTGATCTGCCTAGGGGACAAACAGCACACCGCTGTAGATCTGTGGCAGGGTATAAGGGACTAGACTGAGCTGTGGCTGTCGCCACTCAACCTACAACCAGGCATGGTTGTGACGGATAATGGCCGTAACTTGGTGGCGGCTTTGGAGCTCGGCAACCTGATGCACGTGCCATAGCGCACGTATTAAACTTAGTGGTTCAGCGGTTTATTAAAACATACCCAAATTGGACCATGAGGAGGAGGAGCTGGAGACAGTTGCCTCTGCTACAGAGGATACTAGCGACGGAACTTTAATTCCATTGGTTCGACGTTGATGGGCACAAGGGGATGAGGAGGAGGATGAGGAGATGGAGAGTCATCCTGACATCGACATAGACGTCTTGCCTGTTGGTACTCTGGCACACATGGCTGACTTTATGTTAGGCTGCCTTACCTACAACCCTCGCATTATACGCATTTTAGATAACATGGATTACTGGGTGTTCACCCTTCTCGACCCTTGCTACAAAGAGAACTTCTCATCTCTCATTCCTATGGTGGAGAGGGCAAGTAAAATGGTGCAATACCAGAAGGTCCTTGTTGAGAAATTGCTCCAAACATTTCCATCTGACAAAGCTGGCGGCAGAGTCTGTAATTCCATAGGCTAACGAGGAAGGCAGACAACGGGAGCACGCTCCAGTTCCAGCAAAGGCAGGGCAAAACTCTCCAAGGCATGGGAAACTTTCATGACACCCCGCCAGCAACCGCACCCTGAAGCACGGCCTACTGTCCCAAGGAGGGAAAAGATTTGGAAGATGGTGAAGTAATACATAGCAGACCGTGTCAGCATCCTCAATGATCCCTTGGTGCCTTACAACTACTGGGTGTCCAAGCTGGACACATGGCACGAACTTGCGCTCTATGCCTTGGAGGTGCTGGCCTGCCCTGCCGCCAGCGTATTGTCTGAGCGGGTATTTAGTGCTGCTGGTGGCATCATAACAGATTAGCATATCCGCTTCTCCACTGGCAATACTGACAGGTTGACTCAGATAAAAATGAACAAGGCCTCGATTGCCCCTGACTTCTCTACTCCACCAGAGGAAAGCTGAGATAATGAGGAAAAAAAACGCAATTTAAATGTATGCTTTATAATGTACTCAATCCACAAGATTCAGATGCACCCGTTTTACCGCAAAAAAAGGGTATATGTTTGAATCTTGTTTTCTCATCCTCCTCCTCCTCTTCTATACAGGTCCGCTCACCTTCAGGCCCTCACCTCCAATGTTTTATACGGTCTGCTCACCAGTAGGCCCTCACCTCTAATGTTTTATACGGTCTGCTCACCTGTAGTCCCTCACTATAATGCTTTATAGGGTCCGCTCACCTTCATGCCCTCACCTCCAATGTTTTATACAGTCTGCTCACCTGTAGGCCCTCACCTCTAATGTTTTATACGGTCTGCTCACCTGTAGGCCCTCACTACAATTTTTTATAGGGTTCGCTCAACTTCAGGCCCTCACCTCTAATGTTTTATACGGTCTGCTCACCTGTAGGCCCTCACCTCTAATGATTTATATGGTCTGCTCACCTGTAGGCCCTCACCTATAATGTTTTTTGAGGTCTAATCACCTGAAGGTCCTCACATATAATGTTTTAGAGCATCAGCTGAACAGCAGGCCCTCACATATAATGTTTTAGAAGGTCAGCTCAGCAGCAGGCACTCGCCCCTAATTTTTTATAAGGTCACCAGCAGGCCATCAATGATAATTTTTCAAGGGTGTGTATGATGCCCACCTTTATGTGTAAGAAAGGGTGCACTCGAGTGTTGGTTCCTTGTAATATTTGGCAGCCCTTTCACTTAGTGCATAGGCTTTAGGAGTGTAGCAGTGTACCTGAACAATTGTAGCACCATGTGAATGAGGCCCTCCTTTATGTGATATACAGGCTGTATCGGAGTGCTTCTTCCTTGTAATTTTTGGCAGCACTTACACTGTATATACAATTGAATATACAGAAAAGAATGTTTCCTAAAAATTTTTCCTCTAAAAAGCTTTTTTTTTTAAGGGGGGTGGGGTTTTGGGCGTTTCTTTGTCGGTCTGTAAAAGTGGCGTACAACAGGGCTCCCAGCAGCGACTTTGGAGTCCAAGATGCATCCAGACATGGTCCCCCTGCTGTTCCTGATCGATTTCAGAGATGTTTCCATCACTTTCAGACCTTTTCCTATGAACCAGGCACCCTCCCCTCATCCAAGCAAGGGGTGCCTGGTTGTCTCCCATTGACTTCCATTATACTGGGGTGCTCGGCCAAGCGCGCGAATATCGTTATGTGTTCGGACCGAGTACCTGAACACCCGAGCACTTTGGTGCTCGCTCATCACTACTGTGTACCCATTAACTGTATAAAATGGGTTTCAAATGTATGATCAGCTACACACAAGCTTAAAATCACCATTACTAATGCCCAGCATTGGCTGGAGAAGTGTTATGCACATGTGCAGAGACCAGATTTGATGTGGTCTCAATGCTATGCTGAGTCCCCCAGACACCACTGAGGTGTCACCACGTGTTTCTGCTCTCTGGAGGGGATGGTAAATTGTGGTGCACTCTAATTGGAAATAAGTCCAGAACGTCCTGGTTTGCAGTAAACCAGTGTGCTACTTTACTGGAGGTACTCAAGTGCAAAACCATACAGGCAAGACCCTGGGCTGGCTTCTTCAGTCTCATCCCTGGCAGAAGAAGGTTCTTTGCTGACGCAGGGCCTGATGTCACTTGATTTCAGAAGGCTGGTATCCATTCAAAGGGGTGATGGACCAAGGTCTGTGGCTCAGTTGTCCGGCTGGCCCTCTGGCCACCCAGGGTCTGTAACAGAGTATCCCCTTATCAGCGTTTTCTTTGGGTCACTCATGAAGTCTGAAAGAGTCTCTCCTGCTAAACACTTGTCCCTATCTGCAGACAACTAGAACCTTCTAGTGGGAAGGATGTAGCAGAGAAGCACAGCCTAAAAGATACAATATTGCAGTTTCAGTCTGCCATAGACTTGTATAGAGTTGGGAATGATAAAAAGGTTTTTCCAAACATAAACAAGTCTTCAGACTTAAACCAGAGAGTAAAAAGATCAGTTTGTCTCTGTTTTCCTGTGGAAAATTACTAGTTTCTCACTGCATAGGTAGAAAGTAGTGTTGGTCGAGCACCAAAGTGAAGAACACCTCGGGTAGAACACCTCGGGATGCTCGGGTGCTCTACAGAGCAGCCGAGCACAATGGAAGTCAATGGGAGAACCAGAGCATTAAACCAGGCACCCCCTGCTCTGAAGAGGGGAGGGTGTCTGGTTCACAGGAAAAGGTCAGAAATTGATGGAAACACCACTGAAATGGTTCGGGAACAGCATGCGGAGGATTTCTGGATGCATCTTGGACTCCCAGGTCACTGCTGGGAATGATGTTGTCCGAGTAGTACGCCACTTTTACAGACTGACAAAAATACGCACAAAACTAAAGATAAAATCGATTTTATAGAAAAAATTGTTAGGAAAGATTCTTTCCTGTATATTTACTTGCATATAAAGTGCAAGTGCTGCCAAAAATTACAAGGAAAAGGCACTCCGATACAACCTGTATATCACATAAAGGAGGGCCTCATTCACATTGTGGTACAATTGTTCAGGTAGTGGTACTCCTACACTCATAAAACCTATGCACTAAGTGAACGGGCTTCCAAAAATTACAAGGAACCGGCACTCCAATACACCCTTTATTACACATAAAGGAAGGCATCCTACACACCCTTGAAAAATTGTGATTGATGACCTGCTGGTGACCCTCAAAAACTATTGGAGCAAGGGCCTGCTGATCTGACCATCTAAAACATTATGGGCGAGGGCCTGCTGATGATGTGACCATCTAAAACATTAGGGGTGAGGGTCTGCTGCTGAGCTGACCCTCTAAAACATTAGGTGCGAGTGCCTGCTGCTGATCTGACCTTCTAAAACATTAGGGGCGAGGGCCTGCTGCTGAGCTAACCCTCTAAAACATTAGGGGCGAGTGCCTGCTGCTGATCTGACCATCAAAAACATTAGGGGCGAGGGCCTGCTGCTGATCTGACCATCTAAAACATTAGGGGTGAGGGTCTGCTGCTGAGCTGACCATCTAAAACATTAGGGGCGAGTGCCTGCTGCTGATCTGTCTGTCTAAAACATTAGTGGCGAGAGCTTGCTGGTGACCCTCAAAAACATTATGAACAACAGTCTGCTTGGTGACCCTCTAAAACGTTATGGACGGGGGCCTGCTGGTGACCCTCAAAAACATTATGGGAACCATATACCCTTTTTTGTGGTGGAAGGGGTGCATGGGAAAACAGTGTATTCAATACATCATAAAAGCCATATTTAGAGTGCCTTTATGTTCAGCCGCTTTCCTCTGGTGGAGTGGAAAGGCAGGGGCAATTCTGGCCGTGTTTCATTTATATAAGAGTCAACCGGTGAGCATTTTCAGTTGACAGGCAGATGCGCTTATCAGTTATTATGCCCCCAGCAGCACTAAATAAACGCTCTGACAAAACGCTGGTGGTGGCGCAGGCCAGCACCTCCAAGGCGTAGAGCGCCAGTTCGTGCTACATGTCCAGCTTGGACACCCAGTAGTTGTAAGGCACACAGTGATCACTGAGGACGCTTACACGGTCTGCTACGTACTCCATCTTCCAAAATCTTTCTCTCCTTGTGTCACTAGGCCGCGTATCGCGGTGAGGGTGCTGGCAGGGTGTCATAAAACTGTCCCAGGCCTTGGAGAGAGTTGCCCTGCCTCTGTTGGAACTGCTGTGTGTTCCCTTCGTATCCCCTCCTCGGTTGGCCAAGGAACTACGTACCCTCCAGCAAGCGTTTTCAGCTGGAAATTTTTGGAGCAATTTTTCCACAAGGACTTTCTGGTATTGCACCATTTTGCTCGTGTTCTCCACCACAGGAATGAGAGATGAGAAGTTCTCTTTGTAGCGGGGGTCGAGAAGGATGAACAACCAATAATCGGTGTTGGCCAAAATTCATCCAACGCGAGGGTCACGGGAATGGCAGCCTAACATAAAGTCAGCCATGTGTGCCAGAGTACCAACAGACAAGACTTCGCTGTCCTCATCAGAAGGATGACTCAATCTCCTCATCCTCTTCCTCCTCTTCTACCCATCCACGCTGAACATATGGAATAAAACTTCCATGGGTACTACCCTCTGCAGCGGAGGTAACCATCGCCTGCTCCTCCTCATCCTCATCCAATTTGCGCTGGGAAGATGAACATTTCCACCTCTTCCACATGCAAAGCGTCTACCTTAATTGTGAGCAGCGAGCGTTTGAGTAGACACAGAAGTGGGATGGTTACGCTGATAATAGTGGCATCGCCACTCACCATCTGTGTTGATTCTTTAAAGTTGCGTAAAACCTTAGAAAGGTCAGACATCAATGCCCACTCGTCGCTTGTGAAGAGTGGAAGCTGACTGGAAAGGCGACGACCATGTTGCAGCTAGTATTCCACTACTGCCCTCTGCTGCTTACAAAGCCTGGCCAACATGTGGAATGTCGGGTTCCAGCGCATGCTCATGTCGCACAACCATCGGTGAGCTGGCAATTGTAAGCGGTGCTGCAGCCTTGACAGACCGGCAAAAGCTGTCAATGACTTGCGGAAATGGGCATACATGCGGCAAACCTTCACCGGTAGCTCAGGCAAATTGAGGTAGGTTTTGAGAAACCGCTGAACCACTAGGTTGAACACGTGGGCTAGGCATGGTATGTGTGTGAGCTTGCCAAGCTCCAAAGTAGCCACCAAGTTACAGCCATTATCAGACACAACCATGCCTGGTTCTAGGTTGAGTGGCGAGAGCCACAGCTTAGTCTGGTCCCTTATACCCTGCCACAGCTCTGCGGCAGTGTGCTGTTTGTCACCTAAGCAGATCAGTTTAAGCACTGCCTGTTGCCACTTCTCCACTGCAGTGCTACACTGCTTCCAGCTACTGACTGATGTCTGACTGGTGCTGCAAGATGATAATTCAGAGGTGGAAGTGGAGGAGGAGGCAGAGAAGTAGAAGGGGGGGTTGCAGCCACTAATTTAGGTGGTGGCGGAAACCCTGATGGAAGTAGGGCCCGCAATCCTTGGCGTCGGTAGCACTTGTGCCATCCCAGGGTACTACTCGCTCCCGGCCTCCACAACGTTCACCCAGTGTGCCGTCAGTGAAATGTAGCATCCCTGGCCAAAAGCACTTGTCCATGTTTCATTCGTTAAGTGGACCTTCCCAATAACTAAGTTAGTCAGGGCACGGGTGATGTTACGGGACACATGCTGGTGTAAGGCTGGGACTGCACACCGTGAAAAATATTGGGCTGGGGACAGAGTAACGTGGGACGGCCACCGCCATCAGGCTGCGGAAAGCCTCAGTGTCCACAAGCCTAAATGGCAACATTTCCAGGGCCAGCAATTTGGAAAGGTGCGCATTTAGTGCTATAGACATCTGCACGCTGTGCTGGGACACAGAAGTGGATGTGCTAGCTGATGGTGCTTTCAAAGGTCTAGGTGCATGGCAGGAGGCAACCGGGCCCGAGTCTTAGACAGGGGATTGGCCAGCACGTAACACAGGGGAAGAGGAGGTATTGGTGTGACCCGCAGACACTGATTGTGGACCTAGGCGTTTGGGCCACCTATTAGGGTGCTTTGATGCCATGTGGCGGATCATGCTGGTGGTGGTGAGGTTGCTAGTGTTCATGCCCCTGCTCATTTTGGTACAGCACAGGTTGCAAATGACAATCCTTTTATTGTCCGCACTTTCCTCAAAAAAGCGCCAGACTGCTGAACACCTACCCCTTGGCAAGGGAGATTGCCACAATGGGCAGCTCCGGGGAACAGTTGCTGGCCTGTTTGGTGTGGTCCGCCTTCTCCCTTTTGCCACCCCACTGCCTCTTCCAGCTTTTTGCAGTGCTGCGGATCCCTCCCCCTCTGTACTGCTGTTCTCGCTCGGCTTGCCACCTTCCCAGGATGGTTCAGTGACTTCATTGTCCACCACCTCCTCTTCCACTTCCTCACTCTGGTTATCCTCCTGACTTCTTGACCTGACAACAACCTCAATTATTGACAACTGTGTCTCATCCTCATCATCAACCTCTTGAGACACTAATTGCGGTTTACTTATTGGCAACTGTGTCTCATCATCATCATCCCCCTTTTGAAACACTATTTTCCGTTCCCCACTGTCATCTTCTTCTGACTGTGGATGCTCAAGAATTTGGGAATCAGGGCACACTATCTCCTCATGTTCCTCTTCAAGCGTGCTTGTCGAGAAGCCCAAATTAAGGAATGGCGATGAAAAGAGCTCCTCGGAATATCCGAGTGTGGGATCACTTGTTTTCCAAGACTCTCCATGGTGGAAGGAAGGAGTATCAGGGTGAGGATTCTGTTGACCAGACTCTTGGCTACTGAGACTGGACTTTGTGGAAGACAGAGTGGTGCTTAACCGACTGGAAGCATTATCTTCTGCAATCCAACCGACTGCCTGGTTGCACTGGTATGGCTTCGAGAGTGGTGTCCTGTGCCACCCTGCAAACTGGGACATTAAGCATGTGTTTCTTGCGCTCTGCCAGCAGGCACAGTTTCACCGCGCCCAGGGCCATGAAATGAAGGGATTGGCAAACAAAAGGTAGGCCCTATACCTAAAGGGATGGTTCAAAAATCACAAATATTTCCACCTTTTAACATTTGCCCAGCTATAGATATCTTTGTTAAATTCGTATGTGAAGATCTGAGTCACATGGAAAGAAACACAAAAATGAGGAATCTTAACAAAGCAGAATTTAAAGCTATAGAAGAACTGAATCAAATTAAGGGGGCGGTGATTAAACAAGCTGATAAGGTGGAAATATTGTGGTTAGGCCTACAGAGATGTATGAACGGCAAGCGCTCAAATTATTGAAAGACAAAACATGTTGTTATTATAGGGTTTTACCAAATAATCCCCTCATGTGTTTTCAGAATAAACTGCATCAAATTCTGGACATAGCGACTGAAAAAGGGATAATCTAAAAAAAAAGTAGGAAGTGTCTACAGGTCCAACACGCAAGAATTGCGATATTTTACATTATTCCGAAGTTTTATAAAAATAGTCAGGATCCTCCAGGTCATCCTATTGTGGCGGGTAATGATAGCCTGAATGAGAATATTTGCAGATTTGTAGATTTTTTTTACCTACAACAACAGGTTATAAACTTACCCTCTTTTGTACAGGATACCACAGCGGTGCTGAACAGACTAGAAGGGATACAAATGACAGATGAGATGCTTCTGGTTACAGCAGATGTTGAGTCTCTTTACACAAGTATACGACATGAAGACGGTCTATGTGCAACAGCGGAATTCTTAAAAAGTAATAACCAAGAGCCCGCGTTTAATGAATTTATTTTACAGTTGGAGTTTATTTTGCAGGACAAATATTATTTACAAATACAAGGCGTGGCGATGGGGGCCACATGTGCCCCGTCGTATGCTCATTTATTTTTGGGTGCCTAGGAAAGGCATATTTTTCAGGATGGAGTAATCAAATCCATTGAGATAGTACATATCTGGATTCGTTACATTGATGATATCCTGTTTATATGGTAGGGTACAATGGAAGATCTGAATGAATTCACGCGATTATTAAACAACAATATGCTGAATATTAAACTTACCTTCCAGGCTGGACGTAAATTGGACTTCCTTTATCTGAAGATCGAAGTTGATAAGGATGGGAAACTGCAGACAGATATCTATAGAAAGAAGACGGCAGTTAACTCTATCTTGCATGTAAGTTCAGCGCACCCTAGATCGACACTAAATGGAATCCCTAAAGGTCAGTTTGTGAGGCTAAGAAGAATTTGTTCAACCAATGCCGCGTTTGCGGTGGAGTCTGAAAGATTGAAAGACAGATTCAAAGAGAGAGGTTACAGTAACAGACAGATAAAAAGAGGAGTCCAAATGGCCAAGGCACGCAAAAGGTAAACATTATTATGCCCAAATGAAAAAAATACAAATTCTTGAAAAGCAGGAAATTAGATTCATCACTAATTTCAATAAGCAATGGGGTCAAATGTCCAAGATTTTAAATAAACATTGGAGTATTTTAAAAACTGACACTAGACTAAAGGAATGTATTCCGGAAAGACCACTAATGACTGTGAGACGGTCAAAAAATCTTAAAGATCTGCTAGTCCATAGCCACTATATGCCTATGGTGGAAACTGAAGGGGTCCTTTCCATGGGGATCCTGCAAAGCATGTTCAAATATGGATAAATGCATAAACTTTATGGATTCTAATAAAATACAGTCCTTTGAAATAATGGATCATATTTCCTGCACATCAACTGGCATTGTTTATTATGCACTCTGTCCCTGTGACAAAATCTACAGGGTGGGCCATTTATATGGATACACCTTAATAAAATGGGAATGGTTGGTGATATTAACTTCCTGTTTGTGGCACATTAGTATATGTGAGGGGGGAAACTTTTCAAGATGGGTGGTGACCATGGCGGCCATTTTGAATCCAACTTTTGTTTTTTCAATAGGAAGAGGGTCATGTGACACATCAAACTTGTTGGGAATTTCACAAGAAAAACAATGGTGTGCTTGGTTTTAACGTAACTTTATTCTTTCATGAGTTATTTACAAGTTTCTGACCACTTATAAAATGTGTTCAATGTGCTGCCCATTGTGTTGGATTGTCAATGCAACCCTCTTCTCCCACTCTTTAACACACTGATAGCAACACCGCAGGAGAAATGCTAGCACAGGCTTCCAGTATCCATAGTTTCAGGTGCTGCACATCTCGTATCTTCACAGCATAGACAATTGCCTTCAGATGACCCCAAAGATAAAAGTCTAAGGGGGTCAGATCGGGAGACCTTGGGGGCCATTCAACTGGCCCACGAAGACCAATCCACTTTCCAGGAAACTGTTCATCTAGGAATGCTCGGACCTGACATCCATAATGTGGTGGTGGGTGCACCATCTTGCTGGAAAAACTCAGGGAAAGTGCCAGCTTCAGTGCATAAAGAGGGAAACACATCATCATGTAGCAATTTCGCATATCCAGTGACCCCCTTAGACTTTTATCTTTGGGGTCATCTGAAGGCAATTGTCTATGCTGTGAAGATACGAGATGTGCAGCACCTGAAACTACGGATACTGGAAGCCTGTGTTAGCATTTCTCCTGCGGTGTTGCTATCAGTGTGTGAAGAGTGGGAGAAAAGGGTTGCATTGACAATCCAACACAATGGGCAGCACATTGAACACATTTTATAAGTGGTCAGAAACTTGTAAATAACTCATGAAAGAATAAAGTTACGTTAAAACCAAGCACACCATTGTTTTTCTTGTGAAATTCCCAATAAGTTTGATGTGTCACATGACCCTCTTCCTATTGAAAAAACAAAAGTTGGATTCAAAATGGCCAACTTCAAAATGGTCGCCATGGTCACCACCCATCTTGAAAAGTTTCCCCCCTCACATATACTAATTTGCCACAAGCAGGAAGTTAATATCACCAACCATTCCCATTTTATTAAGGTGTATCCATATAAATGGCCCACCCTGTATATAGGTCTCACTACAAGAGAATTCCGGAAAATAATTTGTGAGCATGTCAGGGACATGGAGAAGGCAAAAGATGAAGAAGAGTTGATTCATCTAAAAACTATCCCTAAACATTTTAAACTTTACCATCAGAGCAATCCCAATCTGCTGTGATTTAGAGGCGTTCATCGAGTACATCTGGGAATAAGAGGAGGTAATTATGCAAAAATACTAGCACAAATAGAGAGCAAGGTGGATTTTTAGATTGAAGACCTTGACACCAAAGAGGCTTAATGAAAATTTGAGTTTTGCTCCTTTCCTTTGAACAGTAGTATCTTTTTAGGGGTTGGGGATAAGGCTTATATGATATCATTCATTTTTTTATGTTTAGGGCCTTTAAGGTGAAATTATCATGAACATCTTTTTATTTTTCTGTTTCTTGTCCCTTTAGAGTCCGTAATGTATTACCAGCAGAAGCGTGTGGTGTCAAGAATGCATCTACAGTTGCAAGAAAAAGTATGTGAACCCTTTGGCATGATATGGATTTCTGCACAAATTGGTCACAACAATAGACAATCACAGTCTGCTTAAACTAATAACACACAAAGAATTAACTGTTACCGTGTTTTTATTGAACACACCATGTAAACATTCACAGTGCAGGTGGAAAAAGTATGTGAACCCCTAGACTAATGACATCTCCAAGAACTAATTGGAGTGAGGTGTCAGCCAACTGGAGTCCAATCAATGAGATGAGATTGGAGGTTTTGGTTACAGCTGCCCTGCCCTAAAAAACACACACCAGTTCTGGGTTTGCTTTTCACAAGAAGCATTGCCTGATGTGAATGATGCCTCGCACAAAAGAGCTCTCAGGAAACCTACGATTAAGAATTGTTGACTTGCATAAATCTGGAAAGGGTTATAAAAGTATCTCCAAAAGGCTTGCTGTTCATCAGTCCACGGTAAGACAAATTGTCTATAAATGGAGAAAGTTCAGCACTGCTGCTACTCTCTCTAGGAGTGGCCGTCCTGTAAAGATGACTGCAAGAGCACAGCGCAGACTGCTCAATGAGGTGAAGAAGAATCCTAGAGTGTCAGCTAAAGACTTACAAAAGTCTCTGGCATATGCTAGCATCCCTGTTAGCAAATCTACGATACGTAAAACACTAAACAAGAATGGATTTCATGGGAGGATACCACAGAGGAAGCCACTGCTGTCCA
Organism: Bufo bufo; assembly: GCF_905171765.1. Classification (NCBI taxonomy): domain Eukaryota; kingdom Metazoa; phylum Chordata; class Amphibia; order Anura; family Bufonidae; genus Bufo; species Bufo bufo. Next base: position 97,122,813 of record NC_053392.1, on the reverse strand, counting down.
AAGAAAACATTGCTGAACGTTTACAGTTTGCACAAGAGCACCTGGATGTTCCACAGCAGTACTGGCAAAATATTCTGTGGTCAGATGAAACCAAAGTTGAGTTGTTTGGAACAAACACACAACACTATGTGTGGAGAAAAAGAGGCACAGCACACCAACATCAAAACTTCATCCCCACTGTAAAGTATGGTGGTGGGGGCATCATGGATTGGGGCTGCTTTGCTGCGTCAGGGCCTGGACGGTTTGCTATCATCGAAGGAAAAATGAATTCCCAAGTTTATCAAGACATTTTGCAGGAGAACTTAAGACCATCTGTCCACCAGCTGAAGCTCAACAGAAGATGGGTGTTGCAACATGACAACGACCAAAAGCATGGAAGAAAATCAACAACAGAATGGCTTAAACAGAAGAAAATACGCCTTCTGGAGTGGCCCAGTTAGAGTCCCCTACCTCAACCTGATTGAGATGCTGTGGCATGACCTCAAGAGAGCGATTCACACCAGACATCCCAAGAATATTGCTGAACTGAAACAGTTCTGTAAAGAGGAATGGTCAAGAATTACTCCTGACCGTTTTGCACGTCTGATCTGCAACTACAGGAAACGTTTGGTTGAAGTTATTGCTGCCAAAGGAGGTTCAACCAGTTATTAAATCCAAGGGTTCACATACTCTTTGTGTGTTATTAGTTTAACCACTTAAGGACCACAGGTTTATACCCCCCTAAAGACCAGGCCCTTTTTTACAAATCGGCACTCCACAACTTTAGCGGTTTATTGCTCGGTCATGCAACTTACCACCCAAATGAATTTTACCTCCTTTTCTTCTCACTAATAGAGCTTTCATTTGGTGGTATTTCATTGCTGCTGACATTTTTACTTTTTTTGTTATTAATCGAAATTTAACGATTTTTTTGCAAAAAAATGACATTTTTCACTTTCAGTTGTAAAATTTTGCAAAAAAAACGAGATCCATATATAAATTTTGCTCTAAATTTATTGTTCTACATGTCTTTGATAAAAAAAATGTTTGGGTAAAAAAAAAATGGTTTGGGTAAAAGTTATAGCGTTTACAAACTATGGTACAAAAATGTGAATTTCCGCTTTTTGAAGCAGCTCTGACTTTCTGAGCACCTGTCATGTTTCCTGAGGTTCTACAATGCCCAGACAGTACAAACACCCCACAAATGACCCCACTAACTTGTGACAAAAAATAAAAGCTTCCATGAACTAATTATGCCCATCAGCGAATACCTTGGGATGTCTTCTTTCCAAAATGGGGTCACTTGTGGGGTAGTTATACTGCCCTGGCATTCTAGGGGCCCAAATGTGTGGTAAGGAGTTTGAAATCAAATTCTGTAAAAAATGACCAGTGAAATCCGAAAGGTGCTCTTTGGAATATGGGCCTCTTTGCCCACCTATGCTGCAAAAAAGTGTCACACATGTGGTATCTCCGTATTCAGGAGAAGTTGGGGAATGTGTTTTGGGGTGTCATTTTACATATACCCATGCTGGGTGAGAGAAATATCTTGGCAAAAGACAACTTTGTATAAAAAAAATGGTAAAAGTTGTCTTTTGCCAAGATATTTCTCTCACCCAGCATGGGAATATGTAAAATGACACCCCAAAACACATTCCCCAACTTCTCCTGAATACGGAGATACCACATGTGTGACACTTTTTTGCAGCCTAGGTGGGCAAAGGGGCCCAGTGAAATCCGAAAGGTGCTCTTTGGAATATGAGAGAAATATCTTGGTCAAATGCCAACTTTGTATAAAAAAATGGGAAAAGTTGTCTTTTGCCAAGATATTTCTCTCACCCAGCATGGGTATATGTAAAATGACACCCCAAAACACATTCCCCAACTTCTCCTGAATACGGAGATACCACATGTGTGACACTTTTTTGCAGCCTAGGTGGGCAAAGGGGCCCATATTCCAAAGAGCACCTTTCGGATTTCACTGGTCATTTTTTACAGAATTTGATTTCAAACTCCTTACCACACATTTGGGCCCCTAGAATGCCAGGGCAGTATAACTACTAGTGTTGAGCGCGAATATTCGAATTGCGAATTTTTTTCTCGAATATCGCAATTTCGAGATTTCGCGAATATTTAGAATATCGTTCTATATATTCGCGAAATAGAATATTCGTTTTTTTTTTTTTTTTTTTTTATTATATTTTTTTCTTTCCCACTTCCCTAAAGTTGTTCTTACCTGTCCTTTGGATTCCTGGCTTCCTGGCTGCTCCAGTCAGTGGCGTTTTCAACTTACTGCTATATTCCATATTAGCTAAATTACAATCTAATCTATATGTGTATTTTACGAAATTTCGCAATAGTCGCAATTGCGATGCGAGTAATATAACACGAAATATTCGCATGAAGATTTCAACTTAGCACTGCTATACTCCATATTCTAGCCTAATATGGAATATAGCTGTGCTAAGTTAGCACTGCTATATTCCATATTAGGCTAGAATATGGAGTATAGCTGTGCTAAGTTGAAATCTTCATGCGAATATTTCGTGTTATATTACTCGCATCGCAATTTCAACTTTTTCAAATGTTCTTAATATTGCTCTAACTTCGTCTTTTAGAAATTTCGTAATATTGCTCTAACTTCGTCTTTTAGAATATTACGAATATTCTAAAAGACGAAGTTAGAGCAATATTACGAAATTTCGTAAAATACACATATAGATTGTAATTTAGCTAATATAGTGCTATAATCCCTTTTTTTTCCTGTAATTTTTTTTGCCTCTTCTGAACTTAAGTTTTGTAAAATATGTACACTATTAAAAATTATTACTATAGCAGTATATTAGCTTAAATACAATCTATGTGTATTTTACGAAATTTCGTAATATTGCTCTAACTTCATCTTTTAGAATATTACGAATATTCTAAAAGACGAAGTTAGAGCAATATTAAGAACATTTGCAAAAGTCGAAATTGCGATGCGAGTAATATAACACGAAATAGTCGCATGAAGATTTCAACTTAGCACAGCTATATTCCAGATTCTAGCCTAATATGGAATATAGCAGTGCTAACTTAACACAGCTATATTCCATATTAGGCTAGAATATGGAATATAGCAGTGCTAAGTTTAAATCTTCATGCGACTATTTCGTGTTATATTACTCGCATCGCAATTTCGACTTTTGCAAATGTTCTTAATATTGCTCTAACTTCGTCTTTTAGAATATTCGTAATATTCTAAGAGACGAAGTTAGAGCAATATTACGAAATTTCGTAATATACACATATTAGCCTAGCCATAGTCATTAGCATAGGAACGTTGCCTTATACTATCAAGATAAATTTTCGCAATATGCGAAAAATAATTTCGCGATAATTGGAATAATTGCGAATATTCGATTTCGACGAATATAACACGAATATTCATGCGAATATTCGCGAAATATCGCGAAACCGAATATGGCACCTCCCGCTCATCACTAATAACTACCCCACAAGTGACCCCATTTTGGAAAGAAGACACCCCAAGGTATTCGCTGATGGGCATAGTGAGTTCATGGAAGTTTTTATTTTTTGTCACAAGTTAGTGGAATATGAGACTTTGTAAGAAAAAATAAAAAAATCATCATTTTCCACTAACTTGTGACAAAAAATATAAAATTCTAGGAACTCGCCATGCCCCTCATGGAATACCTTGGGGTGTCTCCTTTCCAAAATGGGGTCACTTGTGGGGTAGTTATACTGCCCTGGCATTTTCCAGGGGCCCTAATGTGTGGTAAGTAGGTAAATGACCTGTGAAATCCGAAAGGTGCTCTTTGGAATATGGGCCCCTTTGCCCACCTAGACTGCAAAAAAGTGTCACACATCTGGTATCTCCGTACTCAGGAGAAGTTGGGGAATGTGTTTTGTGGTGTCATTTTACATATACCCATGCTGGGTGAGAGAAATATCTTGGCAAAAGACAACTTTTCCCATTTTTTTATACAAAGTTGGCATTTGACCAAGATATTTATCTCACCTAGCATGGGTATATGTAAAATGACACCCCAAAACACATTCCCCAACTTCTCCTGAGTACGGCGATACCAGATGCGTGACACTTTTTTTGCAGCCTAGATGCGCAAAGGTGCCCAAATTCCTTTTAGGAGGGCATTTTTAGACATTTGGATACCAGACTTCTTCTCACGCTTTGGGGCCCCTAGAATGCCAGGGCAGTATAAATACCCCACATGTGACCCCATTTTGGAAAGAAGACACCCCAAGGTATTCAATGAGGGGCATGGCGAGTTCATAGAATTTTTTTTTTTTTGGCACAAGTTAGCGGAAATTGATATTTTTTATTTTTTTCTCACAAAGTCTCCCTTTCCGCTAACTTGGGACAAAAATTTCAATCTTTCATGGACTCAATATGCCCCTCACGGAATACCTGGGGGTGTCTTTTTTCCGAAATGGGGTCACATGTGGGGTATTTATACTGCCCTGGCATTCTAGGGACCCTAAAGCGTGAGAAGAAGTCTGGAATATAAATGTCTAAAAAATTTTACGCATTTGGATTCCGTGAGGGGTATGGTGAGATCATGTGAGATTTCATTTTTTGACACAAGTTAGTGGAATATGAGACTTTGTAAGAAAAAAATAATAATTTCCGCTAACTTGGGCCAAAAAAATGTCTGAATGGAGCCTTACAGAGGGGTGATCAATGACAGGGGGGTGATCAATGACAGGGGGGTGATCAATGACAGGGGGGGTGATCAATGACAGGGGGGGTGATCAATGACAGGGGGGTGATCAGGGAGTCTATATGGGGTGATCACCCCCCTGTCATTGATCACCCCCCTATAAGGCTCCATTCAGATGTCCGTATGTGTTTTGCGGATCCGAATCATGTATCCGTGGATCTGTAAAAATCATACGGACATCTGAATGCAGCCTGACAGGGGGGGGTGATCAATGACAGGGGCGGTGATCAATGACAGGGGGGTGATCAGGGAGTCTATATGGGGTGATCACCCCCCCTGGAAGGCTCCAGGGAGACGCCTGTATGTGTTTTGCGGATCCGATCCATCTATCAGTGGATCCGTAAAAATCATGCGGACGTCTGAATGGAGCCTTACAGGGGTGTGATCAATGACAGGGGGGTGATGAGGGAGTCTATATGGGGTGATCACCACAGTCATTGATCACGCCCCTGTAAGGCTCCATTCAGACGTCCGTATGCGTTTTGCGGATCCGATCCATCTATCAGTGGATCTGTAAAAATCATGCGGACGTCTGAATGGAGCTTTACAGGGGGGTGATCAATGACAGGGGGGTAATCAATGACAGGGGGGTGATCAGGGAGTCTATATGGGGTGATCACCACAGTCATTGATCACGCCCCTGTAAGGCTCCATTCAGACGTCCGTGTGCGTTTTGCGGATCCGATCCATCTATCAGTGGATCCGTAAAAATCATGCGGACGTCTGAATGGAGCTTTACAGGGGTGTGATCAATGACAGGGGGGTGATGAGGGAGTCTATATGGGGTGATCACCACAGTCATTGATCACGCCCCTGTAATGCTCCATTCAGACGTCCGTGTGCATTTTGCGGATCCGATCCATCTATCAGTGGATCCGTAAAAATCATGCGGACATCTGAATGGAGCTTTACAGGGGTGTGATCAATGACAGGGGGGTAATCAATGACAGGGGGGTGATCAGGGAGTCTATATGGGGTGATCACCACAGTCATTGATCACGCCCCTGTAAGGCTCCATTCAGACGTCCGTGTGCGTTTTGCGGATCCGATCCATCTATCAGTGGATCCGTAAAAATCATGCGGACGTCTGAATGGAGCTTTACAGGGGTGTGATCAATGACGGGGGTGATGAGGGAGTCTATATGGGGTGATCAACACAATCATTGATCATGCCCCTGTAAGGCTCCATTCAGACGTCCGTGTGCGTTTTGCGGATCCGATCCATCTATCAGTGGATCCGTAAAAATCATGCGGACGTCTGAATGGAGCTTTACAGGGGTGTGATCAATGACAGGGGGGTAATCAATGACAGGGGGGTGATCAGGGAGTCTATATGGAGTGATCAGGGGTGATCAGGGGCTAATAAGGGGTTAATAAGTGACGGGGGGGGGTGTAGTGTAGTGTAGTGGTGCTTGGTGCTACTTTACTGAGCTACCTGTGTCCTCTGGTGGTCGATCCAAACAAAGGGGACCACCAGAGGACCAGGTAGCAGGTATATTAGACGCTGTAATCATAACAGCGTCTAATATACCTGTTAGGGGTTAAAAAAATCACATCTCCAGCCTGCCAGCGAACGATCGCCGCTGGCAGGCTGGAGATCAACTCTCTTACCTTCCGTTCCTGTGAGCGCGCGCGCCTGTGTGCGCGCGTTCACAGGAAATCTCGGCTCACGCGAGATGACGCCAATCGGCGTTAGTGTGACCTGGGAGCGCCGCAGAGATGACGCCTTTCGGCGTTAGTGTGACGGTAAGTGGTTAAGCAGACTGATTGTCTATTGTTGTGACTTAGATGAAGATCAGATCACATTTTATGACCAATTTGAGCAGAAATCCATATCATTCCAAAGGGTTCACATACTTTTTATTGCAACTGTATTTAGAGAACTTATCAATGAATGAACCATACATTTGAGGGAGCTAAATGTGGTGTTTCGTCCCCCCCTTTTTAGGGTTTATGTTGATGTTGAGTAGTGGATATTATGGGTATATATTTATATGCACTTTGTGTATTTTTTTGAATTTGTCATGCACATGCACTTTTTTCATATTTATTTTTATAAACTTTTTTTTATTTTCTCTAGCACTTTATTGTGGTCCTTTGTTGCAACATGCACTTTATTTATCATGTTCACTATATGCACGTGTATTATGAATTGTAAGTTTTAGTGTTAGGTTAGGATGTATCTAGCACTCTATATTGGGTTTATTAAAAATGGGTAATTGATATTGTTATTCATTTAGTATGATTTTAAGAATCAGCTTTGATATTGATGTATCCACTGATACTATTGATGAGGGTTAACACGGTTCACCTCAATTCAGATTTAGTAACTGATTGTGATATATTTGATTAAAAAAATTATATATTAGCTTATCATGACTCTGTTGTTATTACCATCATGTCAATAATGTTAAAGAGCTCTTTTTTTTATATGAAATTGACCTGGAATACAGTCAGGTCCATAAATATTGGGACATGGACACAATTCTAACATTTTTGGCTCTATACACCACCACAATGTATTTGAAATGAAACGGACAAGATGTGCTTTACCTGCAGACTGTCTGTTTAATTTGAGGGTATTTACATCCAAATCAGATAAACGGTGTAGGAATTACAACAGTTTGCATATGTGCCTCCCACTTGTTAAGGGACCAAAAGTAATGGGACAATTGTCTTCTCGGCTGTTCCATGGCCAGGTGTGTGTTATTACCTCATTATCCCAATTACAATGAGCAGATAAAAGCTCCAGAGTTCATTTCCAGTCTATTTGCATTTGGAATCTGTTGCTGTCAACTCTCAAGATGAGATCCAAAGAGCTGTCACTATCAGTGAAGCAAGCCATCATTAGGCTGAAAAAACAAAACAAACCCATCAAAGAGATAGCAAAAACATTAGGCGTGGCCAAAACAACTGTTTGGAACATTCTTAAAAAGAAAGAACGCACCGTTGAGCTCAGCAACACCAAAAGACCCGTAAGACCACGGAAAACAACTGTGGTGGATGACCGAAGAATTATTTCCCTGGTGAAGAAAACACCCTTCACAACAGTTGGCCAGATCAAGATCACTCTCCAGGAGGTAGGTGTATGTGTGTCAAAGTCATCAATCAGGAGAAGACTTCTCCAGAGTGAATACAGAGGGTTCACCACAAGATGTAAACCATTGGTGAGCCTCAAAAACAGGAAGGCCAGATTAGAGTTTGCCAAACAACATCTAAAAAAGCCTTCACAGTTCTGGAAGAACGTCCTATGGACAGATGAGACCAAGATCAACTGGTACCAGAGTGATGGGAAGAGAAGAGTATGGAGAAGGAAAGGAATTGCTCATGATCCTAAGCATACCACCTCATCAGTGAAGCATGGTGGTGGTAGTGTCATGGTGTGGGCATGTATGGAGGCCAATGGAACTGCTTCTCTTGTATTTATTGATGATGTCACTGCTGACAAAAGCAGCAGGATGAATTCTGAAGTGTTTCGGGCAATATTATCTGCTCATACTCAGCCAAATGCTTCAGACCTCATTGGACGGCGCTCCACAGTGCAGATGGACAATGACCCAAAGCATACTGCAAAAGCAACCAAAGAGTTTATTAAGGGAAAGAAGTGGAATGTTCTGCAATGGCCAAGTCAATCACCGGACCTGAATCCGATTGAGCATGCATTTCACTTGCTGAAGACAAAACTGAAGGGAAAATGCCCCAAGAACAAGCAGGAACTGAAGACAGTTGCAGTAGAGGCCTGGCAGAGCATCACCAGGGATGAAACCCAGCATCTGGTGATGTCTATGCGTTCCAGACTTCAGGCTCTAAAGGATTTGCAACCAAGTATTAAAAAGTGAAAGTTTAATTTATGATTATTATTCTGTCCCATTACTTTTGGTCCCTTAACAAGTGGGAGGCACATATGTAAACTGTTTTAATTCCTACACCGTTCACCTGATTTGGATGTAAATACCCTCAAATTAAAGCTGACAGTCTGCAGTTAAAGCACATCTTGTTCGTTTCATTTCAAATCCATTGTGGTGGTGTATAGAGTTAAAAATTTTAGAATCTTGTTGTTGTCCCAATATTTATGGACCTGACTGTATGTATCAGTTGCAGATTTGGAGTCGTCCGTGCGCCTGACCGCTCTGCCCGCCCCTCTGTTTCCGCCCTTCTCCCATTTGGCATGATGGAAGCGACGGGAATCTATGTGTGCACACGTTGTTTGCCCACTCTTGCGTCGGCCTCAGGGTAAGGGCGGAAGCGTCATGACGTGGCGGTCCAGCATTGGTCATGAGCCGCTTGTGTGATGACGTAACGCAACCTCTATCACATGATTCCAGCTCACACTTCCTATTGGTATGGACTAATCACGTCCCCCTGTTAACCACTCCTCCTGAGGAAGCGATCACACGTGAATTGCGCGTTGAGGAGAGACACCACCTCGGTAGCTGCTATTTTCTCATTAGGTATGTGTACCATATATTAGAGCTTGATTATTTATATAGGATATTGGGCATGTGCTTGGTCGCATATTTGAGCAGCACCAGACGAGAACCCAGCAAATTATGCTCTGATCTCATTTCGTCTATGGATCGGCCTATATATCCCTTTGCATGTTTATTTTGAGTGAGCTACAGAGGTGTTGTGCGGCTGTTGTTCCTTGCTATTACGTTATATTATTGTAATGTCATGATGATTATTTTTTAATATTGTACCAAATAAAATTATATTTTTAATGATTCAGGTGTTTTTGCACTCCAATTTTTGTAGTGGTTTGTTAGTATGCTGAGGAGTGTACCGTTGTACTTCCCTTGGTGAAGTGCTTTGAACCATTTTGTGATTAATATTATTGGCAACTGTGTCTCATCATCATCATCCACCTTGTGAAACACTAATTGCCGTTCCCCACCATCATCTTCTTGTGACTGTGGATGCTCAAGAGTTTTGGAATTAGGGCACAATATCTCCTCATGTCCCTATTCAAGCGGGTTTGTAGAGAGGACCAAATTAAGGAATGGCGATGAAAAGAGCTCCTCAGAATATCCGAGCGTGGGATCACTTGTTTGCCAAGACTCTCCATGGTGGGAGGAAGGAGTATCAGGGTGAGGATTGTGTTGACCAGACTCTTGGCTACTGAGACTGGACTTTATGGAAGACAGGGTGGTGCCTAACTGACTGGAAGCATTATCTGCTGCAATCCAACCGACCACCTGGTCGCACTGGTCTGACTTCGAGAGTGGTGTCCTGCGCCGCCCTGAAAACTGGGACATGAAGCTAGGTATCCTGGATGAGTGTGTTTCTTGTGCTCTGGCAGCAGGCACAGTTTCACTGCACCCAGGGCCACACTTCTGCGTGCACCATCAGCAGCACGGCCACTTTCCCTATCCTTACTGCTCGCCTTGAGCATATTAAATGGTATATATGCTTGCAAGTATGTCATACGTACAGTAGCGCAGGTTTTGTAAGTGTATGCGCAAATAAAGTACACAGAATGTCCCAGATATTTTTAGGATGCGCAAACGTTATACAGGAGATGTAGCGCAGGTAATGTCTCTGTCCGCAGCATCTATGAAAAAAGTACACTGAATGTCACAGATAATTTTAGGATGATCAAATGTTATACACGTGTCATAGCGCAAGTAGTGTCGCTGTCACCAGCAGCTAATAAAAAATTACACTGAATGAATGTCACTGATATTTAGGATACGCAAACGTTATACAGGAGGTGTAGCGCTGGTAGTGTAGCTGTCACCAGCGGCCAAACAATTGCGCTGAATGTCACAGATATTTAGGCTGAGCAAATGTAAAATAAAAGATGTAGCAGAGGTTGTGTCACTATCAGAAGAGGCACTAACAATTCCACGCAACTTAGCGCAGGTTGCGCTAATAATTATATTGCTTCTAGATACAATAGTCCTTAAAAGGACTTTTGGGTCTCTAACAAGTTTTTTCACTAAAATATTACTATTTCACTCCCTACACTATCTGTCCTGTCTTCAGCACAGCTCTCCCTGACTAAGACTGAGCTGAACACGTGTCATCGTGTAGTATATAGCACCCGATGACGCGTTCCGGACAGCCAATCACTGTAATGCCAGTAGTCAACATGGCTACGGCATTACAGTGAGTGCCAGTACCTCCACGCATGTTTATTGGCTGCATAGAAGCCAACAAACCTGCGGGGAGGAGAATCAAGCGAGTAAAATTAGTGTTCGGCAGAACATGCTAGCCCAACACTAGTAGAAAGTCCAAAAGTCTCTCAGTATCATCTGGCTGTGCATTAGCCCTTTCCACAGTGCAGTACAGATGTAGTGCAATAAGTGCAAATGAACAGGATATACTACAATCTAATATATAAATCTGAGTGTACGTGTGTGTGTATGTATGTCCGCTAAAGGAATCCGCACCGTCGCATTTACAATCTAAGCCACGCCCTGATCTGGTTAGGCCCCCCCCCCCCCACACTCCAACGGGGATTGGAAAAATGAAGTTAAAAATTAACTTCTGTCAGTTGCAGAGGTGGGAGGGATGGTGAATTTCTCCCTGCAGCTCACACTCAGACAGCACAGTGCTGCTGTCTTAGTGTGAGATGTTCAAAAGGACACGCCCCTGATCCAGTTAGGCCACGCCCCCACCCACTCCTCAGCCGACAGGGATTGAAAAAACGAAGTTTAAAATCAACTTCTAGGTCCCGCTAAGCCACGCCCAGATCTGGTTAGGCCACGCCCCTCCCACTCAGCCAACAGGGATTGAAAAAATGAAGTTAAAAATTAACTTCTGTCAGCTGCAGGGGTGGGATGGAGGGTGACTTTCTTCCTGCAGCTCACACTCAGGCAGCACCTTTTAGAGGACTGTGCCCCATTGCACATAGCAAGATCCATAGAAACTTGTTCCATGTGCTCTGGGTGTATTTTTGGCTGCACAAAATAAAAATACTGTTCTTTAGGGGAAGTCAATTAACCAACGTCATTGCAACCATTATGGAACATATAAAAGTATTGGTATTCTCTCATATGGAAGGAGAACTGTTAACACCAGTCACCAGGGTCAATATGCAACTGCTACCTCTACTATTCATATACATATACCTTGAACTGTACAGAAAAATTGTTAGGCTTCATTTAGACTTCATTTAGACTTCATTTAGACTGCATTTAGACTGCATTTGCAATAAATAATAAATAAATGGTTATCCCACGACAGCTGAATCAACCTAAGGTTTCAGTTTAGGCAGCCCTTTCATGTAAATGTGTAATTGGACCTATCTTTTACACTACAGTGGTTACCTCAGACATGTACCTTAACCACCTCAGCCCCCAGTGCTTAAACACCCTGAAAGACCAGGCCACTTTTTACACTTCTGACCTACGCTACTTTCACCGTTTATTGATCGGTCATGCAACTTACCACCCAAATGAATTTTACCTCCTTTTCTTCTCACTAATAGAGCTTTCATTTGGTGGTATTTCATTGCTGCTGACATTTTTACTTTTTTTGTTATTAATCGAAATTTAACGATTTTTTTGCAAATAAATGACATTTTTCACTTTCAGTTGTAAAATTTTGCAAAAAAAACGAGATCCGTATATAAATTTTGCTCTAAATTTATTGTTCTACATGTCTTTGATAAAAAAAAAATGTTTGGGTAAAAAAAAAATGGTTTGGGTAAAAGTTATAGCGTTTACAAACTATGGTACAAAAATGTGAATTTCCGCTTTTTGAAGCAGCTCTGACTTTCTGAGCACCTGTCATGTTTCCTGAGGTTCTACAATGCCCAGACAGTACAAACACCCCACAAATGACCCCATTTTGGAAAGTACACACCCTAAGGTATTCGCTGATGGGCATAGTGAGTTCATAGAACTTTTTATTTTTTGTCACAAGTTAGCGGAAAATGATGATTTTATTTTTATTTATTTTTTTCTTACAAAGTCTCATATTCCACTAACTTGTGACAAAAAATAAAAACTTCTATGAACTCACTATGCCCATCATGAAATACCTTGGGGTCTCTTCTTTCCAAAATGGGGTCACTTGTGGGGTAGTTATACTGCCCTGGCATTCTAGGGGCTCAAATGTGTGGTAAGGAGTTTGAAATCAAATTCTGTAAAAAATGACCAGTGAAATCCGAAAGGTGCTCTTTGGAATATGGGCCCCTTTGCCCACCTAGGCTGCAAAAAAGTGTCACACATCTGGTATCTCTGTATTCAGGAGAAGTTGAGGAATATGTTTTGGGGTGTCTTTTTACATATACCCATGCTGGGTGAGATAAATATCTTGGTCAAATGCCAACTTTGTATAAAAAAATGGGAAAAGTTGTCTTTTGCCAAGATATTTCTCTCACCCAGCATGGGTATATGTAAAATGACACCCCAAAACACATTCCCCAACTTCTCCTGAGTACGGAGATACCAGATGTGTGACACTTTTTTGCAGCTTAGGTGCGCAAAGGGGCCCATATTCCAAAGAGCACCTTTCGGATTTCACTGGTCATTTTTTACAGAATTTGATTTCAAACTCCTTACCACACATTTGGGCCCCTAGAATGCCAGGGCAGTATAACTACCCCACAAGTGACCCCATTTTGGAAATAAGACACCCCAAGGTATTCGCTGATGGGCATAGTGAGTTCATGGAAGTTTTTATTTTTTGTCACAAGTTAGTGGAATATAAGACTTTGTAAGAAAAAAATAAATAAAAAAAAAATCATCATTTTCCACTAACTTGTGACAAAAAATAAAAAAATTCTAGGAACTCGCCATGCCCCTCACGGAATACCTTGGGGTGTCTTCTTTCCAAAATGGGGTCACTTGTGGGGTAGTTATACTGCCCTGGCATTTTCCAGGGGCCCTAATGTGTGGTAAGTAGGTAAATGACCTGTGAAATCCGAAAGGTGCTCTTTGGAATGTGGGCCCCTTTGCCCACCTAGGCTGCAAAAAAGTGCCACACATGTGGTATCTCCGTACTCGGGAGAAGTTGGGGAATGTGTTTTGGGGTGTCATTTTACATATACCCATGCTGGGTGAGAGAAATATCTTGGCAAAAGACAACTTTTCCCATTTTTTTATACAAAGTTGGCATTTGACCAAGATATTTATCTCACCCAGCATGGGTATATGTAAAAAGACACCCAAAAACACATTTCTCAACTTCTCCTGAATACAGAGATACCAGATGTGTGACACTTTTTTGCAGCCTAGGTGGGCAAAGGGGCCCATATTCCAAAGAGCACCTTTCGGATTTCACTGGTCATTTTTTACAGAATTTGATTTCAAACTCCTTACCACACATTTGGGCCCCTAATATGCCAGGGCAGTATAACTACCCCACAAGTGACCCCATTTTGGAAAGAAGACACCCCAAGGTATTCGCTGATGGGCATAGTGAGTTCATGGAAGTTTTTATTTTTTGTCACAAGTTAGTGGAATATAAGACTTTGTAAGAAAAAAAAAAATAAAAAAAAAATCATCATTTTCCACTAACTTGTGACAAAAAATAAAAAAATTCTAGGAACTCGCCATGCCCCTCACGGAATACCTTGGGGTGTCTTCTTTCCAAAATGGGGTCACTTGTGGGGTAGTTATACTGCCCTGGCATTTTCCAGGGGCCCTAATGTGTGGTAAGTAGGTAAATGACCTGTGAAATCCGAAAGGTGCTCTTTGGAATGTGGGCCCCTTTGCCCACCTAGGCTGCAAAAAAGTGCCACACATGTGGTATCTCCGTACTCGGGAGAAGTTGGGGAATGTGTTTTGGGGTGTCATTTTACATATACCCATGCTGGGTGAGAGAAATATCTTGGCAAAAGACAACTTTTCCCATTTTTTTATACAAAGTTGGCATTTGACCAAGATATTTATCTCACCCAGCATGGGTATATGTAAAAAGACACCCAAAAACACATTTCTCAACTTCTCCTGAATACAGAGATACCAGATGTGTGACACTTTTTTGCAGCCTAGGTGGGCAAAGGGGCCCATATTCCAAAGAGCACCTTTCGGATTTCACTGGTCATTTTTTACAGAATTTGATTTCAAACTCCTTACCACACATTTGGGCCCCTAATATGCCAGGGCAGTATAACTACCCCACAAGTGACCCCATTTTGGAAAGAAGACACCCCAAGGTATTCGCCGATGGGCATAGTGAGTTCATGAAAGTTTTTATTTTTTGTCACAAGTTAGTGGAATATGAGACTTTGTAAGAAAAACAAAATAAAAAATCATAATTTTCCACTAACTTGTGACAAAAAAAAAAAAATTCTAGGAACTCGCCATGCCCCTCACGGAATACCTTGGGGTGTCTTCTTTCCAAAATGGGGTCACTTGTGGGGTAGTTATACTGCCCTGGCATTTTCCAGGGGCCCTAATGTGTGGTAAGTAGGTAAATGACCTGTGAAATCCGAAAGGTGCTCTTTGGAATGTGGGCCCCTTTGCCCACCTAGGCTGCAAAAAAGTGCTACACATGTGGTATCTCCGTATTCGGGAGAAGTTGGGGAATGTGTTTTGTGGTGTCATTTTACATATACCCATGCTGGGTGAGATAAATATCTTGGTCAAATGCCAACTTTGTATAAAAAAATGGGAAAAGTTGTCTTTTGCCAAGATATTTCTCTCACCCAGCATGGGTATATGTAAAATGACACCCCAAAACACATTCCCCAACTTCTCCTGAGTACGGCGATACCAGATGTGTGACACTTTTTTGCAGCCTAAATGCGCAAAGGGGCCCACATTCCTTTTATGAGGGCATTTTTAGACATTTGGATCCCAGACTTCTTTTCACGCTTTAGGGCCCCTAGAATGCCAGGGCAGTATAAATACCCCACATGTGACCCCATTTTGGAAAGAAGACACCCCAAGGTATTCAATGAGGGGCATGGCGAGTTCATAAAAATTTTTTTTTTTTGGCACAAGTTAGCGGAATTTGATTTTATTTTTTTTTTTCTCACAAAGTCTCCCTTTCCGCTAACTTGGGACAAAAATTTCAATCTTTCATGGACTCAATATGCCCCTCACGGAATACCTGGGGGTGTCTTCTTTCCGAAATGGGGTCACATGTGGGGTATTTATACTGCCCTGGCATTCTAGGGGCCCTAAAGCGTGAGAAGAAGTCTGGAATATAAATGTCTAAAAATTTTTTACGCATTTGGATTCCGTGAGGGGTATGGTGAGTTCATGTGAGATTTAATTTTTTGACGCAAGTTAGTGGAATATGAGACTTTGTAAGAAAAAAAAAAAAATTTCCGCTAACTTGGGCCAAAAAAATGTCTGAATGGAGCCTTACAGAGGGGTGATCAATGACAGGGGGGTGATCAATGACAGGGGGGTGATCAGAGAGTCTATATGGGGTGATCACCAGTCATTGATCACGCCCCTGTAAGGCTCCATTCAGACGTCCGTGTGCGTTTTGCGGATCCGATCCACCTATCAGTGGATCCGTAAAAATCATGCAGACGTCTGAATGGAGCTTTACAGGGGTGTGATCAATGACAGGGGGGTAATCAATGACAGGGGGGTGATCAGGGAGTCTATATGGGGTGATCAGGGGTGATCAAGGGTGAATAAGGGGTTAATAAGTGACGGGGGGGGGTGTAGTGTAGTGTGGTGCTTGGTGCAACATATTACTGAGCTACCTGTGTCCTCTGGTGGTCGATCCAAACAAAGGGGACCACCAGAGGACCAGGTAGCAGGTATATTAGACGCTGTTATCAAAACAGCGTCTAATATACCTGTTAGGGGTTAAAAAAATCACATCTCCAGCCTGCCAGCGAACGATCGCCGCTGGCAGGCTGGAGATCCACTTTCTTACCTTCCGTTCCTGTGAGCGCGCGCGCCTGTGTGCGCGCATTCACAGGAAATCTCGGCCATCGCGAGAGGACGCGCCGGCGCGTCCACTCGGAATCAATCAACCACCTCCAGGACGCGTCTGTGCGTACAGCGGTCCGGAGGTGGTAGTGCTCCAGGAAAATGTAATCACAATTGCAGTTGAAGTTTGAAAATTAAGACTTCTATTTTCAGAAAGTTGGAGCCCCTCCTTCCTATGCTTTAGCGGTGTATAATTTTCTTAGGCCACTTTCACACTAACGGCACGGACCTCCAGCAGGCTGTTCCGTCGGGTGAACAGCCTGTCGGATCCGTCCTGCCACTAGTGGCCGTGTGCCTTTGGACTGCCGCTCCGTCCCCATTGACTATAATGGGGGTGGGGGCGGAGTTCCGGCGAGGTACGGCAGCGCACGGCGAGAGGCTGCCGGAATAAATGTCGGACATGTCGTAGTTTTATTCCGGCAGCCTCTCGCCTTGCGCTGCCGTGCCTCGCCGGAACTCCGCCCCCATTATATGGGGACGGAGAGGCACACGGTCACCAGCGGCAGTACGGATCCGACAGGCTGTTCACCCGACCATGCCGCTAGTGTGAAAGTAGTTTTAACAAAAAATAACTCTGCAAATGAGACTGGGAGAAGGAGGACACTCCTGTTTTGATCTCTGGTGGCCAGTTCTATTTTCCCAATGGATCAGGTGATACTGTTTCATGTGCTGCAACAGAGCCATGGTGCCTTGGTTTGTATTTGAACACCCACTGCTTATTTTTATTCTGCATATCTTGCACCTGGCAGTGCATTTGTCTGTCAGCACTGTGGAGAAAAACTGCCAGACCGGAGATAGTCAAACAGAGTTAGCGGTAGTCAAGGTCAGGATCAGTGGCATCACCAGTCCCCAGCTGACCATAATAGAAGCAGATTTGGCTCTGGCAGTTTTTTGGGAGGTTTTGGCAGTATGTTGCCTCTGCTCTATCTATCTATCTGTCTATCTATTTATCTATCTTTCTATCTGTTAGGAGTTATACATGTTAACATGTTTACTGCCACCTGTAGGCTATATTGATATGACAGTTGTTAACCTTTGTCATATTGTTTGTGTCTGAATAAAGTTTGTTGAATTACCTCACATCGCCTCAGGAAACATGGTGTCAGAAGTGGAGAGGGCTTTGGTGTTTTAGAAACCACTAAAGTCCTAATATCAGAACAAAAGATCAACAAGAATAGTTTCTCGGGTAATTTATTAATAAGATACACACAGTGTTACAGAAAATGGCTGCAAACAACTTCCCTGTGCCGTCTCCCATGGACTGTAAAGGGGACCTGGCAGTTAACTGGACATATTTCAAATCCCAGTGGGAAGATTATGAGGTGGCAACTGAACTTGATAAGAAAGACTCCGAGGTAAGGATAGCGACACTGCGCTCAGTGATGGGGAGAGACGGTCTGCGGATTTATCAGCACCTCTCACTCTCTGATGCCGACAAGCAGGACACAGAGAAAACTCTGGATGCATTACAGAGCCATTTTATGCCTTCACGTAACATCATTTATGAGAGGTACATATCCAATACCACAAACCAAGGCCCATTGGAAACTATAGATCAGTATGTGACTAGGCTGAGGCAGCTCGCCGCTACATGTGAGTTTGGAGTATTACATGATGAACTTATCAGAGACAGAATAGTTCTGGGATCAAAAGACATTAATGCTAGAAAGAGAATGCTCAGAGTACCAGACCTGAACCTACAGAGAGCCATTGACATGTGTAGAAGCCATGAACTTACAGAAATGCAAATACAAGCAATGCAAGAAAGCAAAAGTGAAGCTGTACATTATACTGCTAGAACATATAAAAAGCCCATGAAAGAAAGCAAAGTAAAAACAATCAGATGTAGATACTGTGGAAACAACCACCCCTGGGGGAGAGACCACTGTCCTGCATATGGAGAAACCTGTAGTAAATGCAAAAAGCAAAACCATTTTTCTAGAGTATGCAGGCAGAAAGCAAATGGCAGAATACATATGGCTGCACAGATCAAGAGCAGCAGCTCAGAAGAATCAGTATTCACTATTATTCATCAAATAGGAGCAGTAAGCAGTCCAGGATCACAGTGGTTTGTACCACTAGAACTCAGCACTGACAGAGAAGCAGGGGAAAGGTTACACTGTCAGTCAGACTGTGGGGCCACCTGCAACCCTTATGACCTACAAAGACTATTGCAAAATTGTTAAAGAAGGAAAGCCAACATTACAGAAGAGTAATGTCAAATTAAAATGGTAGAATGATACCTATATGATACCTATGGGCCAATGTAATCTAAATTGTACATATAAAGATAAAACATATCCACTGCAATTCCAAGTTGTCCAAGGTAAACACAAACCACTTCTCTCAGCAGAAACATGTCAGAAAATGGTCCTCCTTACACTGAATGTAGAACATAATGTATTATTACATGATGACCAGCAAACAACTACAAGTTCACTCATTTCTTATGAAATGATCACAACTGAATATAGAGACATTTTCAAAGGACTAGGGTGTCTACCTGGAGAGTATCACCTAGAAATAGATTAAGCAATACCTCCTGTTCAACACCAACCACGTAGAGTGCCGGCTGCACTTAAAGCAGACTTAAAGGCGAAAATAGAGAGATTAGAGACACAGGTCATAGAACCTACGACATGCCCCTACAACCTACGTGCCATACCCATTGGCCAGTTTTGTAGGGCCAGGCGGATATGTTCCAGCGAAGCCAGTTTCGAGCGAGAAGCAATGGATCTATCTAGGAGATTCCGGGAGAGGGGCTACAGTACCAAAGTAATTAAAAAGGGCTATATCAGGGCCAAGAACTCCTCTAGGGATAGCCTGTTAAATCATGCTCCTTGTAAAAAAGATAAAGAATATGGCTTTCCTAGGTTTATTACTAACTTCAATGACCAATGGAGACAACTACAGGACATTCTCCAAAGGCATTGGCAGGTCCTTCGAACAGACAGGGACCTGAAGAAAGTGATCTCTGAGAGACCGTTGGTTACCTGGAAGAGAGCCAAAAATTTGAGAGATATAGTAACTAGGAGCCACTATGTAGCCCCCCAAAAAGGTGGAATTTTCGGAGATAAGGGCCCACAGTGGGGTTTCTTCCCCTGTGGGGATTGCACCGCATGTAAATATATGACAAGATCAGACAAATTCACTAATACCAACAGGGAAAGGGAGTACAAAATTGTGCACCATATCTCATGTAGAACAGAGGCAGTGGTCTATCGTGCTGAGTGCCCTTGTGGCCTGATTTATATTGGGATGACCACAAGGGCACTCAGGACGAGAGTTTTGGAACATATCCGTGACATTAAGGCGGCCGCCGAGATCACTGAGTGTGACAAACTCAGAAAACTAAAACCAGTGGCAAAACATTTTCGGGAGGTCCATAACTGCAATCCTAGAGGCATTCTATTTAAAGGGATAGATCGCGTACGTTTGGGAATTAGAGGGGGCAACATTAAACGTTGTCTCCTCCAAAAGGAAACAAAGTGGATGGTTTTGCTCAATACTGTGACCCCTCATGGATTGAATGAGGCCTTGAGTTTCAAATTCTTTATTTAGGTAGCGCACTCACTGAATTTTTCTGTGATTTTAACTGCTTTTTATTTATCTAGCTTTCGTGTGGCCATGTGATGATGACTGATGAATTTTGAGGAGAGAGGTGACTTTCCTGGACGCCATGAATGTGGTGATGAAAATCAAATACAATGTGAATATGAAGAGGGATCATGATGTATATATTGAGATGGATTGACGTATGGGACTTGCATTCAAGATGTTTTATGCACTGTTGTTGTAGTATTTTGATTTAGCACATGTTACACAATTTAGACCTGATTGTCTTTTTGGCATTATATAGTATTGGCATCACTGTATGAGGACGGTGGTGAATTAATTAGGATATATATTTGGCACTTTGGAGGGGTGGTGATGTGTTTTAGTATGCTGGGTTAACATCGTTGCCCTTACATACCCTAATACACCAATTACCATTTATCCAGGTTTGGGGTTATTTTAGTAGGTTATCATTGTTTATGATTTCCCATATTTGAGATATATTTTATATCTCTATCTTTTAAGGGGTAAATATGTTTTATGGCACATATTTTCACACCCTCCTTTATTTGGGGGATATTTATTATTATTGGCAGTATATTGTATCTGCATTCACGGATGGTTCTATGGTTGGGTATATTATATAATATGCATGCATTTTTAATAAACATTGGAATATGTGACATCCAAATATATATGTATATATTTTTTATTATTATATTTTTTGTAATCATGTATGGCATTGTAATGTATATTTTGAATGCATTTGTATGTGATTATGAATTTATATTATGTATGCATCATGACAAAATAATAATTTGTTTTTTGGCCATTTATGTTCACGTGATCACATATGGTACTTATTGACCATTTATATTGTGATCTGAGGATTACATAATTCCATCTATGAATAGAATGTTTTGACTATATAGAGATTAGATGGATCATGATATGCCTAGTGCTGTATTTATGATCATGTATTTTTATGGTATTCTATATTTATAGGTGCCCGGGTACATCTAGTTCCTCCAATATGATACGATGCTCTCATCCTCCCCTCTCTTTGATACTATTATATATGTAAATGTACTCTTTGATACCACTATGTATGTTAATGTATTCAGCTCCCTATTGGGTCTTCATATTCCCAACAACCCTATGTAGACTTCGCTTGGGCTATATAACGTGAATTATATAATTATATATTCGGGTTCTGACACCTTTACAGCCCGATATTACTCACGTCTGACAGGCCGATGCAGCGCTGTGTTGTGATGCGCTGTGCGCCGGATCACGTGGGGACGCCGCTACGTTTCCTTGGGAGGCGGGCTGGAACGCATGGCTTGCGTTCCACCCCTCCTCCTGATGAATGCGGCGTCTCCATGTTGTACTCGGCGCGCATCATCAGACACAAGCGCTCGATAGTAAGCATCAGCTGTTACATATAATTAGTTGATGCCTTGAAGCTACATGGGGGGTATAAAGAGGGGTTTATGGCCACACTTCATTAACCTCCTGACGAAGCTGAGGCGAAACGCGCGTCGGGGTTTCCAGCCTGTCCTGTGCCTGCTGTCTCTGCCCTCCATCATGTCTTTTGGTATGTTATGATTGTTTCCATCAGCTGTCTATATGTGTGGTGTATGTATAGCCTTCACTTGATGGTTTTGATGTATGGAGATGCAGTTATCAGAGCATCTAGATAGATATTACTTTATTCCCTATTGCCACCTGTATACTACCAGGGGCTTTACATCTATATACCCCTATAGCGGCTATGCAATGGAGTGATGATCGCAGTTATTTTCAGTGGTTAGTACCTTATACCACCTATCTGCGAATCACCCCAAGGCATACTATACATACATCTGACATGTGTTCCATCTTTTTGGTGGGTTTTTGAGACATCGGCCAGGGGACTATGGCATCCAGCTTTCTTTGCTGATTTTTCCGGATACATCTTTTTTGTGTAATCTTTTATAATTGTGTAATTATGATTCATTTGTAACTCAATAAAGTATATTTTTGAACATATTGGGCATGCTATGGTTGTTTTTTAGCAACATTTTTTAGGTTTATATGATTGGTTTCCCGCTTGCCCTACCCATGGCATTATAGTGAGGCCTTTTTTCTTTTGGTTCGACATGGATAAGTAGTATGGTTGCTGTTAAGAAACCAGGCTATCTGCGAATATGCATTAATCCCAAAGACTTAAATAAAGCACTAAAACGCTCACATTATTCAATGCCCACTATAGAGGAAATCCTGCCAAGTTTAACAAATGCAAAAGTATTTTCTGTCTTAGATGCTAAGGGTGGCTTCTGGCAAGTAAAACTGGACACTAAAGGAGTTATCTCACTACATTCTGGACTCCCTTTGGGCGTTACCGATGGCTACGCATGCCTTTTGGGATTGCTACTGCACCAGAAGAATATCAACGTAGACAACATGAAGCAGTAGAAGGCCTGCCCGGAGTGGAAGTTATTGCAGATGATATATTTGTGTATGAATGTGGTGACACTACAGAGGATGCCATAAAGGATCATGACAATAATTTGATTGGACTCTTAGAGAGAGCACAAAAGCTGAACCTAAAATTCAATAAAAAGAAGCTGAGATTGAGGCTATCTTCGGTACCATACATGGGACATTTACTCACACCAGAAGGCCTGCACACATCTCCAGATGAGACAACTCCCAAAGAAACAGGGATGGATGATCATATGCAACAATATGAAGCTCCTGCCACACCAAGACGTATTAGAACTATGGTTATTAGGACACTAACAAGATATAAGGATTTTGTATGCTAGATACATTATATAAAACATTGTCACCTTTGGAATGTATTGTGGTATCCAATCATCTTATGTTATATATTACTTGATTTCACAAGAAAGGGAGGATGTTAGGAGTTATACATGTTAACATGTTTACTGACACCTGTAGGCTATATAGATATGACAGTTTATAACCTTTGTTATATTGTTTTGTGTCTGAATAAAGTTGTTGTTGAAATACTCTACATGGCTTCAGGAAACATTACTCAGCCTGTATCATAAACATACACATGCGATACAAATAACTACTAATCTCCCCACGCCAGCATGTGCGCTCGCATGACCAAGGGGCATGGCTTAAAGGGGCTCTCCAGGAATTAAGAAAATGAAAATAAGTAAATATTACTTTATTATAAATATATTCCCAAATATCTTTCATTAGTTATAATGGCTCGTTTTGTCTAGGGAGCAATGATTAGGAGAAACTAAATTGCTGCTGTGCTACTAGTGCACACAAAACCTGTCCTAATCACATAGCAGGACTAGTTACTTCACAACACTGAGGTAAAGAGCTGCCTCATCCTCCTCTCCTACTTATCAGGGATTATGATCCTGAATACACATGAGAATATCTTCAGCTGAATCTCTGTAGGAATAGAGTTCATGAGAAGACATGAAGTACAGAGAGGACGGACTGTCCTGGCTGTGGCAATGGAGACTGCACACAAGTGCTGCTGCTCATTAGCCACATCTGCTCATGATCTCCATTCCTACAGAAATTCAGCTGATGAGCATATTAAACTGTATTCAGGAGGATCATAATCCCTGACAAGCAGAGCAGAGAGAAGGATGAGGCAGCTCTTTAGCTCAGCGTTGTGAAGTAACTTATCCTCCTGTGTGATTAGGACAGGTTTTGTGTATAGTAATAGGACAGCGGCCATTTTGTTCTTCCTAATGATTACTCCCCAGACAAAACGAGCCAATCTAACTAATGTAAGGTATTTGGGAATATATATATATGTAGTTAAGGCTGACATGTCAGCCTGCATTTGTGGGAGGGGCGGAGGTGCCTTTAAATAGCCAGGGCACGCGTCCCTCCTTGCCCGTGAGCTATCTGTGCAAGGAGGAGTTACTGCTGTTTTTCCCGCCTAGCTCACGTCGCCAACACACGCGTGTATCCAGCCAACCGTAAGTATGCTGGGGCCGCTGGTCCCTTCAACTGACAGGCTGCCCCCCTTTTTTTCTAGGTTCAGGCTTGCTGGTCCCCTGCCGACTGCCTACTGCCCCCGGTACCTGGCCACCGTCGGCTTCCCTCAGCGCTGCCCGCCTGGGTTCTGTGGCTGAGCCGGGTGTCGGATCCCACACCAGTCCGTCTCCCCCATCGCTGCGTCCCTCGGTCTCCCGCGCAGGTGCCGCAAGTCCCGAGATACTTCGGCACCTCCTCCCTGCTTCTGCCCGGTCATCTTGTCCGACTTCGTTCCTCTTTCTCCTGCTGCCGCTCAGCATCCCCACAGGGTGGCAGCATGGAGACAACTCAATAAAATAAAAAAAAGAGCAACCAGGACAACCATAGCTTACCCGAGGTTGTCTGTTAAAGTTCAAAAAAAAAAGCCAAGCACATAAGGACAACCATAGGACACACACGGAAGTGAATCATGTTTCTTCCAAAGCCCAACCTGGGGGAAAAATAAGTCCATAAAATCATTAAAGAAACATTGACACAAATAAATAACTATTAATAAATACTTTAACCCACATATAACGCAGGTCACCGTCATATATATAACTCCCAATTTTACATATCACTGCATGTTTGGGGCCGGTCACTCTTTCCCGGCCATACGTTTTAACTGACATTTCATGCGGATGCCTGCGACATCGTCCAGTTCACGGCTCTAATATTTCCTTGTATGATTAATTCTGTTGCCGGCCACGTCTTCGGGCTTACGTTTTAATTTAGATATGCTGCCTGTAACGTCATCCAGGTTTACGTTCGTACTCTGAGTAATTTTGTTGCCTGTTACGTCCTGCAGGCTCACGTATTCAATTCGATAATTTCCGTTGCCTGGCACGTCTTCGGACTTACGTTTAACTTAATCATGCAGCCTGTAACGTCATCCAGGTTCACGTTTTACTCTGTTATAATTTTGGTTGCCTGTTACGTTATTCAGGTTTACGTTTTTAATTCATAATTTCTGTGGCCTGCTACGTTGCCGGCCTTACGTTTTTAATTTAACATGATGCCTGTCACGTCAACCAGGTGTACGTTTTTAACTGAGTATAATTTCTTGCCTGTTAAGTTCTGCAGGTTTACGTTTTTAATTCAATAATTTATGTTGCCTGCTACGTTGTTGGGCTTACGTTTTATTTTATTATGTGGCCTGTCACGTCATCCAGGTTTACGTTTTTAACTCTGATGATAATTTTGTTGCCTGTTACGTTATGCGGGCTTAAGTTTTTAAATCAATAATTCTGCTGCCTGGTCGTTTTCAGGCTTACGTAAAAAAATAAAAATAAACTTTTGCAATGTTCTCGATACCTCTCTCACAGCCTCATGTGTACTAACATCATCGTCCTGTACACTTCAGGTCCAGGGCCAGTTGTGGTTGCTCCTTTGTTTTTCCAGGGTCATTCTTCAGGTACCGTCTAGTCAGTCTTACTTCGATGCGCACCTCTTTTTCACAGTACACTCCCTCCACGGTTAAGTCACGTCATAATCGCCAGCTGTCACTTTCTTTTTCAGGTCCACACAGGTAAGAGCTCACACTCCGGTCTGCACCAGCACAAAAAAAATAAAATAAAATGTTGTCCACCATCACGGGGCACTATTTACTCCAGGGTCGTCCGACCTTTAACTCTGTCATCATTTCTCACTCAGTATGTCCCATCTATCGGACCACGAGGATTCCTTATCCATCCCTGACTCTTCCGCTTCCGCCCACGGCAGCACCATGTCACTCAGGAGTTGGACCATTCCAAAATTAAACAAAGAGCTCAACAGCCGAGGGATTTGTTACCCTGCGTCAGCTCGGAAGGCGGAGCCCACGGCCCCTCCAGCGGATCAAGTGCCCATGTCAACGATTCAGCTATCATTGGCACAGTTGCATGCCACGATCAATAACATTGCCACTTCCGTCTCGGATATGCAGGCCAGACTGGTTACAGTAGAATACAGAGGGCTGTCTCCTAGTCCCTCCATCCCTCTGGTTCCATTGGTCACTGCTTTGTGTTCCCATTCCCCAGGTAGGGCTTCATTCACATCTGAGGTAGCTCCGGCACACTTTGTCCCAGATAACATTAGAAGGGATATTCTAGACGGCAGGGACGTAAATTTAGCTAGCATTCTCATTGCTACCCATGACACCATCGACAATAGGACCATCGTGTGCGGCGACGTTTCCATCACTCTAAAAGCCAGGGACGTCCGCCTCAACAAAAAACGTATCCATCCCTGAATTTGTCCTGGCCTTCAGCTTATATAGGGACATCATCTGCTCCGCCTGCCCTGGAAGACGGGAGGAACTGGACACCTACCTGTACAGGGTCACGGATCTGGGCCACAAGTATGGCGGACACGCCTTCTATGATTATCATCGCTCGTTTTCGGCCAAGGCGGCCGCCACTCTGGCCCAGTTCCACCACACCACCGATTGGACATCCATGGACAGAGGGTTTTCATACGGGTCTGGTCGCACTTGCCCAGTCCACCTGGGAGGGTCCCAATCTCCTCTCAGCAGCCAAGGATCCCGACTCGGTAGGAGGCCTCATACAATCGGAGCTGGAGAAGGGATTCCTCATAGGGCCATTTTCCACTGTCCCTTTTGATTCTTGGAGGGTCAGCCCTATCGGCATTGTGGCAAAAAAGTTCTTAAATAAAAAACGTCTCATTTATGATCTTTCTGCGCCTCATGGTTCCGTCATCCCGAGTTTAAATTCTCTGATTCCCTCCGAAGAGTTCTCCATGAGGTACTCCTCAGTGGATGAAGCCATACAACTCATTCTCCAGGTGGGCAGAGGGGCTTGGCTATCCAAGGCGGATATCGCAGATGCGTTCAAATTGCTCCCCATTCACCCGCAGCTCTGGAGGTGGTATGGCATTAAATGGCAAAATCTTTATTATTTTGCTAGCCATCTCACCTTCGGATCCAAGAGCAGCCCCTGGCTGTTTGATCAATTCGCGCAGGCTCTGCATTGGATTCTAGTCAACTGCTGCGATTGCCCACTGGTCATCCATTACCTGGATGATTTACTGTTGGTTGAATCCCCAGGTAACAGACCCAGCAAGCTCAGGTCCCTTCTCCGGGTCTTCTCTGAGCTCAATGTTCCCGTCGCCTCTTCAAAGGTAGAAGGCCCTTCGACGGTAATTACCTTTCTAGGGATAGTGTTGGACTCCGTTAAAATGCAAGCAAGGCTTCCGGAGGAGAAGCTTGCCAAAATCCGGGAAGAGATCTCCAAGGCAGCAGGCTCCAGGCGTTTCACTAAAGTTGAGTTACAATCTTTGCTGGGTATGTTGAACTTTGCTACTAGGATCATGCCGCAGGGCAGAGCTTTCACCTCCCGGTTGCTACAGCTGCTTCCATCAGCCCCCGAGCAGGATAGTCTCATCTGCCTAGATGGCCAAGCGATTGCGGATTTAGCAATGTGGGACACGTTCCTCGCCTGCTAGAACGGTGTCTCCATGTTTGTTCCACTATGGGGTCCCACATCAGTCACGATCTTCACGGACGCCGTGGCCTCTGCAGGTTACGCAGCAATCAGCGGGAATCAGTGGTTCGCTGGTCCCTGGCCCCCAGAGGTGTCTTCTGCGCAGCAAGCTTTAAAATCTTCCCCTTTACTAGAGGTGTACCCCATTGTAGCGGCGGCTCAAGTTTGGGGCAGTCAATGGGCCAATTCATCTGTAGTTTTCGTCACGGATAATCAGGCGGTGGTAGACATAATCGCCAAAGGCAGATCGAAATCTCCATTTATCATGTCATTTGTCCGTAGGTTGGTCTGGCTTTCCCTCCGTCACAATTTTCATGTCACTTGCAGGCATATCCAGGGTAAACAAAATATCGCCGCAGATGCCGTGTCACGATTTCGTTTTCATGATTTTTTCCAGGCAATGCCGGAGGCGGACCAAGTGGGTCTATCCCCTCCTGCGTTCCAAACTTTGATTTTGGATTAAAATCGTTCATTGATTCAGCAAAAAGTCTGGTGAGAAATTCTTTATCGGTGATCATGTCCAGGAACTATAGAACAGGCTGGAATGTGTTCCACAAGTTCACGCTCCTTCACCCAAGACATGATACCGGCAAGACGGCATACATAATGGCTTTCTTGGCATACTGCCATTTGGTGCTCAAACTGTCCTACAACTTCATAAAGCTATATCTGGCCGGGGTACAGCATTTCCTCTCATTAGAAGATCCGGACTGTAGGTCGATTTTCCTGTCACAGCTGATAAAAGCCACCCTTAGGGGCATTCAAAAAAGTAGCAGGGGTCCAAGCTCTTTCAGACAGCCGGTGTCAGGAGAGCTCTTCAGGAAGTTATCCACCTCCCTAGATGGTAATCCTTTTGGGCTCCTTGCTAGTACCGTGGTCAAAGCGGCCATGTACCTCAGCTTTTATGTTTTTTTGCGGCCAGGGGAATTCACCAGCTCCTCTGCTAAAGCCAAAGGCTTGACTAGGGGCCAGCTGGTCCGGCAGGGCGACCAGTTCATCCTGTACCTCACTTCATCTAAGACATCCGAAGTCGGTCCACCAGTGGGGATCAGGTACTTCCCCACTTTCAACGAATGGTGCCCGGTCCAGGTCCTCCAGCAGCTCCTGGCGGTGTTGGGCGTTTCGGCCCGAGACAGCCCGTTGCTTCCCTTTAAAGTCAGATCCATCACGTCATCCCAGTTCATTTCACACATCCGTTCCCTAGTGGCGGGTTTAGGTCATGATCCAAAAACCATTTCGGGGCATTCCTTCCTCATTGGGGCTGCATCCGCAGCATCAAAGCATAATGTCCCAGCTCACATCATCCAAAAAATGGGTCGCTGGCACTCTGCATGCTACGGGCGGTACATTCCGAATCCACACCAATAGATATCCAAGGCCTTCTGTAGTCTGGTTTTATGACGTTCTGCATGTACAATAAACTCCCTTTTCTACACTACCTGGCTTGTTCTTTGCCCCCTTATAGGCCTACCCGCGTTCATGGCTAAGGGCACACCACCAGCCATTAAGTCAAGGTATGAGGTAAGTAAACAGGGCAGGCCTGTCCCCCTCTTCTACACAAGGTCTTCGCATCTGCAGCCGTGACCACAAGTAGTTAAGGCTGACATGTCAGCTTGTATTTGTGGGAGGGGCGGAGGTGCCTATAAATAGCCAGGGCGCGCGTCCCTCCTTGCCCATGAGCTATCTGTGCCCCTCCCACCCTCCCTCATTTTTCTACCTCTACCAGGGTATGCCCCCTTATAGGCCTACCTGCATTCATGGCTAAGGGCACACCACCAGCCATTAAGTCCAGGTATGAGGTAAGTAAACAGGGCAGGCCTGTCCCCCTCTTCTACACAAGGTCTTCGCATCCGCAGCCGTGGCCACAAATATATATATATATATATATGCATGAAATTGGACAGCACTCCAAGACTTGAAAAAACCTGAGAAAGGCTCAGTTGTGAGCTGAAACGTTGCTACTGTTCCACATGGGTGAATAAAGACATCACGTTTTTTCACGTCTTGGAGTGCTGTCCGATTTCATGCGTATGTTAAGGATGAGAAGCTAATTCCCTTGGACTTTGCACCTGAACCAGCTTACTGGTGCCGCCGAAGTCCCATATATATATATATATATATATATATATATAATGAAGTAAAAGGTAAGTAAGTATTTTCATTTTCTTAAAGAGGACCTTTCATGGTTTTGTATTAATTGCGATAAATACCTTTACTTGGGGGGTACCCTGCCTGATTTTTTAAAATATCGCTCCTGCACCCCGCTGTGCCCCCTGTATTTTTCACGATCAGTATGCTAATACTGAGCATCGGTACAGGGAGGAGGAGACGCCAGGGTTTCTCAATGGGTGTCTCCTTCTCCCTGGCTGTGCCGTGATCCAATCACAGCGGAAAGCTTCACAGCCAGGGAGAAGCTGAGCTTTTTTTTCTCCCTGGCTGTGACGCTCTCCGCTGTGATTGGATCGCGGCACAGCCAGGAAGAAGGAGACGCCCATTGAGAAACCCTGGCGTCTCGTCCTCCCTGTACCGATGCTCAGTATTAGCATACTGATCGCAAAAAATACAGGGGGGCACAGCGGGGTGCAAAAGCAATATGTTAAAAAAATCAGGCAGGGTGGCAGCATCAGCTTTACCCCCCAAGTAAAGGTATTTATAGCAATTAATACAAAACCATGAAAGGTCCTCTTTAATTCCCAGAGAACCCCTTTAGGCAGTACAACCTGAGGGGCATGGTCTAAGTGACGCATCACCAGGGGGTGTGGCTTAGGCACACATCAACAGGGCGTGGACTAGGTGGGTCATCACAGGAACATTGCCGTGCCTGAGCCCCAGTCCAAGGCGCTGGAGTTCAGACAGGTAAGTTGGTGACAGCTGTCCATGCCTTATGTACAATACATTTTTAAGTATTTCCGCATCAACAGGCCAAAGTCGCCTTTATTACTTCCCATCTATGTGGAGAAACCCTGGCATGGGCAAATCCTATTTGGGAGAGGTGTATGTGGTTTCACATAGGTCTGCAGGTGACATCTACTACATTATCAGACTCTGAGTAGAAATAATGTAGTAGATGTCACCTACAGATGTAACACCCCATATAACACAGTGATAACTTCCTAGATACAGATAATGTAGTAGATGGTACCTACAGTACTATGTAACACAAGGTAACATAAGGTAAAAGGGTTCTCAGAGATCCACATATAGATGGCCTATCCGTAGGATAGGTCATCAATATGAGATTGGTGGAGGTCCTACTCCTGGCACCCCTGACGAACAGCTGTTTGAGGAGACGGCAGTGCTCCAGTGATCATTGTGGCCTCTTTGCTCCTTACCAAGCACAGCTCCGTCCATTTGATAGCACTGTGCATGGCATTAAAGCTCTAGCATGTCTGTTATGTTCCACTGTCCCTGACTGTGCAGGCTAGTCCTAACAATCTGTACCTGGCCTCTTTTTGTACGCTTCTTGAGGGTGAGTCTATTTATTGCTATCACTATAGGCACAGCGAACATGAGTGTTACTGTATGTGTGGAGGGACATCACACCTTATCTTCCACCGGTCTGTGTCATCTAAATAATGACCTGATGGGGATTCCTCTGTGCTGCCTGATATCACTGCAATACTGTGATCATTGGGTCAGTTCACCACAACGGACCCTTCCTTTTGGCCACTTCTAATGCAGCATCACTGTGGCCCCCTGAGTTTAAGTAGGTCAATGATCACCTAAATGATGAACCCACTGTCTAAGGGGATTGTCACACCCTTGTCTGCATGCTGATTTTATGTTTGGCCCTTTTGCTGCCAGAACTCAGGTGGGTATGAGTCACACAATTGATGACCTCACCCTTAAAGGCAGCTGAAGGTTTCTGAATGGATAACACTGCTCAGCTAACCTACCGGTCATTTGGTTACTCTCCTCAATCCAGACTATCTATTTTCAATGTCTGGTCACTTTAATAATTATCTGTCAATTTTTGCCATGTAGCAGTATTCTCTATATATAATCCCTATGGATGTTGGCCATATAATAGTATTTTTTCAAAACATACAGTATACCTTCCATTGATATTTTTACAAGTCTTCCCCTTGACACTTAGCAACTGCTGACGTCATCATTAGGGATGAGCGAATCGACTTTGGATGAAACATTCAAAGTCGATTTGCATAAAACCTTGTTCCCATACTGTACGGAGCAGGAGCTCCATACAGTATTTGAATGTATTGGCTTCGATTAGCCGAAGTTATTGCTTCGCAAAGTCTTGCGAGACTTCAGGTAATAACTTCACAAATTAATTTGTACTGTAAAAAAACATTTCCCGAACTCGGGCTCGGTTCTAAGGTACCACTTGGAACTGAACCCGAGTTCGGGAAATGGTGTTTTACAGTACAAATTAATTTATGAAGTTATTATGCAAAGTCTTGCAAGGCTTCGCGAAGCAATAACTTCTGCTCATTGGAGCCAATACATTCTACTACTGTACAGACCTCCTGCTCCGTACAGTATTGGAACGAAGTTTTATGCGAATCGACTTCGGATGTTTCATCCAAAGTCGATTCGCTCATCCCTAGTCATCATCTACATTGACGTCTCATTTCTTCATTGGCAGTACATTCCAGGTGACTTCTCTTACCCTTCCCTGGCAGTAACACACGTCACTTCTATCAAGTGACGTTTATTCTTGTGATTGGTCAAGTCGCATCGCGCTCTCATTCTCGCAAAAGCACATGTACGTGCCTGCGCAGTCCCTGCTCTTGAATGTCAGACACTGGCACACTTTATTCCGATATCGGGAGGACACTGTGACCCCACGTGGAACCTACATCTCTGTAACTCTTATGTACAGATATCTACTGTAATGATATGGTGCTTATTTACTAAGTACACATTACCTTATATTGTAATCATTTTAGCACATGTTGGATCTATTTGTTATGTACAACCATAAAGGAGGTGTTAACTTTTCCCACACCCACATTTAGGGCTACTTAAGGGGTACTCTGTTGCATTTTTCACTGCTTGATAAATTTTTCACGTCGAAACGTCGCCATGTTTGTTGTCTTCTAAATAAACCACAATATATTCTGAAATGACAAGTGCTGTGGATCCCTTCTAACCACTTGGTATTGAAGTTCAGCCCCACTCACTTGGATGGGACTGAGGTGCACCTTGGCCACGTGACCGATTAATGTGATGACCATATGGCCTAAGAAGAGGCTGTGACACTCACGGAGCAGGCCAGGCCTCTTCATACAAAAAAAATAACTATAGGAAACCACACTGAAGGGGGGATGTCAGGGGCAAATGGAGGGAGGGGGCTCGAGTTGGGTAGATTTTATTGTCAACTTAAAGTCCTTTTCTATGTCAGTGTTACCATTGAGAGTGTACAGGTAAGGGTGGGTTCGCACTAGCGTTATGCCATTCCGTTATAGGTTCAGTTTATTACGGAATATAACAGAATGGCCAGACAGAATGTAAAACGGAACCCTTTAAGCGGCATTCCGTTTTGCTCCATCCTAATAGAAGTCTATGGGCAAGCATAACGGATCCGTCTGGTTTCCGTTATGAAGGACGGAAACAAAGTCCTGTCGACAGGACTTTTTTTTTTCGTTATGCATAATGGAAACCAGAAATCTGTGCAACCTTTCTAGAAGATCATTAATAAATATGTTGAAGAGAATAGGGCCCAATACTGACAGTGACCTAATCTGAGTGTGTACCGTTAATAACCACCCTCTGTTTTCTATCACTGAGCCAGTTACTTACCCACATACAGACAGGGATGGACTGGGACAATAAAGTGGCCCTGGACTTCAGCCAGACCGGCCCACTTTATTTTTCCCAAACACACTCAAAAAAAACCATGTGAATGGCGCTGTTATGGAGGGGATCTGTGAATGGCACTGTTATGGAGGGGATCTGTGAATGGCACTTTTATGGAGGGGATCTGTGGGTGGCACTGTTATGGAGGGGATCTGTGGATGGCACTGTTATGGAGGGGATCTGTGGATGGCACTGTTATGGAGGGAATCTGTGGATGGCACTGTTATGGAGAGGATCTGTGGATGGCACTGTTATGGAGGGGATCTGTGGATGGCACTGTTATGGGGGGATCTGTGGATGGCACTGTTATAGAGGGGGATCTGTGGATGACACATACCGTATATAGCATCTTATGCTATGTGTCATCCACAGATACCCCTCCATAACAGTGCCATTCACAGATACCCTCCATAACAGTGCCATCCACAGATCCCCCCCATAACAGTCATCCACAGATCCCCCCATAATAGTGTCATCCACAGATCCCCCCATAACAGTGTCATCCACAGATCCCCCCCATAACAGTGTCATCCACAGATCCCCCCCCATAATAGTGTCATCCACAGAACACTGTTATGGAGGGGGATCTGTGGATGACATTGTCATGGGGTGGATCTGTGGATGACACATATAGCATAAGATGTTATATACGGTATGTATCATCCACAGATTCCCCATAACGGTGACATCCACAGATCCCCCTCCATAACGGTGCCATCCACAGATCCCCTTCCATAACGGTGCCATCCACAGATCCCCCTCCATAACAGTGTCATCCACAGATCCCCCTCCATAAGTGTCATCCACAGATCCCCCTCCATAACAGTGTCATCCACAGATCCCCCTCCATAATGGTGCCATCCACAGATCCCCCCCATAAGTGTCATCCACAGACCCCCCCCCCATAAGTGTCATCCACATGACAGACCCCCCCCATAACAGTGCCATCCACGGATCCCCCTCCCTATAACAGTGCCGTCATCCATAGATCCCCCTCCCCGCCACTCACAGTAGTATACATTAATAAATCGGTATCCTGCAGGCTGCAGACAGTAACTTTAATTTTAACACAGCGCTCATCTCTTTACTACCTTACATTCAGCTCCCTCCAGCCTCCAGTAACAAGTGCGGGCGGCAGCGCTCACTCACTGACGTCACGCGCCTGCGCCGCCTAGTGGGAGGAGCAGGCGTGTGACGTCAGTGAGTGAGCGCCGCCCCCACACTGCCTGCTGTTACTGGAGCTGAGTCAGTGTAAGATAGTAAAGAGATGAGCGCTGATTTTAAAGTTAACACACTGACAGCAAAAAAATTAAAATGGCTCGGGACCGGCCGGGCCCCCCCGGGGTCCGGGCCCCTTACTGGGGTATCGGCTTTACCCCCCTGATGGCGGCCCTGGCCGGCCCATAATTCGATCGGCCCACCGGGATTCTCCCGGTACTCCCGATGGCCAGTCCATCGCTGCATACAGACATTTTCTCCCAGTCCATGCATTTTCATTTTATATAATTGCTTTTTACAGTGTCAAATCCTTTGGAGAAGTCAAGATATATAGCATCCATTGACTCACCCCAGTCCAGTCTAGAATTTACCTCCTCATAGCAATTGATCAGTTTAGTTTGAAAGGACGGATTCCTCATGAAGCTGTGCTAATATGGCATTATACAATTATTTTCATTGTGGTACTCCAGGATAACATCTCTTCGAAAACCCTCAAACAGTTTACCCACAACAGATGTTAGACTTTCCGGCCTATAGTTTCCAGGCTCTGTTTTCGACCCCACATTTACTAAGCCCCAATCCTGTGGAACTCTTTATGTCATTATAGAGTCCTTAATTATCAGAAATAAAGGTCTGTCTATTACACTACTTAAAGGGGTTGTCTCATCATAGACAATGGGGGCATATCGCTAGCATATGCCCCCATTGTCTTATAGGTGTGGGTCCCATCACCCGAAAGTGAAGGAGGGTGCACTGCACATGCGCTGCCACCCTCCATTCATTTTCCGTCAAGCCCATAGAAGTGAATTGGAGCCTTGCTGGGCTCCGTTCCTGATATAGGTGTGGGTACCAGCAGTGGGACCCACACCTATAAGACGATAGGGGTATATCCTAGTGATATGCCCCCACTGTCTATGATGAGACAACCCCTTTAATTCTCTTAGGATACGGGGATGTATGCCATTTGGACCTGGGGATTTGTTTAATCATTTTAAGACAATTCTTCCTGGGTCCGTGTTGGGGCAAAGATCCCAATGCCAGATGAGCGGTGGACTCCGAATTAGAAGTTATGGGTATTCATAGAGAAAAACCAACACAGGCATAGAGCCGTGTATCAAGAGTTTCTAAACTTTCCTCTCCTTAATCTTTGTAGCTCCCTGCTTGTTTAGCTGTGGATAGGGTTCCCAGCCCCGTCAACTTTATGTAATACAAATCACAGCAAGAGAATTTGTGTAAATTGATTGTGTTTTTTATTCCGAAAAACGTGAAAATGTGGCTTTCCTTGTACAAACGTTTTCGACCGATAATACAGCCTTTGTCAGGCACTGTTCCGCTGGAGGGTAGAAGTTCAGTGCCTGACGAAGGCTATATTATCGGCCGAAAACATTTGCACAAGGAAAGCCGCATTTTCTCGTTTTTCGGAATAAAAAACACAATAAATTTACACAAATTCTCTTGCTGTGATTTGTATTACATAATGCTTGGAGTCTTCACCACTTGCCCTGGATTATGCTGCAACTGTAGTGAACCCTGGAGCAATCAAGCCAATATTTATCACACCACTTACCATGGCAACTTTTGACGGATGTGTAGGCCCATGGGCCTCCTGAGCCATAACCGGGTACAGAGGGCATGGCAGGCAGATTCTGTCTTTGCTTCTCCATAGTCCTTGGTCATCTGGCCCAGCCCCTTGTTTAGTCCATAGTTCTTTTTCTTCAGGTGGGGCCTGCTCAGACAATTTGAAAAGAGTGTCTATGGAT
This sequence comes from Bufo bufo, assembly GCF_905171765.1. Taxonomy (NCBI): domain Eukaryota; kingdom Metazoa; phylum Chordata; class Amphibia; order Anura; family Bufonidae; genus Bufo; species Bufo bufo. The sequence continues at coordinate 97,086,412 of NC_053392.1, read as the reverse complement.
ATATTCACAGGTTTTAAGGCTCTTACCGGGGTGGCATCAGCATTCAGTAGCCGGAGCACAGCTAGCTTGGCTGCTTTATCAGCTCTGTCATTGCCTTTTACCTCTGCCGTGGTACATCCAAGCCTTTACTTTCAAAATAGCAACTTATTTTGGCAACAGTAAAGAGTTCAAGCACAGAGTCTTTGTTTTTACTGGGCTGACCTGCAGAAGTCAAAAAGTCTCTAGCCAGCCATATGGGCCCATAGTCATGTTCAATCCCAAAAGCATACCTGGAGTCCGTGTAGATGATCACCTTCTTCCCTTCGGGCCATTTTACACACTTCAGCGAGTGCCTTCAACTCTGCCTCCTGCGCAGATATGTGCGGAGGGAGTGGTTCAGCTACAGCTACCTCATGCTGTGTGCATATCCAGTGTGGAACCGCCCATATTCTCCCATAAACCTGCTTCCATCTACAAAATACTCAACATCAGGGTTATCAAGAGGTTTTTCATGCACATGAGAAAATCCTAAAGTTTCTTGTTGCATCAACTGTATACAATCATGAGGATCATTTTCAGCTAAATCAGACAAAAGGTTACCTGTGCTACCCTCCCCCATTTCTGAATCTGTGATTGGTAACAAAGTAGCAGGATTCAGAGTAGTACATCTTGTGAAATAGTGTCTTGCATGAGAAGTGCACATTGGAGTCTGAGTTGTCTAGCCATAAAATTAAATTTTGGTTGCACCTGTGAGAATGCCCTGTGTGTCATGGGGGATTTTCACAATCACCGGGTAGTCCAACACTACTTCTGAGGCTTTTTCAATCATTGCCTGCACTGCCACGATTGTCCTGATGCAAGAGGGGGCGCATCAAGCAACAGGATCTGATCTAGCTGAGAAGTATGCCACTGGGCGTTGACGTTCACCATGCTTCTGAGTAAGCACAGCAGTACTGTGACCCTGCATTTCTGAACAGAACAGGTTAAATTCCTCATCATGCTTTGGAATACCCAGGGCTGGAGAAAAGCATAAATTTGACTGGCCACTGCTCTCTCCTGGGCATGACTGAAGGGGGGGGTACATTTTCACTCGAGGGGGCTGACATCCTGACTTAAGATATACAGTAACCGGAGACATAGTGAGTTTTTATTTTATTTTATAATATCCAGACTAAAGTAATTTCACTCCTTTTTTACCTAAAACCAGAGCACACACCTCCCTGTGTTTTTGTGATGATTCCATCAGTAAAACTGATTTCGCTCACACAGACAATAAATAAATATTTCCCATACATTAACACACACACAAGTCTTTGAGCTTTTTAGCAAATAGCATATTCTGGAGCTCCATACACTCACACTAAGTACCTCACATACATTGCCTTGTTATTTTCTCTTACAATTGCAGACAGTGTTCTCACTATCACACATTCCAATGCCGTGATGTCACTCCCCCACAGCTGCAAGCAGCCCCTGCATTCTCCCCTCTGTCTCACTCTTCACACTCAGCTTTCCATCTCCATATGTTCTCTATCTCAGCAAACAGAGTTACTATGGATTCTGCGACATATTCACCGGGCAACAGGTCACACAGATACATGAACAGGCAAGACATAATACTTCCTCTGCGCTGCACCGAGCAAGTTTCCACACTCAGTTCTCCATTTGAATCACATCCTGTAATCGTCGGCAGTCCAGCTGCATACGTCTTTACTGTCTCTTTTCTTCTCTCGCTCTCTCACTATTTGTCTGGCAGTTTTCCTCTTTTTCTTCCCGGACTTACTTGGTATTGTCCCCATGGTGTGTCTCAGTCCAATCACAGGATTTGGGTCTGGCTCACAAGGCACTTTAACACCCGAAATCCTAAATTAAGTCCTTCCATGAAGGCAGACGTGAGAAGTTTTTCTCCCATTTGTCCTGCAGCATCTAACCCCATGTCAGTCCGGACAGTTTTAAGTCTTGACTCAAAAGAGACTAATTTTTCACTCTGTCGCCCGCTAGGGTATTCTTAACCGAGCTATACTGTGCCTCCCCTAACTTCAGGGCTACCAAGTTATTTAAGTCTGCCCGTGTTGCTCTGTAAGTTGCCTGTATCTGTTGTAACATTCGGGATGTAGACATGGGTCGCGTCAGTGAGTCAGGTATCCTTGACAGTAGTCCCAGTTGGTCCTTAGGACCCCATGGAACATACTGTATAAGGTGCTGTTGAAAATAATGGGGAGCCTGAGGAGGTAGTGCTGCCTGTTGGCCGTCTTGGCCATCTCCACCACCAGCTCCATCGGCGGTGGGTGCCTGAGGGACCTGTGGTATCATCCCTGTTCTCAATAGCACTGGATATAATCCAGTATGGTATCTGGGGGCACCACACGCTCTGCAGGTTTCAGTCCAATCTAGATTCTGATTCCCGCAGGTCCTGCATATCCATCCCTCTGGTCCCTCTGCAGGGGCCGTGGGAGATGCATGCACCCTTGAAGGATTATAAAGTGGTGGACCTCCAGATTTAACCTTTTCAGTTTCTTCTTCAGGGGGTTTGTAGTACAACTTTCCCCTCTAAACTTGTGGCTTTCAACCTTCGGTTTCTATCTCTTTTGCTACCTTAGTCCAGATGGTTACTATATCTTCACATGCATGATTCTTAATCCACCCATTGTGGGTGTGCTTGAACCTTTCCCAAAGCTCTAAATCGAGGTTTCCATTCTTCATTCCTGCTTTTTCCAACACTTTGTCAACTTTTTTTAACGCATTTTTGCCACCTGTCTTTCCTACCAGTTGTTTAGCTGTCTCATACTCTTCAGGAACGCTGTTCTGATTACCCATTGTCTATTCCTGAATCTGTGCTTACTAGGGGGAACCTTAGACATCTATTTTCTCCCACAGTGGCTTCCCCACCCTGTCATTCCAGGTGTATCTACTGTGTTACTTTAAATCCAAAGCCTCTCTGGGCTTCTGGCCCCTTCCCCGACTTCCCCAAGCTTCCTGCCAGATTCTACACACACAATAAACAATGTAAACAGCTGCCCCCAGAACAATCCCAAGCAACTTCCAGCTAAAATTCTGGCTTAAATCCATCCACCACTCATGCGCTTATCTGCTAGCCCTTTATCAGGGTCACAGATTCTTAAACATAAATTAGGCACAACTGTAAAGTTACCTAATACTCTGCTGGACTCTCGAACAAAACAAATGCCAGACAGGGAGGTACAGACTACTTGTAAGAAAAAGCTCTTACCTCATCGCTGATTTACGTCTGTTTGTCCCGGTGTGGCACGTCCAGGCGTCGGAGTTCTCAGCAGGAAGGACTTAGTCGTGCCCCACGTGTCGGGCGCTAGTTTCTGTTGGGGCAAAGACCCCAATGCTGGATGAGTGGTGGACTCCGAATTAGAAGTTATGGATATTCATAGAGAAAAACCAACACAGGCATAGAGCCGTGTATCAAGAGTTTCTAAACTTTATTAAAGAAAGCAGAGGTTAATAAAGCGATTTTCTGGATCATTTCCAACTGAAGACGTTTACTCCATTAACTCATTAAAAACACAATCTGAAATGAGCATCTTCTTGGCTATACGCCTAGAACCTTTCCTTAATCTTAACTGTGGGTGCTAGTCACATACTAATACTCCTAGTGCTTGTTAAGATTCCTTTCTAACAAGCGTTGGTGGGGGCTAGGAGTGACCTTGAAGTTACAGTAACTTTCCACAATAAGCTCACAGTTCATTACACAAAAAATGGCAGTATGAAATACAAACATGGAGGCTGAGGACACAACATGGAGTCTTAACCCTCACAGTCAGACAGGCGAAATTTAACCAGAAGTTTATATTGACACTCTGCACTTCATCTGACAGTTCATTTTTATCAGTAAATACAGACGAGATTTTATTTTATTTTTTCTAAATTAGCTTTCTCCTCATCATACTTTACAACTCCTTTCCTCTTAACTCATTAATGGGCTCACACTTTCAGATTTAAACTTTTTACCAGTTATATAAATTAAGAACATTTATGGGTTAGTTTTACTCTCTGCCTTTATCTGTCTTTTACATATTCTATTTTTTTCTTATAGTTTTTTAGTGCTTCTTCGCTTCCTACCTGTTTTAGTAATTTCAAATTAAATGCTTTTTTGTTATTTATTGCCCCATTTACATTTCTATTTCTCCACATTAATTTTTTTCTTGATCGTGACCCGATCCCCATTAGGTATGTACCTCTCACGCTCCAATTCACACTCGCTAATCCATAACACATCTGCATCACACAATGACTATATAACAGGAATCAGCAACCTTCGGCACTCCAGCTTCTGTGAAACTGCAATTCCCAGCATGCACACTTACTTGGCTGTTCTTGTAACTTCCACAGAGGTGAAAGGAGGATTCTGGGAGTTTTAGTTACAGAACAGCTGGAGTGCCGGAGGTTGCTAATCCCTGCTATGTAATAACAGTGCTGCTACCTCATATTATTGTTGCCACTTCTATACTTCCTCTTCTATTACTACATCCTTACACATTGCTTAAATTAGTACCAAGGCTGCTGTAATTGCAGGACTTTATTAATTATCTATCGATCTATCTATCTGGAACGTAACATGTATTCGAAAGATTTAAGAATGAATAAACTTACGCAGGCTAAGTGAATAAATATAATTACTAAGTATGATTAAATATACGATAACACAACCAAATCACATACAGAATAATAAAAAGGTAAATAAACATTACTTGCCTAAATATTGAGTAGGGATCCAGTCAATCATGCTATAACACATGGCTGTCTACCAAGTTATAACACATGACCGGGTGTACAAGAGATAGGGTAAATCAATACATACATCCTACCTAGGATGAAGTTCCTGGTAGAATCCCAACAGTTATTCCACCAGCCCCTCCATCAGTGTGCATCATGCATGTCTCTGAGATCACTCAGGAATGTGTTCTTATCAGCACAATGGGGGATGGGTACTAAATTGCAAGGCACATAATTAGACAGAATGGGAAAAAATACAAGGGGACAGAACTAATCAGTACATAAAATACCCTTGCAATCCACTATCTATCTATCTATCTCTGCTCCAGCAACTGACACCTCCAGGGAGAAAGTATAGGGCTGCAGTAATTCAAATTTTCTCCTACCTTGACCCATTTTGAAATTAATTGATATATACCAAGAGGTACCCTACATATTCAGAAAAATTCAAAAACCTTCTTTGATGTAGAAAATGAATTTCGCCTACAGTTAGATGCAAAGCCACCTATAATTACGACAAAACCTAAAGAGGAATGTATCCAAAAGTGCTGCATAGACACTTACAACTTTTGAGCAGTGCCCCCCGATGAGAATGCACATAGTATACAAACAGTAATGGCCATCCCTTAATTACAACAGTAAGTTTTCCTCGTAATAGATGCAAGAAATTAAAAGCAGGTTTTTTTCTACATTCTACTTAATAAAACATTGCAATCTGATCTCTTCTAATAAAATTCAGAACAAACACAACTTTTCTAACTTCAGTTTTGATGGAATGAATTTAATAAACCCCCCTGACTGGGGAACCTTGTGAAAGTTGTTGCGGATAGATCTGCCTGACGCTGAATATTTTCTTTTCAAATTTTACAATTCTTTCGTGCCGTCCAAGTAGAACATCAATCTTTTTTAAGAACCATCTTTTGCTACTGCCAGGAGTGTCTCAGCAGGGAGCATTTTCATATTCTAAGTGGCCTATCTGTTTTAAAGATAATGATACCACACTAGTCCTGATGCACAACAGCTGCTTAGTGTCCCTTCTTTCCTCCAGCCACTGGTAATTTGATTTTTGCTACTCAAGCAGATAGGGGTCATGGCGGGCTTCTTACACCATTTATTTGCCATCAATCTACTGGATAGTATTCAATATCTCCGATAATGTGTATATATTGCCCTAATATTTGCATCTTTGCTTGGCTTATATTTCTTGTGTACACTGCAAAATCCAGTAGAATTGATAAAAATAGTTACCCTATCTTTACTGGATTTGGGCAGCATGGTCTCTGCACAGTCTGATACTGTCTCTGCACAGTCTGATATTGTCCAGCCAGTGCAGGAGCACCGGTTGACCCTGTACTCATAGATTTATAGTAAGAATAACAGATGGATAGCATAACATGCAATTATAAGAAAAGATGCTTGAGGATTATTATTGCACTGGAAATGCAAGTAAGTAAGAGAGAATCGATATCACCGTAATTTTTCCATTCTTCTTATTCGTCAATGTCAAATGGATCGAGACAGAAAGGGCTCAAACGAACGCCAAATGTGCACAGGATCTGTTTTTCTTTTCATTATTTTTGTATTCTTCTGACAGATCAGAAGAACGGAAAAATAACAATGATGTGAACTCTCCCTTAAGGCTCTTGCACATGGTCGTAGCTGTTTTTTGCAGATCCGCAAAACATGGATACTGACTGTCTGAGTTCCGCATTTTGCAAAACGGAGCATCTATTTTTTTGCAGATGGCGCAGAATGGACATACGGATGCGGACAGCACACTGTGTGCTGTCCGCATCTTTTGCAGCCTTAGGGCCCTTGCAAACGACCGCATGCCCTCCGAGATACACGGTCCGTGAGCGGGCCATATGTCCCGGAGCAGCATTGATTGTGCGCATGGGAGCACACAGCATCATTGATTACAATGTTGCTGTGCATGTCGGGCTGCCCGCGGGACTATTGTCCCGCACTCATAAGATCTTATATTGGCCCGCGGACGGCCCGACCTCCGCAGCATCATTGTAATCTATGATACTGTGTGCTCCCATGCACACGATCAATGCCGATCTGGGACATATGGCCCATTCACGGACCGTTTGTCTCGGAGGGCATATGGTCGTGTGCAAGGGCCCTTACTAAAGTTAAAGGGTAAAGGGGTTTAACAGTTTCTGCCCATAAACCTTATTTGTTGTATAACAAAAGTTTATACAATTTTCTAATGTAGTTTGTAGATCAATTCTTTATAGTTTTCAAGATCTCTGCTTGCTGGAATTTAGTGTTTATTTCCAAGGGTTGAAAATCTGTCCTGGTCAAGTGACAGACACTCAGGTGCACCGCTAAAGAATGTGTGCCGGCCAGTATTGCAGACTGTAAACAGCAAACTTGTGGGTGTGTGTTTACAAGGGGGTGGACCTGAACCTTGTGACGGTGTTCTCCTGGGTGACTGCCAGTGCAGCAAGTGCTGCTGCTGAAGAGGGGCCAGTGCAGTGCTGCTGCTGTTCCACCTGCAGCTTCCTGGCAGACTACCTGTGCCACTTCTTCTAGCAGTGTCCAGCCTTTTCCTCAGTGCTGTGAATAAGACAGACTTGTATCTGCAAGTAGTCCTCATCACAGTGAGAACAGCAATGGCTTCTGGGCTTCAGAGTACCAACGCTATAAGTATGGGCCCCCACAAAAGAGATAGGGTTGCCTGCTGTCCCTATTTTCTTATGCCCTGTTTGTGCTGTAGAGCATTTGTGTATGCGTTATACACTGACAGCCTACATCGATACTATAAGAGAGAGTGATACCCTGTATAATGATTAATTAAAAAAAATGCAAATGATCTATACTGTATATATATATATATATATATATATATATATATATAGAGAAGAAAAAGTCCAGTGGGAGCACCAGCCAGCATGTGGGTGCAAGGTCCAACGCAGGGTAGCGGCAATCCCCAATGGTATAGAGAACAAAGAAGTAGGACTGCACTCCAAGATAGTGATAAAATCAGCAAGTCTTTTATTCACCCATAATATGGCAAGTCTTGCGACGTTTCGGCTCACAAGAGCCTTCCTCAAGCATGGTAACAGTGAAAGTGAAAGCATTATAAAGGCATTTACAAAGTGTCCAACCCATAAGGGTGTGGTTACAATCAATTACAATTGCAAACATCCGATGCATAACAATACAAATAAAGTGCATGTGCATAAAGTGAGCAGTGGTATACAATTCATGACTAAGGGATGCCATCCCTACAAAGTGAATTAAAATGTATGCGATACTTCATCTAAGCTAAAATCACAATTATATAAGTGATGATGTGATGAAAGTGGATCACAAAAAACAGACCGTGGGCAGCGATGGGGCCCGCATATACCATGGCGTTCTTTGTGCGTCTCCAGCTCCTCATTGCGCATGACCACACTGACATCATCCGATGCATCACAGTGTAAAGGTCAAGCGCATGCGCTCTGCCTGGGTCGACATGAGAGCGCCATTTTACTTAAGGGAAAGATACCGAAAGGTTACATACAGGTTGTCTATTTAACTGTTGTTCACACGGAACAATCATATCTCCGACCGCTGCAGGGATCTCCTACATATATCAGCAAATGGACAGGGGTCCCGTCCAAATGGGCAGGACACCTGACCAAAGCGCCATGGGAGCCAGAGGGGGACATGATTATGATCCCCGTGGGCAATCACCAGCACAATTGCCAGAAAAATAGCAGTCGTAGAGGGATAATCCCTCAATTATGCCAACAGCCTTATCTTATTAAAATATAATGACATATCTGGAGTAACGCATTAATACAAGAACGCTGATGTCCACCTCGGGTCGCATAGCTTACAAAGGGTCTGGTTCTAGGATCCACATCCAATTTAGTGAAAATATAAAATCCTAAAAAGCAGAGAAAAAATATTTTAGTTTCAAAATAGATCTTTTTCATAATTGCAGATAAATCTTTCACGGTTATCAAGCACCAATATACAAAAATGAGAAAGACAAAACGCAAACATGCCTGCGGACCGGGGGCCAGCCACAGATCACAGGTCTCTCACCTGAACTCGATATTGAGACCCCTGGGATGCAGGCTATCCAGATCATATATCCAGCGTAACTCTCTTTTCTTCAAGAGTGTCAGGCGATCACCACCTCTTCTAGGAAGCCTGACCTGATCAATGATCCAGCATCTTAGATCACGCTCGGTATGTCCGAGGGATCCAAAATGTCTGGACACTGGTAGGTCAGTACGTTTCTTCCTTATTGAATTCCTGTGGTTATTCAACCTTACTTTCAATTCCGTGGAAGTTTCCCCAACACATAATAGGTTACAGGGACAAGTCAACACATAAACTACATATGACGAGGAACAGTTTAGATGGAACTTTATCGGATACTCTTTATTGGTAAGCGGGTGTGTGAAAGATCTAGTTTTACATATATATCGACAATTGACACAACCGAGACACGGATAACATCCAAGTCCCGGCTGTGTCAATGTCCGCTGTATGCTGGTTTTCTTTGGACCTGCATCCCCTCTGACCAAATGGTCTTTAAGATTTTTGTTTTTACGGTACGATAAAAGGGGCGGAAACTTAAATTCTGGTACATCTTTAATAGACCTGCTTAGGATACCCCAGTTGTCCTTCAGGATACGTCCTATCTCCATACTACATCCAGAATATGTGGACATAAATGGTATCCTCTGAGTTTTTATAGAGGTGGTATGTGTTGTTTCAGTATTCATATGTAGGATTTTGTTCTTATGTGCATCTAATAACCTGCGAGGATAACCCCGCTCCCTAAATTTATCTGACATCGTGTCCAGTGTAGTCTCCAACTCAGTGTGGTCTGAAACAATGCGTTTTAGAGTTTTAGAGTATGATATAGTATAATGAAGATCAGGATCTATATCATTCAAATATGTGTGAAACTCCCTCAATTGTAGTTCAGTCCAGACCAATTGAGGGAGTTTCACACATATTTGAATGATATAGATCCTGATCTTCAGTATACTATATCATACTCTAAAACGCAACTGTCATTTCTAGACACGAATGTCAAGCTAATTGATGGTATGGTTGGTACAGGCTTATATGTCAAATCGACAGATAGAAATACTATCCTACGTTATGAAAGTAATCATCCACGCAGCCTAGTTAAACACCTCCCCCATTCGCAGTTCCTCCATACGAAACGCATTGTTTCAGACCACACTGAGTTGGAGACTACACTGGACACGATGTCAGATAAATTTAGGGAGCGGGGTACATAAGATGCACATAAGAACAAAATCCTACATATGAATACTGAAACAACACATACCACCTCTATAAAAACTCAGAGGATACCATTTATGTCCACATATTCTGGATGTAGTATGGAGATAGGACGTATCCTGAAGGACAACTGGGGTATCCTAAGCAGGTCTATTAAAGATGTACCAGAATTTAAGTTTCCGCCCCTTTTATCGTACCGTAAAAACAAAAATCTTAAAGACCATTTGGTCAGAGCGGATGCAGGTCCAAAGAAAACCAGCATACAGCGGACATTGACACAGCCGGGACTTGGATGTTATCCGTGTCTCGGTTGTGTCAATTGTCGATATATATGTAAAACTAGATCTTTCACACACCCGCTTACCAATAAAGAGTATCCGATAAAGTTCCATCTAAACTGTTCCTCGTCATATGTAGTTTATGTGTTGGCTTGTCCCTGTAACCTATTATATGTTGGGGAAACTTCCACGGAATTGAAAGTAAGGTTGAATAACCACAGGAATTCAATAAGGAAGAAACGTACTGACCTACCAGTGTCCAGACATTTTGGATCCCTCGGACATACCGAGCGTGATCTAAGATGCTGGATCATTGATCAGGTCAGGCTTCCTAGAAGAGGTGGTGATCGCCTGACACTCTTGAAGAAAAGAGAGTTACGCTGGATATATGATCTGGATAGCCTGCATCCCAGGGGTCTCAATATCGAGTTCAGGTGAGAGACCTGTGATCTGTGGCTGGCCCCCGGTCCGCAGGCATGTTTGCGTTTTGTCTTTCTCATTTTTGTATATTGGTGCTTGATAACCGTGAAACATTTATCTGCAATTATGAAAAAGATCTATTTTGAAACTAAAATATTTTTTCTCTGCTTTTTAGGATTTTATATTTTCACAAAATTGGATGTGGATCCTAGAACCAGACCCTTTGTAAGCTATGCGACCCGAGGTGGACATCAGCGTTCTTGTATTAATGCGTTACTCCAGATATGTCATTATATTTTAATAAGATAAGGCTGTTGGCATAATTGAGGGATTATCCCTCTACGACTGCTATTTTTCTGGCAATTGTGCTGGTGATTGCCCGCGGGGATCATAATCATGTCCCCCTCTGGCTCCCATGGCGCTTTGGTCAGGTGTCCCGCCCATTTGGACGGGACCCCTGTCCATTTGCTGATATATGTAGGAGATCCCTGCAGCGGTCGGAGATATGATTGTTCCAGTGAACAACAGTTAAATAGACAACCTGTATGTAACCTTTCGGTATCTTTCTCTTAAGTAAAATGGCGCTCTCATGTCGACCCAGGCAGAGCGCATGCGCTTGACCTTTACACTGTGATGCATCGGATGATGTCAGTGTGGTCATGCGCAATGAGGAGCTGGAGACGCACAAAGAACGCCATGGTATATGCGGGCCCCATCGCTGCCCACGGTCTGTTTTCTGTGATCCACTTTCATCACATCATCACTTATATAATTGTGATTTTAGCTTAGATGAAGTATCGCATACATTTTAATTCACTTTGTAGGGATGGCATCCCTTAGTCATGAATTGTATACCACTGCTCACTTTATGCACATGCACTTTATTTGTATTGTTATGCATCGGATGTTTGCAATTGTAATTGATTGTAACCACACCCTTATGGGTTGGACACTTTGTAAATGCCTTTATAATGCTTTCACTTTCACTGTTACCATGCTTGAGGAAGGCTCTTGTGAGCCGAAACGTCGCAAGACTTGCCATATTATGGGTGAATAAACCACTTGCTGATTTTATCACTATCTTGGAGTGCAGTCCTACTTCTTTGTTATATATATATATATATATATATATATATATATATATATAGATCCAGAAAAAAGAGCGGCACTCCGGTAGATAAAAGCAAGTGGACCCTTTATTCACCCAGGTGGTGCAACGTTTCGGCTCCAAACATGAGCCTTCTTCAAGCTCGAATAAAGGGTCCACTTGCTTTTATCTACCGGAGTGCCGCTCTTTTTTCTGGATCCATTTATTGGGGTAAGAAGTCCATTCCCCTGGGACGCGCACCCGAACTTTTCCCCTTGAGCCAGTGCCGCCATTTTTCTTCAACTATATATATATATATATATATATATATATATATATAGTAGGGTTGTTTCGATACCAAAACTCAGATTAAATTTCGATACCATAAAAAAGTATTGCGATACTCGATACCATTCGATACCACACGAAAAAAATAAAACACCAAAAAAGCAACGTGCATTCCGCATTTTATGGAACGTCCGGCCCATAATCAAACAATCCGATCCTATTTTTTGGGGACACAAGGTGACTAAAAAATGGCGAATGTTGCGTTTTTTTTTTTTGTTTTTTTTTTCTGTTACTGCGTTCACCGCATAGGAGATATTATTTTATATTTTAATAGTTCGCACTTTTTTGGGCGTGGCGATATGTAATATGTTTATTTATGTATAGTTTATATGTAAAATTGGGAAAGGAGGTGATTTAAACTTAATATTTTGATGTATTTTTTTTTTTACCTTTTACTTACTATTATATGAACCTGGGATCTGTTCATCCCTTGTCCTATTCAGCCTAATAGAGATCTATTAGGGTGAATAAGACTTCACACTCTCCCTGCTGCCCTGTGCATAGTGCACACAGCAGCAGGGAGATTATCATGGCTTCAGTAGCATCCTGGCTGCCATGGTAACCGATCAGAGCCCCAGGATTACACTGCTGGTGCTCCGATCAGAAGCTGCCACTTCACCACCAGTGAATGAAGAGGAGGAGAGGGGACCCTGTGGCTTCTGCCACCAATGATTATAATACTGGGGGGTTGGGGGAGGGGCGCACTGTGCCATCAATGTTTTTAGTACTGGGGGAAGGCTGGTGTGTCAGCAGCACGTGGAGGACGCCGACCAACATGTTGGTCGGCCTCCTCCACGTGCTGCTGACACACCAGCCTTGCCGCTCGCACCGCTGACTCAAACCAGGTGTTACATCAATCAAAATAACCTCTGGTACGCACAAGACTTGATAAAGGGGTCAGAAGTACCCTGAAACGCCTTGTCTACTAAAACGGAATATTGCAAAATACCTAGTTGTCTAAGTGCGCCTCCTGTTGTCCACTTGTTAGACTGATAAAGTCAAGCATCTTTCCATTTGTACTTCACACCTAAGTGGTGAAGTGGCTCCCGGCCAAGGTGTTTGGACGAACCCGGGCTGCACCAACTGTTGACCATCTACGTTGAGCATTCATTGTGGTTGCATCCAAAAGGTGCAACCAAAATAGGTGAGCAAATAATTTTTTCTTGTGGATTATCCATTTATTGAACATACATACCCTATGAACGCCTTTCTCTATCTCCTGGCCATCATTTTTTGTATTGGCAGCAGCGGCACAGGGGGAGGGAGAGAGTGACTCATTCTCCCCTGTGCTTCTGAGGAGAACATGGCACGTGCTGAGAGCAGCATGCACCATGTCAAATCACGGTATCGAATCGATACTGGTACAAAAGTATCGATTGGTTATTGATAATTCGATACCCGCTACAACCCTAACATATATATATATATATATATATATATATACATAGTGCAATAGTATTCACCCCCTTTGACTTTTTATTTTATTTTGTTACATTACAGTCTTAAGTTCAATGTTTTGTTAATCTGAATTTTATGTGATAAATCAGAACACAATAGTCTAAGTTGGTGAAGTGAAATGAGAAAAATATATAAATAAAACTATTGATTAGAAATAGAAAACAGAAAATTGGCATGTGCGTATGTATTCACCCCCTTTGTTAGGAAGGCCATAAAAAGCTTTGGTGCAACCAATTACCTTCAGAAGTCACATCATTAGTAAATTGATGTACACCTATGTGCAATCTTAGTGTCAAATGATCTGTCATTACATATACACACCTTTTTTTAAAAGGCCCCAGAGGCTGCAACACCTAAGCAAGAGGCATCACTAACCAAACACTGCCATGAAGACCAAGGAACTCTCCAAACAAGTAAGGTACAATGTTGTTGAGAAGTACAAGTCAGGGTTAGGATATAAAAAAATATCCAAATCTTTGATGATCCCCAGGAGCACCATCAAATCTATCATAACCAAATGGAAAGAACATGGCACAACAGCAAACCTGCCAAGAGACGGCCGCCCACCAAAACTCACGGACCGGGCAAGGAGGGCATTAATCATAGAAGCAGCACAGAGACCTAAGGTAACCCTGGAGGAACTGCAGAGTTCCACAGCAGAGACTGGAGTATCTGTACATAGGACGACAATAAGCTGAATGCTCCACAGAGTTGGGCTTTATGGCAGAGTGGTCAGAAGAAAGCCATTACTTTCAGCAAACAATAAGGCATGTTGTGGACTTGCGAAAAGGCATGTGGGAGACTCCCAAAATGTATGGAGGAAGGTGCTCTGGTCTGATGAGACTAAAATTGAACTTTTCGGCCATCAAAGAAAACGCTATGTCTGGCGCAAAACCCAACACATCACATTACCCATAGAATACCATCCCCACAGGGAAACATGGTGGTGGCAGCATCATGCTGTGGGGATGTTTTTCAGCAGCCGGAACTGGGAAACTGGTCAGAGTTGAGGGAAAGATGGATAGTGCTAAATACAGGGATATTCTTGAGCAAAACCTGTACCATGTGATTTGAGACTAGAACAGAGGTTCACCTTCCAACAGGACAATGACCCCAAACACACTGCTAAAGAAACACTTGAGTGGTTTAAAGGGAAACATGTAAATGTGTTGGAATGGCCTAGTCAAAGCCCAGATCTCAATCCAATATAAAATCTGTGGTCAGACTTAAAGATTGCTGTTGCAAACCATCCAACTTGAAGGAGCTGAAGGAGCTGGAGCAGTTTTGCAAGGAGGAATGGGCAAAAATCCCAGTGGTAAGATGTGGCAAGCTCATAGAGACTTATCCAAAGCGACTTGGAGCTGTGATTGCCGCAAAAGGTGGCTCTACAAAGTATTGAATTTAGGGGGGTGAATAGTTATGCACATTGACTTTTTCTGTTATTTTGTCCTATTTGTTGTTTGCTTCGCAATAAAAAGAAAAAAAAAACATCTTCAAAGTTGTGGGAATGTTCTGTAAATTAAATTATGCAAATCCTCAAACAATCCATGCTAATTCCAGGTTGTGAGGCACTAAAATACAAAAAAAGTCAAGGGGGTGAATACTTTTGCAAGGCACTGTATGTGTGTATAAGCTTGAATACAGTGAATGTGCATATGTGTTAATCTCAACATCATCAGAAATTTGCTGTTACCTTAGCCAACAGTACAGGATAACATTAAATGGGTTTTCCGAGATTTCAATACTGATGACCTATCCTTTTCAAACGGTTTTTATTAAAAACATAGAGCCCTTTTTTCTGTACAGAGCTGAGATGCTCTAGTAGCAGCCTCTGGATTTTCTCTCTTTTCTGTCAGTTGGGGAGCTGACGGGCTCCTTGTCTCTGCTCTCTGACATTATAAATGCTCATTAACCCCTTAAGGACTCAGCCCTATTTCACCTTAAGGACTTGGCCATTTTTTGCAAATCTGACCAGTGTCACTTTATGTGGTGATAACTTTAAAACGCTTTTACTTATCCAGGCCATTCTGAGATTGTTTTTCGTCACATATTGTACTTCATAACACTGGTAAAATGGAGTAAAAAAAAATCATTTTTATTTATAAAAAAAATACCAAATTTACCAAAATTTGGGAAAAATTAGCAAATTTCCAAGATTCAATTTCTCTACTTCTATAATACATAGTAATATCTCCAAAAATAGCTATTAGTTTACATTCCCCATATGTCTACTTCATGTTTGGATCATTTTGGGAATGCCATTTTATTTTTTGGGGACGTTACAAGGCTTAGAAGTTTAGATGCAAATCTTGAAAATTTTCAGAACTTTTCAAAAACCCACTTTTTAGGGACCAGTTCAGGTCTGAAGTCACTTTGTGAGGCTTACATAATAGAAACCACCCAAAAGTGACCCCATTCTAGAAACTACACCCCTCAAGGTATTCAAAACTGATTTTACAAACATTATTAACCCTTTAGGTGTTCCTCAAGGGTTGATGGCAAATGGAGATGAAATTTCTGAATTTACATTTTTTGCCAAATTTTCCAGGGTTAACAGCGAAACAAAACTCTATATTTATTGCCCTGACTCTGCGGTTTACAGAAACACCCGATATGTGGTCGTACACCACTGTACGGCCCCAAGTCAGTGCATAGAGGGAAAGGAACACCGTGTGGTTTTTAGAAGGCAGATTTTGCTGGACTGGTTAATTTACACCATGTCCCATTTGAAGCCCCCTGATAGAGTAGAAACTCCAAAAACGTGACCCCATTTTGGAAACTACAGGATAAGGTGGCAGTTTTTTTGTTACTATTTTAGGGTACATATGATTTTTGGTTGCTCTATATTACACTTTTTGTGAAGCAAAGTAAAAAAAATAATAGAAATTTGGAAATTTCATCTCCATTTGCCATTGACTCTTGTGGAACACTTAAAGGGTTAACAAAGTTTGTAAAATGAGTTTTGAATACCTTGAGGGGTGTAGTTTCTTAAATGGGGTCACTTTTTGGAGTTTCTACTCTAGGGGTGCAATGGGACATGGTGTCAAAAAACAAGTCCAGCAAAAACTGCCTTCCAAAATCCATATGGATTTTGAAAGGCAGTTTTTACTCGCCATATATTCGCAAATTCAAGATTATTTTCTTGATTGCAAAAAATCGGCACTGTAATATTCGCGCAATGCGCGCAAAATACAGGCTTGGGTCACTTTTGCTACATTTTCCAAGCTGCTAGAAGTTTCCTGAGACTGGAGAAAATGGTTGGCACGGCAGAACATTAAAAATGGCTTTATATGCAGTAAGAGTGCTCCAATATACATTCGCGATTGCGCAAATTGGCACTAAAGATGCAAATATTTTGGCGCAATACATGAAACTTTACATTTTAGCAGGTCTGCATGTATGTATGGATAGCAGAACCTATCAGCTACACTATATCCGGATATAACCTACACTGACTATCTCCCACTAACTATCTGTATTAGGCCTAGTTCACACGATCGTTTTTTTGCGAGTGTACGGGCCGTTTTTTTGTGTTCCGTATACAGTCCGTATACGGAACCATTAATTTCAATGGTTCCGCATTAAAAACGGAATGTGTTCCGTAAGCATTCCGTTTCCGTATTTCCATTTTTACGTTCCATTGAAAGATAGAACATGTCCTATTATTGCCCGCAAATCACGTTCCGTGGCTCCATTCAAGTCAATGGGTCCGCAAAAAAAAAACTGAACACATACGGAAATGCATCCTTATGTCTTCCGTATCCATTCAGTTTTTGCTAAACCATCTATTGAAAATGTTATGCCCAGCCCAATTTTTTCTATGTAATTACTGTATACTGTATATGGCATACGGAAAAACGGAACGGAAAAACGGAAAGGAAGTGGAAACACAGCGGAACTCAAAAACAGAATAACGGATCCGTGAAAAACAGACCGCAAAAAAATATAAAAGCTATACGTTCGTGTGAACTAGGCCTTATATATAAGCTATCTAACTATCTATCTAATGTAATGACACAGGAAAGCACAGAGCACAGCAATAACACTGCTCTCTCTCTCTCTCTCTCAGAACCTTAAAAAACTGTAGAAAAGGGCTGCTGGGGAGGTTCTTATACTGTATAGTAAGGGGTAGGCAACTTTCCTATTGTTTGCTAGGGATGTTGCTAAGCTCAGACAAAGATATTGCAGCCTTCTCATTGGCCCACAAGCAAGAAGGGAGGTTACTGAAGAAAAAAAAATCTAGAATATTCGAAAATTACAAATATATATCACTATATTCTAAATATTTGTAAAATATCGAAGTGCCGATATTCGCGTTTAATATTCACGATTCGAATATTCGCGCCCAACATTATTCCCTAATACACAGGGCCAATGCACAAAGTGATGTCACAGTATAGTGATAGTAAACAGTGAAGTCACAATACAGAAATAATTAACGCAATGATGTCACAGTACAGGAATAATGATATAATCCTAGTGGGATAATACGCACACTGATGTAATAATAGTGGGATAATGAACATAGTGATGCAATTATAATAGGATAATGCAGACATAGAAGGAGTAATAGTGGGAAAATGCACACAGTCATGTCATAGTATAGACATAATGATATAATCCTTGTGGGAAAATGTGCCGACTGATGTAATCATAGTGGGATAATGTGCACGGTGATGTAATCATAGTGGGATAATACAGACATTGAAGTAGTGATACTGGGAAAATGCACACAGTGATGTCACAGTTCAGTGATAGTAAGCAGTGAAGTCACAATACAGAAATAATGAACACAATGATGTCACATTACAGGGATAATGGACACCCTGTGACAGGGTAACCATGAGAGTCAATGTTAATTTCAGAACAGGAACACATTCAGTTGCCTGTTCCACCTTCCATGCATATCACCACTGACAACACATATCACCACTGACGAGACATATTGAATTCAGATGGGCCCTGTTTGTTGCTGGATCCCTTAGCAGCTGCTATCTCTGCTATCCTGGCAGTTACGTCCATACATACACTACCCTATGGCTTTGCATCTCAGCCACTTGGCATCACTCCCATCTACACATGAGATGTGACATGATAGGACACAAATAGATAAAACAAAAATACATTTCATCTGACTGATTCATGCTTCATGGAGATAAACTTTAAAATTGGAAAAATGTAAAAGTTTGCAATGGCACCTAAAATAAATAGCAAAACACAACACAGCCTTCACCCTATGGAAGTCCAGGCTTCATCTCTCATATAGGTTGATTTTTGTAATACCAAGCCCTTATTATGCGGAAAGCACTGTACATGCAGGCCCGCAAGTCTTCTTGAACTGTCATTGCCTTTCTGATAACATTATCTGCCTCACACATGTTTACCTCAGGGATATTTAGCTAGTCATAATTGACTTTCGAACACAAACAAACCTACAGGCAATCCTTAATCCATATGGGTCCACTTCCTCTGGGAAACAAATAATTGCACGGACATTTAACCTCTTTTCTGCAATGCAGTATGTTGCAGGCCACACTGGGGAGGAAGCATTTAAGGATATTTTATTCCGAGTCTGCAGAGCAGCGTGAAGATACCTTCCCTACTAACAGTCAGCAACAGCATGAAATACAGTCGATGACTGCACATTTTCGTCAGTCACAACATTTCTAAATTTGCATCAATTGGTTTATCGTAAGTACGGGCTCATTAAGTCCAGCACCAAACAACATCACGTACAAGCGAGAAATGCCTAATGTCTCCCTGGATCTCCTTCACCACTCTCTACTCAAGATGTGCTAACACAAGTTCACGATGTCCTGGGAGAAATGAATTAGTATGGCCACCTCACTGGCTGCAGAAATAATAATTCACTTCATTAAAGTCTAAGCATTTCTCCCCTGAAGATTTAACACCGACAGACTGTGGAATTTTAATTGTTAGTCTAAGAAAAACATAGAAGAAAAGGTGAGTCTGAAAATCCTATCTACTAGGAAGAGATAGAACATAGGTGATTAGGACCACGCATGGCTCTAAATCATGATGGGTCCACCAGTGATATGTAATAGCCAGACTTAGGTTTTGTTGGTAGTAACAGTAGTCATACTGTTTGTTCATTATATTTAAGATGGGGGAGGTGAATAGCTTAACACCCAATGGCTAAAAAAAACACCATCATCCTTTTTAGATAAATCCCACCTTTGTGGATGAGGCCCACCAAATGTGTATAAGATTTTAGTCATAAGAAACGAAGGCTACATTCACACGACAGCGGAAAAAACGGCCTAACGGATTATTTTTGACTGCTGTTTTTGCACTGATGCCTTTCTGACGATATGCGTTATAGGAAGTCAATAAACTTCCCAAAGTGCAGAATATATTTTAAGGGATTGTTATATTATATATATGTCAGTATCTGATCGGTGGTGGTACCCCCGCCGATCAACTGCTTGTAGAGGAGGCAGCGTTCCATGTGAGCACTCTTTCCACTTTATTACACGGACCCTCGTCTTGGAAGCGAGTGTAATTACAAGGACTTGCCCCACTTACTTGAATGGAGGGAGTACTTGTAATTATACTACAGCACCGCTACAGGAGAGATAACGCGTAGTGTAATGAAGAGAAAGCAGCACTCAAATGGAGCACCAAATTCCTCTTCAAACAGCTGATCGGCAGGGGTGCCAAGAGTCGGACTTCCACCGATCAGATATTGATAACCTATCCTAAGGATAGAAAACAAATATGAGAGCAGCACCACCTTTCCCTCCAGACCCTCACAAGAAATGCACACGCCAGTCAGCAGTCGCAGATCCGCAATGACGGCTCCACGTCAATAGCTCAATTGCAAAGTCGACGGCAGCATATCCTCCGTGGTTCTTTATTTACAGTGGGCCCATCAAAAAGTACAAAGTGCAAAAAAAGTGCATTGTTTTGATTAATACATGGTGCGAATATTAGTGCTTGAGAAAGACTATGTATTAGGCTACTTTCACACTAGCATTTTTGTGGATCCGTCATGGATCTGCAAAAACGCTTTGGTTACAATAATACAACCGCATGCATCTGTCATGAACGGATCCGGTTGTATTAGGTCTTATATAGCCATGACAGATCCATCATGAACACAATTAAAAGTCAATGGGGGAGGGTCAGAGAAAACAAATCAGTCCCCATTGACTTACATTGTGTGCCAGGATGGATCCGTCTTGCTCTGCACCACATCGCGGACAAAAAATCGCTGATTGCAGCGTTATTCTGTCCGCGATGGAGACGCAACCAAACGGAATGGAATGCTTTCTGGTGCATTCTGTTTAGTTCAGTTCAGTTTTATCCCCATAGATAATGAATGGGGACAAAACTGAAGCGATTTCTTCCGATATTGAGATCCTATTATGGAAAAACACTGTGGGAAAATAGCCTTTGTCAAAACATTGCACTATTTTTGAACTTTATACTTTTTGATGGACCCACTGTGAATAAAGAACCATGGAGGATATGCTACCGTCGACTTTGTATTTGAGATGTCCTAAGTAGTGATGAGCGAGCATGCTCGGCCGAGCACCGGTTCGGCTCGAGCATCGCTATGCTCGGCAGATCCGAGCGCTTGGCCGAGTACCACATGTGCTCAAGCGCCATGCTTGAGTCTCCTCCCCGCACGTTTGGCGCTTTTTAAGCAGCCAATAAACATGCTGGTAAGTATTGCCATCACTGTAATGCCATTAGCCATGTTTTCTACTGGCATTACAGTGATTGGCTGGCTGGTGATATAGCACCCGGTCACGCGGGTTCGGCTCATTGCGAGTCAGGGAGAGCTGCTGTTAGAAAAGGACAGAGAGTGTAGAGAGAATTTGATCGCAAATTACTCATTTTAAAGACGTTTCAAAGACCCAAAAGTCCTTTTTTTTTTGTTTTAATTTACAAAAAAAATCGCTTAACCCCTTACGGACACATGACGTACTGGTACAGCATGTTTCCCGAGTCCTTAAGGACACATGACATACCGGTACGTCATGTGTTGTCCCTGACCGCGGGGATCAAAAACTTTAACATGCCATGCTGGCGGTGCGGGAGGCGGGCGGTGTGCCTCCTCTTGAATATTCATTGGCGTCCAGTGGGTATACCAGAGTGTCAGCAAATTGCTGACACTCTGGTATAAAAACGGCTGACATCTGTGCTGTGATGTCAGCCGTTTAACCCTTTCCATACACGCACGGACCGCTGTATGGAAAAGGTTAACAGTCAGGGAGCTCCCTCCCTCTCCCATCGGGGGGCTGCTGTGCCTTTGCAGCCCCCAGACAGGATGGGGTGACAGAGGGTGGGAGCCCCCCTCCTTACCCTTCCCCGTCTGCTCAGTTGTGGCCATTTATCACTGAATGTGGCCAGTTGTGGCCATTTATCACTGAATAAAAATTAAAAAAATAAAATACACTACACATAGTAGGTATCGCCGCGTCCGTAACAACCTGATCTATAAAACGGTCATGTTACTTTCCCCGCTCGGTGAACGCCATAAAAATAAAAAAAAATTAAAACTATGAGGAAATTACAATTTTTCCCACTTTACTTCCCAAAAAAGGTAATAAAAGTGATCAAAAAAGTCGCATGTACGCCAAAATTATACCCTACCCAAGATAATCGCCCAAAAACTGAAAAAACTATGGCTCTTAGACTATGGAAACACTAAAACATGATTTTTTTTGTTTCAAAAATGAAATCATTGTGTAAAACTTACATAAATAAAACAAAAGTATACATATTAGGTATCGCTGTGTCCGTATCGACCGGCTCT
Source organism: Bufo bufo (assembly GCF_905171765.1). Classification (NCBI taxonomy): domain Eukaryota; kingdom Metazoa; phylum Chordata; class Amphibia; order Anura; family Bufonidae; genus Bufo; species Bufo bufo. The sequence continues at coordinate 97,064,046 of NC_053392.1, read as the reverse complement.
ATAAAAATATCACATGACCTAACCCCTCAGATGACCACCGTAAAAAAAAACAAAAAAAAAACGGTGTAAAAATAGCCATTTTTTGTCATCTTACGTCACAAAAAGTGTAATAGCAAGATAGCAAGCGATCAAAAAGTCACTACCACATGATCTAACCTGTCAGATGAATGTTGTAAATAACAAAAAAAAAACGGTGCCAAAAAAGCTATTTCTTGTTACCTTGCCTCACAAAAAGTGTAATATAGAGCAACCAAAAATCATATGTACCCTAAACTAGTGCCAACAAAACTGCCACCCTATCCCGTAGTTTCTAAAATGGGGTCACTTTTTTTGAGTTTCTACTCTAGGGGTGCATCAGGGGGGCTTCAAATGGGACATGGTGTAAAAAAAAAAACAGTCCAGCTAAATCTGCCTTCCAAAAACCGTATGGCATTCCTTTCCTTCTGCGCCCTGCCGTGTGCCCGTACAGCAGTTTACGACCACATATGGGGTGTTTCTGTAAACTACAGAATCAGGCCATAAATAATGAGCTTTGTTTGGCTGTTAACCCTTGCTTTGTAACTGGAAAAAAATATTAAAATGAAAATGAAATTTTGAAATTGTATCTCTATTTTCCATTAAATCTTGTGCAACACCTAAAGGGTTAACAAAGTTTGTAAAATCAGTTTTGAATACCTTGAGGGGTGTATGTAGTTTCTTAGATGGGGTCACTTTTATGGAGTTTCTACTCTAGGGGTGCATCAGGGGGGGCTTCAAATGGGACATGGTGTAAATAAACCAGTCCAGCAAAATCTGCCTTCCAAAAACCATATGGAGCACCTTTCCCTCTATGCCCTACTGTGTGCCAGTACAGTAGTTTACGGCCTCATATGGGGTGTTTTTGCAAACTACAGAATCGAGGCAATAAATATAGAATTTTGTTTGGCTGTTAACCCTTGCTTTGTTACTGGAAAAAAATGATTAAAATAAAAAATTTGCCAAAAAAATCTAAATTCTGAAATTTTATCACCATTTGCCATTAACTCTTGTGGAACACCTAAAGGGTTAACGACGTTTGTAAAATCAGTTTTGAATACCTTGAGGGGTGTAGTTTCTAGAATGGGGTCATTTTTTGGTGGTTTCTATTATGTAAGCCTCACAAAGTGACTTCAGACCTGAACTGGTCCCTAAAAAGTGGGTTTTTGAAAATTTCAAGATTTGCTTCTAAACTTCTAAGCCTTGTAACATCCCCCAAAAATAAAACGGCATTCCCAAATTGATCCAAACATGAAGTAGACATATGGGGAATGTAAAGTAATAACTATTTTTGTAGGTATTACTATGTATTATAGAAGTAGAGAAATTGAAACTTGGAAATGTGCAATTTTTTACTTCATTTTTGGTAAATTTGGTATTTTTTTATAAATAAAAATGAATTTTTTTAAATTCATTTTACCAGTGTCATGAAGTACAATATGTGACGAAAAAACAATCTCAGAATGGCCTGGATAAGTCAAAGTGTTTTAAAGTTATCACCACTTACAGTGACACTGGTCAGATTTGAAAAAAATGGCCTGGCCCTTAAGGTGAAATAAGGCTGTGTCCTTAAGGGGTTAATAGAAGGTGTCTTCAGTGACTTAAGACATCTGTTCAATACCTTCTGTGTATCAGGGGCATAGATAGGAAGAATATCAGTGAAAACAGCACCCAGTTTTTTTGTCTGCGGCAGAAACCATTTATTTTAGCGCATTGCATTTCTATACCGTCTGAGTGTTTCAATCCCATATATTGGGAAAAAGTGAAAATCAATATATATAGAAATTTCACAGAATCTGCACACAGTTTTGTTGTCTGCGGTAGAAACCGTTTATCGCAGAGCATTTCATCTCTATACCGTCTGAGTGCTTCAATCCCATATATTGGGAAAAAGTGAAAATCAATATATATACAAATTTCACTGAATCTGCACACAGTTTTGTTGTCTGCTGTAGAAAACGTTTATCGCAGAGCACTGCATTTCTATACCATCTGAGTGCTTCAATCCCATATATTGGGAAAAAGTGAAAATCAATATATATACAAATGTCACTGAATCTGCACACAGTTTTGCTGTCTGATGTAGAAACCGTTTATCGCAGCGCATTGCATTTCTATTCCGTCTGAGTGCTTCAATCCCATATATTGGGAAAAAGTGAAAATCAATATATATACAAATTTCACTGAATGTGCACAGTTTTGTTGTCTGCGGTAGAAACCGTTTATCGCAGCGCATTGCATTTCTATACCATCCGAGTGCTTCAATCCCATACAGTATATTGGGAAAAAGTGAAAATCAATATATATACAAATTTCACTGAATCTGCACACAGTTTTGTTTAGGGGTGCACCGAAATTCCGGCGGCTGAAAATATCGGCCAAAAATGGGCCTAATCCATTTCGGACGATATTAGTACATATCGGCAGAAAATATGATAGCCCCGCCGCTCCGGTATACTAATATAAGATGTCATATTCATTTATTGGTTATTAAACATGCCCCCTCAGTCCTATTACTACCTTACATCCTAATCGCATCTGTAGAATTCAGGCAGGCCAGGCGGGCGGCAGCGTAACTCTTTTCATGTGCCTGAATGAAGCCGGCGGCACAGGCAAGTGATGTCAGTGAGAGACGCGCCGGCCGTCCAGCTTGGGCTGCCTGAATTCTACAGAAGCGATTAGGATGTAAGGTAGTAATAGGACTGAGGGGTATGTTTAATAACCAATAAATGAATATAACATCTTATATTTGTATACTGGCGGCAGCGGGGGGGGGAGGCGGGGGCGATCTGTGGATCTTATGGGCTGGGGGGGTCTGTGGATGTCACTGTTATGGGCTGGGGGGGTCTGTGGAAGTCACTGTTATGGGCTGGGGGGGGTCTGTGGATGGCACTGTTATGGGCTGGGGGGTCTGTGGATGGCACATATATAACAGTGCCACCCACAGATCCCCCCAGCCCATAACAGTGCCATCCGCAGATCCCCTCCTGTAACAGTGCCAGCCACAGATCCCCCCCCCTGTAACAGTGCCAGCCACAGATCCCCCTGTAACAGTGTCCGTCATCCACAGATCCCCCCATAACAGTGTCCGTCATCCACAGATCCCCCCATAACAGTGTCCGTCATCCACAGATCCCCCCCATAACAGTGTCCGTCATCCACAGATCCCCCCCCATAACAGTGTCCATCATCCACAGATCCCCCCCATAACAGTGTCCGTCATCCACAGATCCCCCCCATAACAGTGTCCGTCATCCACAGATTCCCCCCATAACAGTGTCCATCATCCACAGATCCCCCCCATAACAGTGTCCGTCATCCACAGATCCCCCCCATAACAGTGTCCGTCATCCACAGATCCCCCCCATAACAGTGTCCGTCATCCACAGATCCCCCCCATAACATGCGAGAAAGCTGAGCAACTTTTGTTCTTGAAAAGAAACCTGCCACTTTTACTTAAATAGAAAGCAGTCCAAGTTGTGTGTAGTTATTTTATTTACATTTAAAAAAAATTGTGTAGCCCAGCAAAAATTTGTTCTTGACCTGAGGCTACGTCTGTTTACAGTTTGAGGTTGGTTTTACAACTGTTTCTTGCACTGTTGTTTTGTACAATCACTTGTACATGTTGTTTTGTACAATCACTTGTGTATGAGGAAGCACCATGTTATATAATATGATTTATTAAATTCATGAAAAAGAATTATTAATAAAATCATTAAAAAAAAAGTATTTTAAAAGTATTTGGGCAAAAAGGCAGTTTCGGTTTCGGTTTTCGGTCAAGGGCATCCTGAATTTTCGGTTTCGGTTTCGGACCAGAATTTTCATTTCGGTGCACCCCTAGTTTTGTTGTCTTCGGTAGAAACCGTTTATCGCAGCGCATTGCATTTCTATACCGTCTGAGTGTTTCAATCCCATATATTGGGAAAAAGTGAAAATCAATATATATACAAATTTCACTGATTCTGCACACAGTTTTGTTGTCTGCGGTAGAAACCGTTTATCGCAGCGCATTGCATTTCTATACCGTCTGAGTGCTTCAATCCCATATATTGGGAAAAAATGAAAATCAATATATATCCAAATTTCACTGAATCAGCACACAGTTTTGTTGTCTGCGGTAGAAACCATTTATCGCAGAGCATTGCATTTCTATACCATCTGAGTGCTTCAATCCCATACAGTATATTGGGAAAAAGTGAAAATCAATATATATATACAAATTTCACTGAATCTGCACACAGTTTTGTTGTCTGCGGTAGAAACCGTATATCGCAGAGCATTGCATCTCTATACCGTCTGAGTGCTTCAATCCCATATATTGGGAAAAAGTGAAAATCAATATATATACAAATTTCACTGAATCTGCACACAGTTTTGCTGTCTGATGTAGAAACCGTTTATCGCAGCGCATTGCATTCCTATACCATGTCAGTGCTTCAATCCCATATATTGGGAAAAAGTGAAAATCAATATATATACAAACTTCACTGAATCTGCACACAGTTTTGTTGTCTGCGGTAGAAACCGTTTATCGAAGAGCATTGCATCTCTATACCGTCTGAGTGCTTCAATCCCATATATTGGGAAAAAGTGAAAATCAATATATATACAAATTTCACTAAATCTGCACACAGTTTTGCTGTCTGCGGTAGAAACCGTTTATCGCAGTGCATTGCATTTCTATACCGTCTGAGTGCTTCAATCCCATATATTGGGAAAAAGTGAAAATCAATATATATACAAATTTCACTTAATCTGCATGCAGTTTTATTACCGTTTATCAGAGCGCATTGCATTTCTATACCGTCTGAGTGCTTCAGTCATAAATAAAAACAACATCATAAAACAGTGTCTGTACTGCAGATTACAATAATCTGTGGCTAAAATACTGTCCAAAATTTGTGCTTTTCTGTGTCATATTCTGCCCTGTATCTGAAAACTGTCTTTTGTGGACAGTAAAAAAAACAGCGTCACAACCAGTAAAAAATCCATAAATATGAAGAAGGCCAGCACTAAGGGACGGGGAAGTGGGTGTTATGCTGAGGGTTCACGAAGAGGTCGTGGCACTGGGCGCAATGAAACTGTGCCTGCTGCCAATGCACCAAATTTTTTTTTTATAAAATCGTACCCAGCTTCATGTCCAACTTAGTTAGGCGGCGCATGACAACACTGTCCAAGTCAGACCAGTGCGAACAGTTGGTCGGTTGGCTTGCTGGCGATAATGCTTCCAGTCGGCTAAGCACCACCCTCTCTTCCACCAAGTCCAGTCTCTCTAGCCAAGAGTCTGGTCAGCCAACTCCTCGCTCAGATCATCTTTCCTCCCACCATGGAGAGGCCTGCCAAATGACTGATCCCACACTCGGATATTCCCAGGAGCTCTTTTTTTTTCAGCTCCACTATTAGATTTGGCCCTCGTGGCCAGCATGCTTGTAGAGGGACCTGAGATATAGTGCCCTGATTCCCAACCTCTTGAGCCTTCACAGTCTCAAGAAGATGACGGTGGTGAACGTCAATTATCAGTTCACGAGGTGGATGACGATGAGACACAGTTGACAATCACTGATGTTGTGGTGAGGTCAAGACAGGAGGATGATCAGCGTGAGGAAGTGGAAGAGGAGGTGTTGGACAATGACGTCATTGACCCAACATGGGAAGGTGAAAAGCCGAGTGTGGACAGCAGTACAGAGGGGGAGGGATCCGCAGCACCGAAACAGACTGGAAGAGGCAGTGGGGTTGCAAAAGGGAGAAGTCGGCCCACACCAAACAGGCCCGCAACCATTACACTGATCACCCCCATGCGTAAATCAACCTTAGCAAGGGGTAGGTGTTCTGCAGTATGGTGCTTTTTTTAAGAAAGTGCAGAGGACAAAAGAGTGGTAGTTTGGAACCTGTGCAGTACCAAAATGAGCTGAGGCATGAACACTAGCAACCTCACCACCACTAGCATGATCCGCCACATCGCATCCAAGCACCCTACTAAGTGGGCCGAACGCTTGTGTTCACAATCTGGGTCTGCGGGTCACACCACTGCCTCCTCTTCCCCTGTGTTACGTGCTGTCCAATCCCCTGTCCAAGACGCAGGCCCGGATGCCTCTCGCCCTGCACCTGTACCTTCGAATGAACCAGCAGCAACAACATCCACTTCCCTGTCCCAGTGCAGGGTCCAAATGTCCATACCACAGTCATTTGAACGCAAGCGCAAATACCCACCCACGCACAGGCCATAGCACTTAATTGCCAACTTTCAAAATTACTGGCCCTTGAAATGTTGCCATATAGGCTTGTGGACACTGAGGCCTTCCGCAGCTTGATGTCGGCCACGGGTCCCTCGGTACGCAGTCCCCAGCTGCCACTATTTTTCACGGTGTGCCGTGCCCGCCTTACACCAGCATAAGTCCCAGAACATCACCCGTGCCCTGACCAACGCAGTTACTGGGAAGGTCCACTTAACCACGAACACATGGACAAGTGCTGGTGGCCAGGGACGCTACATTTCCCTGACTGCACACTGGGTGAATGTGGTGGAGGCCGGGAGTGAGTCGTACCCTGGGATGGCACAGGTGCTACCCACGCCCAGGATTGCGGGCCCTACGTCCATCAGGGTCTCCGCAAGCAGCTATGTTACTGGCTCCAACCCCCACTTCTCCTCCTCTTCTGCCTCATCCTCCTCCACTTCCACCTCCAGCAGCCATCTGCCATCAGTCGCTAGCTGGAAGCAGTGTAGCACTGCTGTCGGTAAGCGTCAACAGGCCGTGCTGAAGCTGATCTGCTTAGGGGACAAACAGCACACCGCCACAGAGCTTTGGCAGGGTATAAGGGACCAGACCGAGCTGTGGCTCTCTCCACTCAACCTACAACCAGGCATGGTTGTGTCTGACAATGGTCGTAACTTGGTGGCGGCTTTGGAGCTCGGCAACCTGACACACATCCCATGCCTAGCCCACGTCTTAAACTTAGTGGTTCAGCGGTTTATCAAAACATACCCCAATTTGCCAGAGCTACTAGTGAAGGCGCGCAGCGCGTGTGCCCATTTCCGCAAGTCATCCACAGCTTCAGCCGGCCTTTCAACGCTGCAGCAGCACTTACGGCTTCCAGCTCACCAACTGTTGTGCAACATGAGCACGCGCTGGAATTCTACGTTAAATATGTTGGCCAGGCTTTGTGAGCAGCAGAGGGCACTTGTGGAATACCAGCTGCAACATGTTCGTCGCCTTTCAAGTCAACTGCCACTATTCACAAGCAAGGAGTGGGCATTGATGTCAGACCTGTGTGAGGTTTTAAAAAACTTTGATGAATCCACACAGATGGTTAGTGGCGATAACGCTATAATCAGCTTAAACATCCCACTGCTGTGTCTACTCAAACAATCGCTGCTCACAATTAAGGACGACGCTCTGAATGTGGCAGACGAGGAATTGGGGAGGACATCTCACAGGGTGATACTCAGACCACCCACAGTTCGTCTTCTCAGCACGAATTGGACTGTGAAAAGGAGGAGGAGGAGGACGAGGAGGAGATTGAGACTGTTGCCTCTGCTACTGAGGCTAGTACCCATGGAACTTTAATTCCATATGTTCAGCATAGATGGGCCCAAGAGGAGGAGGAGGAGGAGGAAGAGGAGATGGAGAGTCATCCTGATGTCGACATGTTGGCTGTTGGTACTCTGGCACACATGGCTGAATTCATGTTAGGCTGCCTTACCCGCGACCCTCGCGTTATATGCATTTTAGATAACACGGATTACTGGGTGTTCACCCTTCTCGACCCCCGCTACAAAGAAAACTCATCTCTCATTCCTGCGGTAGAGAGGACGAGTAAAATGGTGCAATACCAGAAGGAACTTGTTAAGAGATTGCTCCGGAATTTTCCATCTGACAACGCTGGCGGCAGAGTCCGTACTTCCTTAGGCAACCGGGGAAGGGAGACAATGGGAACATATAGCAGTTCCAACAAAAGCAGGGCAACACTCGCCAAGGCATGGGACACTTTCATGACACCCCGCCAGCAACCTCACCCTGAAACACGGCCTAGTGGTACAAGGAGGGAAAGGTTTTGGAAACTGGTGAAGGAATACATAGCAGACCATGTCAGCGTCCTAAATGATCCCTCAGTGCCTTACAACTACTGGGTGTCCAAACTGGACTCGTGGCACGAACTTGCGATCAATGTTTCATATGGTCTGCTCAGCTGTAGGCCCTTACTCCAATGTTTCATACGGTATGCTCAGCTGTAGGCCCTCACTTCAATGTTTTATACGGTCTTCTCAGCTGTAGGCCCTCACTCCAATGTTTTATACGGTATGCTCAGCTGTAGACTCTCACTACAATGTTTTATACGGTCTGCTCAGCTGTAGGCCCTCACCTCCAATGTTTTATGGGGTTCCTTCACCTGTAGGCCCTCACTCCAATGTTTCATACGGTATGCTCAGCTGTAGGCCCTCACTTCAATGTTTTATACGGTCTTCTCAGCTGTAGGCCCTCACTCCAATGTTTTATACGGTATGCTCAGCTGTAGACTCTCACTACAATGTTTTATACGGTCTGCTCAGCTGTAGGCCCTCACCTCCAATGTTTTATGGGGTTCCTTCACCTGTAGGCCCTCACTCCGATGTTTCATACGGTCTGCTCAGCTGTAGGTTCTCACTAAAATGTTTCATATGGTATGCTCAGCTGTAGGCTGTCACGGATGTAGTAGGGGAGAACACCAAAAGACCACAAGAAGGAAGGAAAAAGACACTAGGCCTCACTGCTAGGGAAGGAAAAGGGTCGCCACCTATAAAACCCTGCTCCTGGCCCTAACTCCTATCTGGATGGGCACCCCTCGATGGTAGAGATGCCCATACACAGGAACCTAGAAAACCCTGGGGGCCCTCGGATGCCCTAATGGTAATGACAGGGCAGAGACAACCCGCTCCTTCCCTGGTGAAGGAACCAGCGTCTCGCTGAGGCCTAGTAAACAACAAAGGCGGGGGGGAATACAAAATACAACAAGCGGAACACTTAACTTCTGAGGATGATGGATGATGGATGAACAGGACTTCAACTAGAACCACACTCCAGCTGTTCCAAAAACCAAATGAAGCTATCCAGAGCAAGGAGTGATGGGTAAAGTCAGACTAAATAGGGGGAGGTAAAGGTCACATGATCCACCCCTGAACAGGAGGTGTGGACATACAAGCAACAAACAGACAAAGTGAAACCAAAACCAAAAGAGGCTGTCAGATCACTAATGTGCAGATAATCTTTCAGACCTTCTAAAACCTGTCACCGGTGTGACATAGGCCCTCAGTCCAATGTTTCATAGGGTCTGCTCAGCTGTAGGCCCTCACTCCAATGTTTTATATGGTATGCTCAGCTGTAGGCCCTCACTCCAATGTTTCATACGGTATGCTCAGCTGTAGGCCCTCACTCCAATGTTTCATACAGTCTGCTCAGCTGTAGGCCCTCACCTCCAATGTTTTATGGGGTTTGCTCATCTGTAGGCCCTCACTACAATGTTTCATACAGTCTGCTCAGCTGTAGGCCCTCACTCCAATGTTTTATGGAGTTCCCTCACCTGTAGGCCCTCACTACAATGTTTCATACGGTCTGCTCAGCTGTAGGCCCTCACTCCAATGTTTCATATGGTATGCTCAGCTGTAGGCCCTCACTCCAATGTTTCATACGGTCTGCTCAGCTGTAGGCCCTCACTCCAATGTTTCATACGGTATACTCAGCTGTAGACCCTCACTCCAATGTTTCATACGGTTGTAGTGTCCCACTAGGTAAATGTGGGCACTACACAAGGGTCAATTGGGCCAAGTTGTTCTCCACCTCCTATGGAACATGGTCATTGTATTTTATATGTCATTTTAATGTAAATTGTCATGTTATTTATGTAATCTCCTGTGTACCAGGCCTGTAGGGGTGTAGTCCCTCCTCCTAGACAGTAGAGGGAGCTAGGGAACCCCCTAGTATAAATAGCCAGGTCCAGACCAGAGAGATAAGTCAGTGTGTACAGAAGTCAAAAGTCACCTTAGCCAGACAGTAGCTGAGGTGCAGCTTCTGACATGCAGCTAGATAGCCCAGGCTTCTAGCTTGCCACCAGGAGAAGAGCCTACCTCCTGAGAAAGCTGAAGTTCCTATAACAGAAGACAGTGCAGAGCCAAGTATATACCAGCCAAACAGAGAGCTGAAGGGCAGAAGGATATATATATATATATATATATATATATATGCAAAGCAAGGAGAGATATACCTGAGGAAGTTTCCCCTAACCAAGGATAAAGCCTGCAATAGGGCATACGGGCCTTGGGATAAAGACAGACAGGATTCTGAGGAAAAGTGCAGCCTGATCTGTAAGTGTTTAACCCTCTGAGTATCTTGCAAGAACATTGTACCTGCCAATTGATGTCAAACCTACATGTTACTGCTGTCACAGTCGTTACCTCTGGCTGTGACCTTCCGTCCTTGCTCGTTCGGCGCTCCTCGCTGAAGTTCTGTTTCTGTGTATTTGTGGTTCTTTATGGGTTAACTCCCCTGTGTGCCTATTAGGAGTTAATCCTCTGTCTGCTCCATGGGTGTGGTCTCTCTGCTGCACCCATGGAACCTGTATATAAGGCTGAGGTTTCCTCAGTTCTGTTTCAGCTCTCCTGGTGTGTGTTGTCTTGTCCTGCTCCTGGCTTGTACTCTCTCTCCCATGCTGCTGACCCATGGGATCCGTGTCTGTCTGTCTGTGCTCTGTGGGTTTCCCTACTTGTTCATTAACCTTGTCTGTCTGTTATCTGTTCTGCCTGTTATGTTTTAGTTACTTTGTGTTTATTCATATGTCTGTGTTCAGCAAGCCTTTGCAGCAGAGTGGCATGACAAGGCCATGCAGTTTACTACTGGTGGAGCAAGTCCTTCTCTGCTCATTGCCACTCCTGCTCCCTTGCGTGAACTCCCGCTTGTATTATTAGTTGCCCTGTTTTGTATTTGCCTGTATGTTATGTATGCCTATGTGCCGTCGGTACCTTCTGGTACCTGTTGTCCATTCGCTCCTGCTGTCACTGTCTAGTTCACGCTCCAGAGTGGACCCTGGCAACTTCCTGCGGCAAAGTCTAACCTTACCATCTAGGGCTCTAGTGAACACCAGGAGTTGCTTAGTCACGCCCCTCTGGAGTATTACTAGACAGTGGCGCAGTGGGGGTTTTCTCCCACTGTGCTGACGGTACATAGAGCTTTTGTTTTGTCTGTGGTGCCTTCCCTGTTTTGTTTGTGCAATAAACTCTTATGTGTCTGTACCTGATTTCCGTTTGTTTATTGCATGACGACGCGGTGGTCTCTCCTGGGACCTCCAACTCGTGACAACTGCCTCTTACTTATGGAGCTTTTGACCAAAGACTGTAAATAGTTAACTGTTCAGTAAAAAGAAGTTTTGGTTCACTGCAATTTGTGTTCCTCCATTATTACTGCAACAAATCGGTGTGCCACCGTTACCGGCACTGGCGTCACGAACTTTAAGGGATCTTGCCACAGGCACATTAAACCTACAACACCTACCACCTGGTCTGGTCCCTATATACAGAGAGTGCCCCAGAGGATCCAAGTGCCAGCCTCTCCATCACTGCTGTACGCCTGCCTAGGGTCTTCCATAAACTGTGAGTAACCAAGAGAAACCCTCGTTTTGCCTATTAACCGTGACCTCACCATCGCATACCCTGCAGGGCTACGTACTGCACGATATGCTCAGCTGTAGGCCCTCACTACAATGTTTCATACGGTCTGCTCAGCTGTAGGCCCTCACTCCAATGTTTTATGGGGTACGCTCACCTGTAGGTCCTCACCTCCAATGTTTCATACAGTCTGCTCAGCTGTAGGCCCTCACCTACATTTTTTTGGGGGGTCAGCTGACATGGTATATTATTTTCTATGTTTCAGACTTGGAAGGAAACGTAATTTGGTTTCCTTCAGTGGTGAATTTTTCACGCATGTGTTTTTTACAGGATTCTGGTTTTTATATAGTGGCACAGGGGTAAAAATTTCAATGTTTTTTTTTTAAATATGTCAGGCTTGACTCCATTTTCTCCTCTCTCTTTTGCAGATGCCTTTTCAGGAGATATTAGACCCTTTCACATTTGGGGCCTGGAGGAACTACAATTGTATTCCTTTTTTTCATTGTATGTGCCACTTTCCCTAGATCTTTTTTTGGGGTATACAATAGAATTCCAATATAGTCAGATAGCAGCTTGTAATTGTGGTACAGTTCCATAATGTAAAGAGGCAACAAATGCTGACCGCCATTCCCTGCGCTAACTCTGCTATGTGACGTTCTCTGGAACCCAAAGGAACATTACGATTAGAAATTGGTCATTCTTTCTTGGTAGCCTGTGCTGGCCGGGTCAATTAACTTCTTAGGTGTTTAGATCAGCAGGCCCTTGCTCCTAATATTTTTGAGGGTCACCAGCAGGCCATCAATGATAATTTTTAAAGGGTGTGTATGATGCCCTCCTTTATGTGTAATAAAGGGTTCATTGTAGTGCCAGTTCCTTGTACTTTTTGGCAGCCCTTAGTGCATAGGCTTTATAAGTGTAGGAGTCCCACTACCTGAACAATTGTAGCACTATGTGAATGAGGCCCTCCTTTATGTGATATACAGGCTGTATCTCTTCTTCCTTGTAATTTTTGGCAGCACTTACACTGTATATACAATTGAATCTACAATTTTCCTCCAAAAATTATTATTTTTTTGTGGGGGCAGGGTTTTGGGCGTTTTTTTGGTCAGTCTGTAAAAGTGACGTACAACTCAGACAACATGGTTCCCAGCAGTGACATTGGTGTCCAAGATGCATCCTGACATGGTCCCCCTGCGGTTCCTGATCAATTTCAGAGGTGTTTCCATCACTTTCAGACCTTTTCCTATGAACCAGGTACCCTCCCGTCATCCGAGCAGAAGGGGCCTGGTCGCCTCCCATTGACTTCTATTATACTCGGGTGCTCGGCCGAGCGCACGAATATCGCGATGTGTTCGGACCGAAAACCCGAACACACAAACACTTTGGTGCTCGCTCATCACTAGTCCTAAGGATAAGTCATCAACATAAAACTCCTGCACAACCCCTTTAATAGTATATCAATTCAACATAGTTTGAACAAAAAACATTTTGGTGGTAGATTTAGAAGATACAGTAGTTGTAACCGTATACAGTGGTCCCTCAAGTTACAATATTAATTGGTTCCAGGACGACCATTGTATGTTGAAACCATTGTAAATTGAGTAATCGGTTCCAAGGCCCCAAAATGTCATCCAAGATAAGATAAAGATTTAATAAAAATAAGCAGATAACTAAGACAGATAAAACAAGTCCTTACATATAACAGTCAGGAATAGCTGCTAACTAGCCACTAATCCAGCTATTATATCGGAGAAGTGGCCTTGATTGGTTGGATCTGAGTCGGAGGCATTGTATGTTATGTCTAGTTTCAACTTACGATAGGTCAGAAAGGACCATTGTATGTTGAAAATATTTTATCTTGAGGGATCACTGTACTGATATACAGAAAAATGCATGCCCTTGTGCTAGATACAATGAACCAGTCTTTGCATTGCCAGGGTCTTCTGTCAGGAGCTACAATCTAGTTATTCTTTAAACAACTGTTAGACAACAGCCAGCTGTGCAGAGGGAGGAGAGTGCAGATCCCTCTTGTGACTGTGCCATCTGTATGCCCACTGCCTAGCTTTATATCAGATGCTTGTGATTTGCGGTGTTCAAGTTTATAATATAATCTCATCTGAAAAGCTCCTCTCACCCAATATGGCTTCTATCAATGATAACTGGAAAATATATTTAGCCACTTACATGTCCATATATGTTACATGGGAGACAAGATATACAGTATATATATATATATATATATATATATATATATATATATATACAGTACAGACCAAAAGTTTGGACACACCTTCTCATTCAAAGAGTTTTCTTTATTTTCATGACTATGAAGGCATCAAAACTATGAATTAACACATGTGGAATTATATACATAACAAACAAGTGTGAAACAACTGAAAATATGTCATATTCTAGGTTCTTCAAAGTAGCCACCTTTTGCTTTGATTACGGCTTTGCACACTCTTGGCATTCTCTTGATGAGCTTCAAGAGGTAGTCCCCTGAAATGGTCTTCCAACAGTCTTGAAGGAGTTCCCAGTTGTTGGCCCTTTTGCCTTCACTCTGCGGTCCAGCTCACCCCAAACCATCTCGATTGGGTTCAGGACCGGTGACTGTGGAGGCCAGGTCATCTGGCGCAGCACCCCATCACTCTCCTTCATGGTCAAATAGCCCTTACTTTCAACGTTTTCCCAAATTTTCGGCTGACTGACTGACCTTCATTTCTTAAAGTAATGATGGCCACTCGTTTTTCTTTACTTAGCTGCTTTTTTCTTGCCATAATACAAATTCTAACAGTCTATTCAGTAGGACTATCAGCTGTGTATCCACCTGACTTCTCCTCAACGCAACTGATGGTCCCAACCCCATTTATAAGGCAAGAAATACCACTTATTAAACCTGACAGGGCACACCTGTGAAGTGAAAACCATTTCAGGGGACTACCTCTTGAAGCTCATCAAGAGAATGCCAAGAGTGTGCAAAGCAGTAATCAAAGCAAAAGGTGGCTACTTTGAAGAACCTAGAATATGACATATTTTCAGTTGTTTCACACTTGTTTGTTATGTATATAATTCCACATGTGGGTGATTGAGTCAGCACAACCCTGTATGCAGGTGCACATCACTATGGCGAAATACATATACAAACGCAAAATACAAATGTAATAGCACTCTGCAACCAGCATTCTGTCCTGCCTCTATGCTGGATGAGGAATTGGTGTACATTTTGGCCAAAGTGTAATAAGCCACTCACCACGTCAAGGTCGCCTTTATGGAGTGGTCCCTAACACTAGTTCCTACCTGTTTATGAGCCATGACAGCCACACAAAGTCCAGGGAATGCAGGTGCAGCATGCACACCAAGCACACTCTGCTTTTAACCCCGTCCGGTGCCATTACAGCTTTCATCGGATCCAGGGATGCAAGTACCAACATGCAT